>NC_054061.1:11691606-11995130 GCF_017639655.2 Falco naumanni
CCCCCCCCCCCCCCCCCCCCCCCCCCCCCCGAAATACCAAATTCCATTGCCTGCTGCCCATATTAATCTGTCTTTGAGTTAGGGTTGCATCCACTCTTAGTGCTTAGAATGAAGGCAGCCAGTCTGCTCAGTTTTGTATTTGGTTAAGAATAGGGTAATTATATGTCTTTAGTTCTCAATATGATAACATCAAGATCTGGCACATTGCTGATCTTGTCTTAACCACGCTAACAGTATGCAAAGACTTCAGATTAATACCAAGGACCTGTTCTAAGCTTACCTGCAAGAGGCAATGAAGCTCTGGAAGCACATGCCGTGGACACAGACCCCCTTAGAGTGAGGCAATACACCCTCCTCTCCTACCCCCCACTCTGCTGAACCCCAGTGGTGGGCACAGACCTCTCCCTGCCGCAAGGGCCCTCTCTAGCCCTAATTCAAACTGAGAACTTGGCCTCACCCTCAGCTTTCCCACTGGACTTTGTAGGACATAGCATTAAATCTGCTTCTAAACCCCAATCCAGCTGTTGGGAGCTGGACAGAAAAGCACGGAGGGAGCGTGTACGGGCTCCCAGGGCTGTGAGTACAAGCTGCACGGATGCCTTGGGTTAAGAAGAACAAGGACTTACAATTGTGGGTTATGTCCTCATCCTGCCTACCACAAAAGCATATGTTTAGGGTTCCCTTTTCCAAGTGCTTCCTTTCTATCTTTAGGGTTTGGGTCGGAAATGTCTTTTTCTTGAATTGCCCAGCGACTGTAGTGCAGGTGCTCTGGTTAGGGATTTTTATTTCAAGAGCTGCGGTGATGCCAGGCTAGAACAGTCTGGGCATAGTGTGTCTCTTGCACTGGGAGTGTTTTCTTTAGTCCCTAATCAAATCATGCTCAGCCACTGTGAGCTGCCCTGCAGACCATAGTGTAAGAACATGTTAGAGATCACTTAAGCAAACCTGACTCCCACAAATCCATGAGCCCCAATGGGATGCCCCCAAGCGCTGAGGGAGCTGGCAGATGTCATTGCCGAGTCACTTTCCATCATCTTTGAAAGGCCATGGAGAACAGGAGAGGTGCCTGAGGACTGGAGGAAAGCCAGTGTCACTCCAGTCTTCAAAAAGGACAAGGACAGGAGGAGGACCCGGAAACCACAGGCTGGTCAGCCTCACCTCTGTCCCTGCAAAGGTGATGGAACAGCTCATGCTGGAGGTCACCTCAAAGCATGTGGAGGAAAAGAAGGTCATCAGGAACGTCAACATGGATTCACCAGGGGGAAATCATGCCTGACCAACCTGACAGCCTTCAGTAATGGAATGAGTGGCCGGGTAGGTGAGGGGAGAGTGGTGGATGTTGTCTAGCCTGACCTCAGCAAGGCTTTTGGCACTGTCTCCCGTAACAGCCTCATACATAAAATCAGGACATGTGGGTGAGATGAGGGGACAGTGAGGTGGGCTGAGAACTGGCCGAATGGCAGAGCTCGGAGAGCTGTGACCAGTGGCGCACAGCCTGGCTGGAGGCCTGTAGCTCGCAGTGTTCCCCGGGGGTCCGTGCTGGGTCCCGTCCTCCAACTTATTCATCAGCGACCCGGATGGAGGGACGGAGTGTCCCCTCAGCACGTTTGTGGCTGATACAGACTGGGAGGAGCGGCTGATACCCCAGGAGGCTGCGCTGCCATTCAGCGAGCCCTGGGCAGGCTGGGGAGCTGGGTGGGGAGGAACCTAATGAAGCTCAATAAGGGCAGGTGTAGGGTCCTGCACCCAGGGAGGAACAGCCCCAGGCACCAGCACAGACTGGGGGTGGCCTGGGAGGTCTGGTGGGCAGCCAGTTGCCTGTGGGCCAGCCGTGTGCCCGGGTGGCCAAGGCCAGTGGTGTCCCGGGGTCGTTCGGAGCAGCGAGGCCGGCAGGGGCAGGGAGGTGATCCTCCCCCTCTGCTCTGCCCTGGCGAGGCCACGTCTGGAGTGCTGTGTCCAGTGCTGGGCACACACTGCAACACAAGAAGTTTAATCTGAATATTCTTTACCTTGAGGGTGACAGAGCACAGGAACAGGCTGCCCAGGGAGGCTGTGGGGTCACCTCTGGAGACATTCAAAACCCACCTGGACACAACCCTGTGCAGCCTGCCCTAGGTGACCCTGCTTGAGCAGGGGGTTGGACTGGATGATCTCCAGAGGTCCCTTCCAACCCTGACCAGTCTGTGATTCTGTCAAGCAATAGATTTATATCAAAAAATGTTTGCTGGAAGCATCATTGCCCTGTGCTGAGGCTTACTTGACTGCACCTGCACTGTGAATTGGAGTAGAAGCTTCTTTTCTGCAAGCTGGACCAGTTTTATTTCTCTGGTTCCCGGGACTCCCAGGGCAGTTTTATTGAAGCAAGTGGAGAAGGGGATATAGGCACATTTTGGCAGGGCACGAGGACAGGGACCAGCAGCAAGGGCTGCAGGCATCTGAATCTTGCGCTGCTGCTGAAAGCTTTGTATCCTGTGCCCAGGGGCAAGAGCAGCGAGCTGGAGAGGGAAACGGAGGCTGGATGGTACCACATACCAGCGCTGCTGTTTGTCTCCAGTCCTTGCATACCAGTCACATCATCGTCCTCAAAGGGGCAAACTGGAGCAAAGTTAAGCCAGGCCTGGTATGCAGGCAAAAGCAGGTATGCGGACACACCAATGCACACACCATAATTGTCAGGCTTGGAGATGCAGATTTGTACTTTGCGTGTTGTCCTACAGCACTCGGTCACACGCAGTAGGTATGGCTCAGGGAAAAAGGGAAACCTGTCCCAGGCAAGGCGTTTTAACTCTCTCCAACTTTTTGTTATCCTGGGAGGAGACGAGTGGAGCTAAGGGCCCTGCCTAGTAATTAAAGGCATCAGGGATGAGAGGCATGTAAGACAATCATTGCTAATTAGTAGCTGCACGAGTTAAATGCAATCTTAGTTTTCATTCTTGGTGGCAAAGTGAGCAAATGTCAAGAAAGCCTTTGGCTGGGAGAGAGGGAAGGGGTTAGTCTGCAGCTCTTTCCTTCCCTGTTGGGAGAGCCCTTTGTTGTCCCCGAGTGGTGACTCAGCCCGTTAACTCCAGGCAGTTTTCCCTCTGAAGTGCGTGTGCCATGTATCCTGATTTAGGATCCTGCCAACTATACCAATCTGTTGCAGATGAGTGATTTAGATCAGTCAAAGAATCACTGTCAAAAGTATTAGAAGAAGTGATTTTAATATGAATTCATAAAGATGTGACTTAGCAAAGTTCAATGGCAAGGTTCACCCTGTTCCTTGCTACATGGATGAAACAGACAAAGGAAAACAGAGCTGAGCTGGAATGATTTACAGAGGCTGGAGATGCAGAAGTGTAAGAGACCCTTCTGTTGAGTCACGAGGTTCAGAGTGGACCCGCTTGCTTTTAAACTCCTCATGGAACTTAGGTGCAGCTAGGTCAAATCTTAGACCTGGACAGCAGTTTTTCTAATAGAATTATCCATACAAAGTTTATAATAATTAATATTGAGTATCAATTTCATTAGTATTAGTTCAGCGTGCTATCAATCATTCACTGAGGATCTGTTGCAAGGGGTCTCTCTAAGGAAGAGAGAGATCTAAGGAAGGATCTCTTAGTCTCAGGTAAGGAATCTCAAACCTTGAGAGGTGTCCCAGCTCAAGGGGAGATCACCACCATGCTGCCTACCAGGGAGGGTTCAAGAAGGGCCCCCATAGGCTGTCATATTTATGCAATAAAGTGGTTGACTTGCAGTCAGATTGCGTATAAAGGGAAAGGTGTGCACGAGACTCCTTGTACCCACGACTTTGTTCCTTGACAAACGAGTCTCAGAGAAGCCACCCGCTACTCATGAGTTAATTGCATGACCCATGTTCCAAGCTCATGTGCACTGACACTCACTGTGTCGCTGCTCCTTTGGGGGTTTTCTAGAGGAGTTCTTGGCCCGGCTATGGCTCAGGTCTTTACCTCCTCTGGAGCCTGTACCAAACAAACCATCGCTAGTTTCATTAAGGGCTTGAATGTGTCTGTCACAGCATGGCAGGCACGAAAAAAATAACCAGATATCAAACTTTCTGCCCTTCCTAGATTCATGAACAGAGAGGCTTGACCACATCTTTCAGGGCCTTTAAATACAGATGCACAATACAGGTGTTTTGTTTCTCCACTTCCCCCTCCCATTCCGTGACTTCATCTGACAGTCTTTGGAGAGCAAAGGGACTATTCTTGGAGACTGTCCTCGTCCTAGAAATCATAAACCTGGCAGCTACCATAGTCCTCTCCTCCTGGACGTGACCCTATCTGAAATGCTCATGGTACATCAAAGGAGCCGGCGTGTGCTCCCAAAGGACCTGCTGTTTATCGAGGACACAAGTGTCCTGTCCTCACGCATTGAGCTACTCGCAGCTTCTGCTGTCACTGCTTAGCCACTTTTTACTGCATCCCCATGACCTGGGAGCTGCTGAAAGCCTTGCATCTTTAAAAGGGGATATTTGAAAAGTAAAGTCAGGTTAGGATAAATCACAGGGAGCAACATTACCGTGTGAATAACATGGATAGGAGAAGTTAGATTGTAGAACTAACAGTTCTGTGGGTGACATTTCAAAGTCTGCTGCAGTGAAGAGTTCCATCTATATAAAAGGACAGCTGCACACTCTTTTTCTATTTTTTTGTTTATAATTTAAAAGGTGTCTTTTTCATTCACCCCCATTTAAGCATTTTCTTAATAGGTATCCTTTCTCCATGCCAGCCCTTTTAAAGATTAAAAATGAGACAGTGCCTCACCTCAGGGTCTTGTCCCATCCTCTGCACCCAGATGCAAGTGGGCAGAGGCAAGAGACTCCAGGACACTGACCAAAGCCTCATGGGATGGTTCAGACAAAGACAGGCTGGTATCCAAAGGCTCCTCATGGTCTTCGAGGGGAAACTAAGTTAAATGGGGGATATACTAGTCATTTTAGCTGTGCATAATGTCCTGGCAGGGAGGTGAGCTGGTTCCCAGTGCCCCAGGCTGCCAGGAGTGTGGCCGTGTGAGCTCACACTGGGAACACGCATTTGTGCCTTGGCCCCTTGCACCCTTTGGTAGCGACGGCTGTGGCAAGGCAGGCGGCTGCGGTCCTGCAAAAGCAGGGTTTGAAGCACTGTGGGCAGAGTGGGCTGGTGTAGCTGCAGGACGTGTCCCACTCCGATTTGTGTTACTGGAAACCTGGAGAAAGTGTGTAGCTGTAGCCTTGAACCTGGCCACACGGATCACACACAGGGGCCAGAGGCAAAGGAAAATGTGTGGCCACGTCAGGGGCATCACTTTGGGTCTACCTGAGCACATTCGCTGGGAATTTGTCCTGTTTGGAAAAAAAAAAAAAAAAAAAGGTTAATTTTTAAAATTACTATTTATTTCCACACCAACCAAAACTGTGCAGGGTGTGATCCACACAGAGAAGCAACTGTGTGATGGAACTGGTTACTTTGCACTTTCATACTGCTTGCACTAGACACCTTTGCTGGGACAGAAAACGCCTAAGGGCAGCGTTTTGTGCACACTTTGAGGGGCAAAAGCTACCATTTCCATGGGAAGATGCAGTCTGGCTGGTCATCCTGCCCTCATGCCACCTTCTCCTGTGTGTTCATTAACTGATTAGATAAGTGACCTGGGTTACGGCTAACCTGGAGGGAAAGAAAGGTAAGATTGAAAGAACAGTGAATTAATTTCACCAGCGCTGTTGGGTGAGACTGGCTGTGAACTTGCACAGGAGCCTGCGAGACCTTGGGTCAGCGGTGGGGCTTGCGGCAGGGCTCGTGGGAGTATTAGCTGAGCGATGCACGTACCTGGGGGCTCTGTAATCAAAGGGGCTTGCGTTGTTCTCTCTCTCTCTGTTTTTTTTGAAGTCATCCTAATTAATTAAACAGCTGATGGAATGGCAGGGCAAGCACGTAGTGCAAAAACTCAAAGCTGCGCGGATTTTCAGTGTGGACCTGATGAAAAGGCTTCTTTGCGTACCCTGGTGTCTCACTAGCATAATTAACTCTGCTCTGAGTCAACTGGAACATCAGCAAGTTGACCATTTTCAAAGCAGAAGCAATTTTATAATAGCAAAGTTGCTATCAGAGCATGTGAAATGCTGAAGAAAAGCCTTTCCTTTCTGCGACACTTCTGAGGTTCTGAACAAAAGCTTCGTTATGGTTGTGGGGTGTTTTTTTCTTGTAGTTGAATAATTTGACAGAGAATTCACCTCGTTTTCATTAATTTTTTGGCAGGGGAAAAGTCAGGATTTTCTCAGTGGGAACTCACTGAAGCAGAGAAACAGGGCTGGGTAAAGAAACATGGCTAACTCCAGCATAATTATTGAGAAAAACCAAAGTGGGTAGTGAGCAAGTGCCTCTTCGGTTTAGCGCTTTAACAAATTATCTATATAAGCCTGAGTTATTCCTGAGACTTTATTTCACTTCAGTTAGTTTGACTCCACACTGGCCCCAGGCACAAACTCCGCCGAGGACCTTGCTTGAACACAGAGACGAGCGCAGAGCAGATTTGGCAGCCCGCTGCTGCAGGCTCTGCTCGGTGAGCAGCATTGATTCGTGTCAGTAATGTCATTCCAGTGAGACTCTGTGAAGAGTTTGGGGTCGTGGATCCAGAGCGTCTGAGCAGCAGATTTGGGGTGATGGAGTTTGAAGGGTGGGCGGTTTGAATTCGGTACTGAGCAAATCTGCAAAGCAAAGGATGGGAGCTTTGTTCCTTTGCATGAAAATGTCTTCCTGCAGCTGGGTTTCAGGGGGCCATGGTCTGGGAGGCTGTTATCAGAGCAGGCTCCAGAGAGATACGGGTGCTGTGTTCGGGTCAATCACCCAAAGGAAATCCAAGTTCCTTTCCTGATCTTTCCTACCCTCCTGCAGATAACCTGCAACCTGCTGCAGTGTCCATAACACTGGGAACAGCTTGTATCTGGAGCTGTTGGACCTAGAAACCTGGCTTTAATGAAGGAGTCGCTGTCCCCCATCTGTGGGGAAGTCGGTGGGGTGGGTCACTCTGGTAATGGCCAAGCTCCACAGCACAGAAATGACCCTCTAGCAGTTTGACCCTAGCAGTCAACGGTCAACACAGGTGGCAAATGGGTCAGGGAA
This sequence comes from Falco naumanni, assembly GCF_017639655.2. NCBI lineage: Eukaryota > Metazoa > Chordata > Aves > Falconiformes > Falconidae > Falco > Falco naumanni. The sequence goes on from NC_054061.1 coordinate 11,698,704, forward strand.
GCTCAGGTTTGAAACCATCCCTCAAAGCATGATGCTGGGTAGATATAAGCTGTCCTTGAATCCTTTCCTCCTGGACATGTGGAGGGAGAAGCAGGAGCTCCTACATAACTGATGGAGCACGACCCCAACCAGTGGTTTGTCCCCATTCTCCCAATCCACCCCATGGGGGCAATGAGCATGGCACACCTGTAAGACCATAATCTTTTCCTCTCTAAAGAAAAAAAGTTCTGTAAACATCTCCCTCCCTGTACGCCGGCAGGGCCCGTGCCAGAGCAGCAGGGGAGGTTTTTGCCCCCGGTGTTTTGCAGTCACGATGGCTGCTGTGGCCATGATACAGTAAGCTGATAGCGTGCTCATGAGTCACTTCTCAAACACAAAACTGGCAAAACAGGCTGCATGAGGCCCCGTCAGGGCTCAGGATATCATAATTATGATGGCCTAGCTTGCTGAAGGAGGGCAAATGCATGATTATTTATAAGGCCACATTAGTACAGTCACACCCCTCCTAGGGAAACCAGTGGCTGCTGTTGGGCCATGGCCATGGCCTCACTGGGGAAGTGAAGACAAGCCTTTGATGTCCTTGGCTTATTCACCCCGGTAGCAATTCAGTTCAGCAGCGACATTTGCGGTTGAGGTGTTCTCTTGATATTTTTTTCTCTTACCTTTTAATGACCTGCTTCCACTTCAGCAAACTAGTTTTCTCCTCTGCTAAATAAACCCTTGAATGAAGATTTCTGGTAACTGGAAAATCACCAGAAGTTCCACTTTGCTATAATCACCTTGAATTTATCTTTTTAAGATCGGGCAATCGTCCCCTATCTGAGGCACGTGGGTTTTTGCACTGGCCTGGAGCAGTCATCTGGATGTGCTGCCTGTGCAGTGCCCAGGCTGTCAGTGCTGTGCAGATTCTGGCTCCAGCAAAGGTCTAAGCAGAGTCTTCTGCTCAGCCCGTCGTTCAGGTTGGTGCACATTCCTGAGAGTAGTGACTTACCCTTTTACAGCTCTTGCTTCAGCTGCAGTCTACTACTGCATTTTCCCCACTGAGTCTCAAGGACAAACCTTTCCTATCATTAGCTGCCCAGTTAGATCAAAAGATGGTAAAATAAGGGGGTCTGAGCGGGGACAAGAGGAAGGTGGACCACACGCATGGTATGAGCCCACTGAGAGCTCACCCCAGCCTGGTGACCTGCAAGGTGGCTGTTGAAGACAGCAGTTGCACCTGAGTGTGTCTGGGTGAATCCACAGAGACATCAGCATCATGGGCCATCATACACACTCTTCATCAGCTCCCCGGGATGTCTGCTGTGTCCTCCAGGGCTAAGCTTGTCTCTGGCAGGCGCTTAGAGTCAGCCTGAGCTGCTTCACTACACGGGAGCTGAGGGCCATGGGGCAGGATGGGGCTGGGCTTAGCCAGGGCTGAGTGTGCCAGGAGGGTCCATGGCACCTGCACTCTCCATGGATGTGACTCCATGGTTGTGTCTCATTCCCCAGAAAATAAAGTTTTGAGATATCTGCTTTCTTCCTAGTGTGTGGGCAAAATAGGAAGAATTTCTTTGTTCCCTGTGGGGTTTTGAAAAGCATCCTCCATGAAAAAGAGGCCCTTGAGTTTAGATTTACAGCAGCCCAAGCAATTTTACAGCTGTATCTAACATCTGCTCTCAAGGAATCTCTTGGTTCCTTACACCCATATGTAGTCTTTTCTGACACAGAGGTTTGTGGTTTACTCTTCCTGATTTAGGTGATACTGTCTTATAAACCAGAGCATCCTCAGGTCAGACTGAATTCCCACCGACTCCTGCTGGGTAAGAAGCATGTCCTGCTTAGCGTCATGTGTAGTTTTTTGAAAGGAGAGGAGGGCCAGTGTGGTGTCTGGGCTAATCCCTCATTTCCAGAATATCCACATTTAGTTGTTTTTGTCTCTGGAGACCTCTGTAAGTCTGTTCTGCATCTGAGGACACCAACACACATGAGCTGGGCAAAACTGCAGAAGGAATTAGTGCCAGAGAGGAGCAGGGTTAGGTTGGGTCTGGTTCCCAGAGCTGCGCATGGACCACCCCATCTTCTCTGAGCTTGTGGCTGGCTGCAGTGTGTGTCTGAGGAAGGCTGTGCCCTCCTCTGAGCACCTGGTACGTGATGCCTGGGCTGCACTTGCCCTTCCCGGGCTCTGCGGGCAGCTCACCAGCCTTGCAGTGGGCTGCTGCGGCGTGCAGCCATTCTCTGCAGCAGCTCTGTGATATAAGTAGCCACTTCCCAGCCTGCTGCCATCTCTCCTACCCACAGACAGGGAGGGAGAAGGAGCCAAGAAACATCTTTTTGCCCCGTGTGACAGGACGGCACCCACACAACAGGGCTGCGGCGCTTGACCCGAGTCCCCAGTACTGCCACACTGCGAAGTAACCGATTGCTCCCAAGTGACAAGCTCTGTCTTTCCATTTTAAGCCTATTTGTGAAAGGAGAGCTTTTTTAGTTTTTTTTTCCTCTTTTGATGCCAATCTCTATTGTTTGAGGAAACTTTTGCTAGGAAACCAGGACTGGGGAAAAGGAAACTCAAAGACAGAGCGGCCAAACCCTTTGCAGGAATCTGCTCTCTTCTGAAGGTTAAAGCTTGTCATTTTTTGATTTACTGGAAATGATTGGTGTTTCCTTTGTTCTCCTTTGCGGTGGCTGCTCTGATAAGCCCTGAGGGATGCTTTCCTTGGACAGATCTGGAACAATTATAGCAAAAGAAATAAGAAAAGTAAACCCATGTCCTGTTTTTCCTTATTCCATTTCTTGTTAATCAGCGATTTGCCTTGTTTCAGAGGGAGACTCAGGACCCTGCCTCCCTAATTGCTGGGGAGTTTAGATGGCTGCAGGCCCAGAAATACCATCCACTACAGACTGCTCTGATCAGAGTGTTGCTGAATGCACTATGTGGTCTGACCTTTCGGTTTATGGTGAGCTGGCTTCTGGGGCTGGCCCAGCTCAGAGATGAGAGTCGTTTTGGAGCCCGATGTGAAGTTTGCCAGCAGCCCAGAGCCCTTCTGTACACAGGGCAACCTGGAGTCCTGTCCAGGACCAGGGCAGGAGAGTGCTGCAGCTCCAGGCTGAGCAGGGCTATCTGTGGCCCAGGAATATCTTGGGAGAGGCTGTAGGTCAAAGTCTGCTGATAAAGCCACGCTGATTCTAGGAATCAATATCTTCTACTAGGCTGGGTGCATGGTGAATGGAAAGGGACTTGGCCAGCCCTCTCCTGCCGTGATGCAGAACATGTCGTGTGAAGTGGTGCCGCTCTGGGGCACCCGCTCCAATCCTGTTCCTTCCTAACACAGAGTCCTCTTGCACCTTGGGAGAGCTGCTCAACAGGGTGCCATTCCCCTGGTTGTGCAACGGCAGACTTTGCTTATCTGTGCCAGGGGCTTCCCCACCTGGAGAAGGCTGGAGGCCCCAACCCAGTTCCCACTGAAGCAGCAGGAGACTTTCCCAGTGACTTCAGTGGGCTGTGACCAGCTCCGTGACATCTCTGTGCCCTGGTTTCTCAGTGTAGAAATGCAATACAGCAGCCACCACCTCCTCGGAGTGCTCTGAGGCTTGTTTGTATTTTACGAAGCATGGAGATGCATGGGAAAAATGTGTCATGAAAACCCCTCCTGAGAAGGCAGAGCCTGAGCACTTGTGACTTGTTTCTTTGAGCTGCAGGGACAAGCCTATATTGCGTGCTGTGGGCAGCTTTGCTTGGAAGCAGGAAGAAGGGGGGACCACTGTCTTGTTATTTGGGTGGAGCTTAGACCATATGAACTTGGGGGGACGGCAGCTGAGTGACCCACTTGTCCGGTCCTCCTCCACCCCTCCCTACAGCTTTGTGGATGAGCTGCTCCGTGCTGTGCTGGCTGCTGCAGCACAAACACAACCCACCAAGTCTGAGGGAACCAGCAGCTGGTCTAGCTACCACCCTCGTGTGTTCTTCCCCTACCAGCCTTCAAGGCCAAGCTGCAAGGCGATGGCAGTGCCCACTGAGCTGCTTCAGATGCCCCAGAAACCTTCCTTGGTGTTTGGTTTTTTTTTTTTTCCTTTCCTTCAGCTGGCACGCAGCTGACAGCTAGATAGTGGGAGCAGCTGGAAAGAGATACCCAGTAGCACTGTTCATAAAAGTCCAGATGAAAGATTGAAACACCTGCTAGCACCAGGAAAAATGTTTGCTGTGGGACATCAGGAATTACACCCTGTGGTGCACATGGCTGCTCACATGCATAATTTCCTCATCATTGCCAGTTAAAAAGGCAGGTGATGGATGGGCCAGTGTAAGCCAAGAGTATAGGGAAGGCAGCAGGCTTAGTCCTTGCCAGGCAGTAAAGACGATGATGTCTAGCAAACCGTTGTCTTTAATACCTAGAGGTATCACAAGTATTGTGTGACATCGCCTACTTTTCACTGCACAGAGATATATAATAGATGCTGCTTCCTCTTTTCTTTAAATAAAACCCTTCAGTAACAAAGTGCACTGCTTGAATGGGTCCTTCCATTCAGAATAGATGTGGTTTTAAAATACAGAGTGAGTTTGCGGCCATAGGAAAATCAATGACAGATTTTCTGTTGGTTTAATCTGAAAACTCAGTGTAGTTCTTACCCTGAGCAAACCCAGGCCAGGCCAAAGGATCCCACCAGTGACATGAGCCAGAATAGGTGTGTGATGGAGAAAGCTGTCTGCCACAACCAAGGGACTTGGAGCCACACACCTGCTGGCCAGTGTGAAGCTGGTCCAAGAGTAAAAGAGCTGAACTAGCTGGAAGATGAAGGGATTGAATGGTTCTCCCGTGCCACGCCCATCAGCACAACTTTCATTCAAGAAGCTGCTGAAGTCAATAGTTGCAGAGCTTCGACCACGGCTTCTGAGAGAGACCTATGAGTTGGCTGAGATGGTCCAGACAGCCATGCACAGCCCCGTGCCAGCGCACAGTTCAGTTCACTTGCACGCACATCCCCATCCCTTAGCACATCCAGGGGTAGCAGCGGCAGCTCTTCTAGATCCATCCCAACTTGTGCACACAGCTGAGGTGTCCCAGCATCACCTCACACCTCAGCCCAGGAAGCCGTGCCGAGTCCTCCCTGGCCAATGTGACAAGCTTCCGCAGGGAGCTGCAGCTCACCTCACTGCTCTGGATGTGCTACCTGAGCCCTGGAATGGGAAAAAACTATTAAAAAACTTACAGAAATGTTTTTTAGATATTGCTGCTTGAGGAGACCTCATTTTTCTCCTGTCTGTGTGAGCTGCTTTGGAAAGAGCTGTTTTCCAGACGTTGCCAAGCCCTTCTCCTGGGAAAGTCAGCTGCCAGGACTGTACATCAGCTTTGGCACGCATTGGGGCTGGCCCCTTGGGAAAAGCCAAGCCCCTACGTTACCTCTCACCCTCGTGCTGGCTTTGGTGTGCGCTTCACAAGGCGAGGATGCGCTGTGACATGCCAGCGTTGTCCTTGTTTGTGAGCATGCAAAGCCTGGGATGAGGCTCAGTCTTTTCAAAGGGAAGGGCTGAATGTCAAGCCAAAAGGCTGGTCCTCTGGCACCACAAAAGAAAGGCTTTAATGTCCTTTTAAGTTTCGTAATATCCTCGTCATCTGAAATTTCTTTGAGCCCAAACCCAATCTGGGGGCGTAATGAATTCAGCGTTCTCCCTCTATTAGACAGCTCCGATTTCTGCAGTTTTGTAAACATCCCCAAATCCACGTGGTGCTGTAGTAGTTGTCTTTCAGCTGCCTCTCTCAAAGTGCCTCAAAGGAAGAGAGAAATCCTGTATCCTGCTCCACGTCACAGAGGAAAAGGCATCAAGATTCAGACCTCGGTCTTGTATATGGGAGAAAAACTGACCAGATGCAGGTGTAGGGTCTTAACTGGTGCAAGCTCATGGTCTTCAGCGCCCGCTGGGACATAGCCCTCTGAGTGGAGTGCAGCCTTAACAGACAGCCCTCCTGATGGTATCCACAGGGAACTCGAACTGGCAGGCAGGTTCCTCTCTGCACGCTTGCACACAGACACGGATGCATGCACTGCCATCGGAAACTGGCTCTGGGGAACTTCCCTGCCCTCGCAGTTAGTCTCAGGCTTGGGATTCATTACAAGAAATTGTTAAAAATTAAAATGGAGGTAAATAGACATAAGTCAAGTCACTGATAAAACAATTGCTAGGCTTACTGTACAGCTACCCCAGCATTATTGTTGATCTTCGGGAGGGTTGACACTGCTCTGGACTGATGTTTGTGCTATGAGCTGAGCTGGGATGATGCACTCGCTGCCCGTGTTGTCAGGTGCCCTGTGCCGGGAGCTGCAGTGACCCACGTAGAAGCAGAGCAGAAAGCCGGGTGATGCGGAGGTGTGGGTTGGTTAAAAGGATGGATTTCTGCAACTGGGTGGTGGAAAGGGGCTTCCCTGTGAATGGAGAGGAAAGAGTTTGCCTAGCATATGCAACACAGAGGTGAGATTTGGTAACTGAAGCTATTTATTGGAGTCTCTTTAAAACCATGTTTCATGGCTATGAGGCTGTTATCTTCAGTCTAAGTTGTTAAGTCTTATGGGGGTGTTTTGGATTTTTAAATAAAAATATTCTCTCTCTTTATTTAATAGCTGAAATAGCAGGTTTAGGCCAGTATCTCCTGGGAAGTCTATAAAATTGGCAGCTAAAAATAATCAGCAGACTTTAGGAGTTACTGATGCTTTGTAGAACATGGACATGCATTTAATTTGGAGACAATTCTACAGAAGTAGCACATCTTGGCAATTGTTTTTTCCACTTTTTATTTCTCTAATAAGAATGCAAGGAAACAGGAACGTCATCCATTAGGACTCTTTCTGCTTTGTTCCTTTTGTCTGTTCCGTAGACGACCTCCTAACCCTCTCCCAGCAGCAAAGGGAGATTTCCACCTGTCTGTGTTCCTGCAAACTGAGTGTGCAAATGCCTGGTGTGATGAGTCAGCCAGGTCTTCACACCAGTTACTCTGCAGTGGTTTAAGATCACTGGTTACAGTGGAATCACCTTTGGTTTTTATGGTGTCTCCACCCAAGCTCCAATGCCTTTTCCCCATAATGGGGATGCAGAGGAGAGCCTTGGCCAGACAGTTGCTGGGGCCATCACTGCCATGGGTGGCATCAGAGGACAGGGAAGGATTCAAACTTGCCTTGATGCTCATTTGTCCTTTCTGCCAGCTCTGCAAGGACAGTAATGCTGAATGATGCCCTTAGACTCAAATGTGTGTAGAAACTTTGATCCTGCTGTCATCCATCTTCTGTCCACGGGAGCTACATCTGGTTTTGAAGTCTGTATGAGAGGCAAATCAGATGTTTCTCAGAAGGGTTATTATTGTTACTATGGTTATAGGCAAGTGCGCAATAGCCCCAGCCATGTACCGGGAATCCCTGTTGTGTTTGGTGCTTGACTGTAGACAATGAGAGAGGCCATGCCCCCGAGAGCTACCTGCCCTTTAGATTGCTGTCAAGGTATAATTTGCTTTCCATTACATGCAAGCACTGGATGAATTTCTACAAAATTCTGCACTGAGCCTTTCTGACAGAGCGTCTAACCTGAAGCCTTTTTCAGATTTTTTTTTTTTTTTTAATTAAAACAGCTCCTATGATCTTTTTCATGGCAGGGGAAGCGGCAACTCTCTAGGCTACCTGCTATAGCAGGAAAACCAAGCACCATATGCAATGTAACTGTTGCTCTCTCTCTCTCTATCTCAAAAATGCCGAACTATGAGAGAGAATTCGTCCCACCAAACGCCCACTAAGCACATTTTTTTAAATCTGGTTTCTCAGCCTTTCAGGAAAGGAGAAGCAAAATCTAGCTATGTTCTTCTTGCCTGCTGGAACTGGGCCCCATTTCATGAAATCAAATGGCTAAGGAGGAAAAAAAAAAAATATATCCAAGGCAAAGATGCTATTCTCAACAAAGAGAACAGTATATGCAACAGCTTCTGCAGCATTCCAGCAACATGATGTCTTTCCCTGCAGACTCTCAGTTAGGGATTGATTGTCTAAGCAGAGAATTGCGCGATTCAGAAAGGCTTAAGGCACACTTCATGAACTGTTTGCTAAGAGGATGAATAGATGGGCATGTGTGTATATAAATCTATAAATCATGTCTTGTTCTGCCCCAAAGAAGACAGCTGAGATTGGATTCTTTGTCATTTGATTTCACGTTCTCAGGGCTAGGGATAAAGGCAGCAGTGTTTTGCACATGGTGTCAGGATTTGATGCCACAGCTCTAGAAGGACAATCTGGGGAAAACAGGAGATAATGTTTGTTGTGAGGGCTAGAGCTAGAACTCACAAAGGGAATAACAACATTCACACTGCTCCGATGTGTTCACAGTTAAAGGAAAGTGCAGTGAGTTTCTCTTATTTGGGTTCTCCTCTAGCCTAATGGGATTTTTACATAAGCAATGCATGAGTTCTGGTTTAAAACCACAGGGTGTTTGGTGGCAACGCTGCTATATGCTTCTGCTGTCCATCCCAGTCCTTGCTCCACTGTGCCCATTGCTGCCTCTTCCTGCCGTTCTGCTCAGAAGGTGCTCTGCTGTGTTTGTGCTGATTTGGCTGGACTTTTTGACAGGCTTTGCCCCACTTTGGCACTGGTGGGTTTTGGAGGAGGGGTGTTGATGGTGGGAGTCGGCACCAACCTTAGAGCTGAGACAGGTGCTGCAGAAGGGCCCTGCAAGAACCTATTCTGTGACAGGGGTCTTCTGGGAGATGCTCTGAGCAGGGAGGGGATGGTTCAGTAGCCAACTGCCCTGAGAAGCTACCATGTTTGTTCCCCAGAGAGTCCTTCCACTGCCCAATCCGGTGGCCTTCATGCAGCACTGGGGTACCAGCAGAAACGATGCTCTGCACGGCCGCCTCCCTGAGGCAAGCTAAAGGAGGAGCCCACAGGAAAGGCAAACCTGAATCCCTCAGCCAAAGACATGTTTTCTGCTGGCTGAGGCTGTGCCTGGGGACTATCTCTTCTAGGAAAGCCACCAGAGAAGAACTGTTAGATCACATGGCAGTCCCTACAGTGCCTGTGTGGGCTGATGCGATCCCAGGCCAAGAGCAGCACAGTGGCTGTGGGACATCCTGAGCCTGCACTCGCGCTGGTTTGAGTTCTCTCCATAAATCCCCACGGGTGGTTCTGCGGTTCCAGGCAAATGCCATGGTGAGTCCATCTCCCTGGCAGCTCTGGGTGAAGCAGGCATGGGCGGTGGGCTGCGGGCTCCTTCGCTGAGCGCAGCGTGCAAGCAGTGGGGGTGAGCGTGCAGGCGGCACTGCGCGGAGCTGCGGCGAGGCAGGCGCTGATCTCACTGTAACCAGGAGCACCATGGCTGAGCCCCTGGAGAGGCTCACCCGATGTGAGAGCTTTGACTCATCTCCCGTCTCGCTTGTGCTGGGTGCGCTGAATGGAATGCAGGAGGTGTGCAGAACAAAAGCCTTTGCTTGTTTCCATGTGGATGCTCTATCTGCCTTGCTGGCCCCTGAGAGCGTTTTTCCTCCTAGCTGATGTGGTGGTGGGTGGCCACACGCAGTCCCTGTGTGGCCGGCATGGCATGGCCAGCCGAGCAGAGGTGCAGGGTTTTGGTGGGCAGTGCTCTGCCCCTGGCCCATGCAGAGCTCCCCCACAGCCCCTCAGGCCACAGCTTTGTGCCTGGACAGCTGGCACGGCAGCACAGGCATCCCTGGAGCACAGAGCTTCCTGCTTACAAATTAACTACGAGCCATCAAGGGTCAACTCCCTTTTGCTACACTATGTGTGAAAAGATTGGGAAGGTCAAGCAGAAAGTGAGAGAAGTTTTTTTCCTTGACAGTTTTCTGCACTATCCGGTGTCCCCTGCCTGCTTTTCCTATTTAATTTCAGGAGAATAACTCCCAAGTAGAGACTTAGCAAGTTGGTCCCATGTTTAGAAGGTGTTGGAGGTAGTATACACGGGTTTACGTTTGTTTGGGTTTTTTTTTTTTCCCATGCACTCCTAAAATGTAAAATATTATCATCTATGGCATTTAAAAGTGGTCTTTCAGTCACTGCCCTGTCTGGGGAAATGAGTAACAGGCAAGAGAGCTCGAAGCGTGGACAGACATCCTATGTTTGTCTTCTCGCTTGTCATCCCTTCCCCAAAGAGCTCCCAGAGGCCAACCATTGCTGTCTGCCTGCTTTGTCTGTCACAGCATCCTCTCCTCCTTGATTAGGAAGAAGTTGGGTGTCAGTCAGCCCCAGGAAAGGCCAGTTATCTGTGTCCCGATTCTGACAGATTTGCCTTGGCAGCAGCATGCTGCTCTTTAAAAAGCTCAGAAGAAACCCTCCTGCCAGTGAACGTAGATTGTGCTTTTTTCATTTCTTCTGGATGGTTTTCTTTTTCTCTCTGGGGAGGATTTCTCCGTCTCCCAAAATTCTTCATGTGGTGTTTGTGGCTCACAAAATGCATCCTCCCCGCCTGTAGAAACACTCCCTGCTAATACCAGACCAGGGGCTGCGTGAATGGCACAGACAAAGCCAGGCATCATGGACTCAGAAGGCAGCTAGCCAAAGGGAACGGGGTAGCTTTGCAAATGGGTACCCGGTCTCCTCCCTGCCCAGTGACCCTTTGCTAAATAGGGGCCAGTTTATATTTACCAAAAACAGAGGGAACGGAAAGCTTAGGGGGGTCAGGAGTAACAGTTGCAGATGTTAGGCTCTGGGTTTGTTTGTTTGGATCTCCCGAGCACACTCTGATCCCAAACTTTTCCGCTCTGACAAGTGGGACTGGGTAAACGGAATCTGGTACTTTTAGTCCAGCCTGAAGTGGACAAGTGTCCACAGCTCCTGACTCACACACGCTTCCATTTCCTCCGGGGTGGCTGCTCATCATCCTCATGGATCATTACCTGACTGCCAAACGCAGCCTCTGCCCTGGAGGCGGCAGGTCCTCCTCCAGCTGCCCCTGCCTGGGCTTCCCTGTCAGTAGATGATAGCTGGTCTCACTTCCAGGGCTGCTGAGCCAATATTGCGTGTCAAGACTACATCACCATGCAGTGTCTGGGGGATGGGAGAGGAGTTTCCCCAAGGGTTTTTATTTATCTTCTGCATATCAATGTTTATTAGAAATTATGCTCATTTTCTGAAGAGTCCCAGTCTGCAAAGCTCTAGGTTTCCTGTAAGCACTTCCTATTCCTCATGTTTCTGAAAATCGTTCGTTATCTCCAATTAGCTTGTGGCTGGTGTACAGCACCCAGAGACTGTGTCCTAGTGGTTCTGATAGTACTTCCCAAGATCAGCCTGTTGCATCTGAAACAAAGTCCTTCAGCTTTTCTTCCCCTACTAAAATAATAATGTGCGCTTATGTAACGTTCTTCAGATCTCCTGCAAACATTGGCTAGCCCTGCTGTAAGACACAGGCGTTTCTGCTTTGCAGACGAAGAAAGTAAGGCAGAAGGAGGGTAACCAATTTGTGAAGGTCACACAGCAAGGCAGGAGCAGAGCTAGGACTGTAATTCAGATAACCTGCTCTTCCCTCCTGCTCCAGTCACTGCTGTACAGCACTAACAGTCCAAATGAAGAGATTATAATGCATAATCCATACTGGTGTGCCAAGAATTCTCTAAATCATATTACACTGTCACATAAAATGATGACTCATTTGATAACACAGCCCACATCCAGTTCCTTTATGTTAAAATTACGTGGACAAGACTGGATTTAAAAAGAAAAAGGAGAGCTTGTTATGTGTCTGTTGAATGCTGAGTTATAGATGCTTTCATGGATTTTATTTTGGCTGATGCTGAAGGAGCGTTTGTGAGCCTGTTTGTTGACAGTGGTGCTTGGGACCAGAGATGCTGACATTCCACTAACAATAATAGGAACTGCCTCTGTTTGTTTCTTAATTGGAAATTCTTCCTTACATGGGCCCAACCCACCCTCTGCCCCCGCTGAAGGAAAGGGCAGTTGTCTGGGACTAGCAGAGGGAGCACCTCCCAGCGGTGCTGGTGCCTCTAGGGCTGCAGGGTTGGACCTGTGTTCCGTCATTGCCACAAGCCCCTCTTCTCCCCATGCCCTATGGAAAGGGTGGGGAACAACCCAAGGTGGTGCTTTTGGGTTCTCTGGAGAGAAAGTGCAGTTTATCTAAAGCAATTAACAACGTGGCAGAGCAATCAGCCCAACTACACTCTTCCCAGAAGTTGCTTTCACTGGGTCTCCCCATTGCCGCTTCCTCTCTGCTGGCTCCGTTCTCCTTGCCCCTCCCTGCAGCCACCTTGTCCTCACTGAAACCCCGGCTGCTGCCCTTCGGACTGCCTCTGCTGCCATTTGGGGACTGTGTGGCTACACTTACCAAAGCCATTTGGGACGTGGCTTGTGCAAGTGACATTGAACCATGTTTTGCTGCATTGTGGTTTCACCATTTCCTTTTCCTCATTCTGCCTGGTCTGTAATTCCCATGGCTGAGGAATCCATCGCGGAGCCCTTTTTGCCAGGGATGCCCACGTGTTCTCCAGCTGAGAGTTGCTCTGGTATCTCGTCAGAGATGACTTTTCCATATGCTGCGTGGCTGGCGCATATCACAGCCACTTGCTGCACTTCGAATATAGAAGTGTGGTCAGGGCAGATGGTCACTGCTTCTTTTGAAGCCACGAAAGGCTTGTTTGACCATGGGACCGGTCCATCTCTGCGGGTTGCATTTCCCTGTCTGCATCAGATCCCATGGGTGACCTCTGGCCCGGCACCATTCTGCCCTATCTCCCAGAAAATGAGGTTTAATCTACCTTGCTTTGGGTAAATAAGCCTCACAGCAGCCAAATGTCCAGCAGGCAGTAAGGACTTGGATCAGGAAACAGCTTCAATTGCTGCGTAGTCAAGGCCAGTTCAAGAAGCTCTTTGGAAGATTTTCCTACTGTTGTGCTGGAAACTCCTGCTTCCCTTGATTTCTTAGAGGAAAAAAAATTGTAAAACCCAGTTTCTGTGCGTGACCTGTGGAGACCCTGCGCATCCTGTACTAGTGCTGAGAGCAGGGGAGGAAAGTAATTGCTTTCAGCAGTTGGAAGACGTGGGTGGCAGGATGGCTTTGCGCGGTGCTGGAGGATGCTCTGTACACGTATCCCTCCTAAACAAATACCTCTTAAATGTGTATTATGGGAATTCAGGGAACAGTTGTTTTTTTTTTCCCCTCCAAGTGGGAGTAAGGCTTATTAATACTCTCCTTCCATAGGTGAGTTGCAGAAGCTGGGAAGTTGTGAGACGAGTAACATGTGCTTTTATCAGTCAAATCTGCTCTCTCCCGGACAATCACTTCAGCCAGTAGGATGAGGGCAGGAAAGACAAGGTGCTGGCAGGAACGTGACTTCTGTAGGGGGGGAAGCACACAACACCATTCAGGACAGCTACTGAAACGAGCTTTTTGCTGTGCGTGTGTCAGTAGGAAGGAATTATTTCCATGATACTGCTTGGTGCATCCACGCTGGCTATGTACTTGCTGAAGATGATGTATCGCATGTCACTGGTGTGCATGTCGGAGTAACTGCACTCTTGTAGACGTGGTGGTATTTGCATGCTGGAAGAGCATTGTAGGCTTGTGCAGTCAATTCACGTATTTTTCCAGGGTATCTTTTGTCTGCAGTCTCTGAGAATTCCCAGGGAGCTCCTGCCAAGTAGGGGAGGGAAAGGGAGGTTTCAAGGTGAGATGTGATGGAAATGGAAGTGGTTTGGACAGTCTCAGAGCTCCAGACAGATGGGGCTGAAAGAGAAACGGGTGCTTCAAATGTCTACTCAGATTCAGAGTCACCGAGAAGAGGAAAAAAGAACTGACAGTGCAGGGGTGTGAAACCGGAGTGAGAGGTGACAGCCCCCAGGCTGTGGAGCAGGGTTATACACAGCTCTGGAGGGAAACGTCTGCAAGCAGCAATCTGGTCTTCAGTAAAAGACAGAGATTTAGGGAGGTCCCCAGGTTTTCAGTGGAGCTCAGCTGTGAACAAGACAGAACGGGCCAGTTTGAGAGTGGAGGCATAGAACTGGTGCCTGCTGGGCGGCAGCCAGCAGCAGGGCGACTGCAGCCTTGCTCTGCGGGCCAGAGAAGCCGCGCCCCACTGCAGCTACAACCGGGCATCCGAGGTTGCTCTGCCCAAGCTCAGGAGGGCTTGCTGCCCTGAAGGGGAAAGACAGACAGATTTCCCAGTGTTTTATCTCACTGCTGCTGAAAGAGATGAGTCTGTCATTATTTACTGCCATCTGTTACATAGACAAGAATGGCAGCTGCTAGCGGTGATACCTTCTATCTCGTAAGGTCTTTCATCCCCCAAAACTCGAGCCCCTGAGAGACTTACAAAGACAATGCAACCAGTCTGATGCTGTAAGGAGAGTTACACCTCATGCTAGTATCAATCAGTGGAAATTTAGCTTTGTAAGCTGTTTGCATCTCCAGAAACACTTCATTTATACGAGTGTGCTCACGTGACTGCTCGCAGTCAGTACAGCCCATACCCTCTCGTGAGAGGTCTGGCCTGTGTACGTGGCTATAGGAGGGTTTGCATCATACCCCTGTCTGTGACAAACCTCAGGTAGAATACATCCCATTTTTCATTCAGAAAGAAGTTTTTCTGTCTTTTCTTTTTTTGCCCTATATTTTAAAGGCCTGGGTACACATCCATACCCAGGAAGATTTAGAGGTGATTAAAGTGAGCTGGGAAGCAGATGTCTGGTATCAGTGTAATACAAAACACCTTCCAGAGACTTTCTCCTTTGCGTGGTATTATCCTGATCTTACTGTGCTGATCCCACTAAGGTGAATTTTTTACAGGGGGCAATAGAAAATGGAGAGGGAGAAGCAGCAATACAGTGTGTGTGGCTAAAAGTGTCCAGCCCTGGAGGTATTAAAAAAATGCGTAGATGGTGGTGCTTAGCAACATCGTTTACTGGTAGACTTGGCAGTCCTGTGTTAACAGTTGGACTTGATGATCTCAAAGGTCTTTTCCAACTTAAATGATTCTACGATTCTAAGCTGGATCCAACACGGTAAGTGTTTTGTGGCTCCTCTGCTGCCCAGCTTTGCTCCCAAGTCCGCCAATGGCCAATGGGGTGAACTTGTACGTGTCTCCTGGGTTCCTTGTGCCCTGGTTTCATCACTTACAAAGTAAGGATAATGTTACTCACCTTGTCTGCAAAATGGTTTAAGATCTAGTAATAAAAAATACTAGGAAGGAGCTTAGGTGAAAATGCAGATACCAAAGCAAATAACACGCACATGCAGGTCACCCCATCCCTCGATCAAAATGGGGGTGAGAGAGGGAAGGGGATTTCTTTAGAGAGGCAGCCATCTGTCAGGCTTGCAGAAGAAATTACTGAAGTGTGTTATCGATAGTTATCAAAACTTGCTGGAGCAGAAAGAATTTTAAAATGCTAATGAGCTTTCATTTGTGCTTCCTTGGTTGGGACAGTTGGCTTCCTTGCTGCATTTCTCCAGGCTGAGCAGTGACTTTGCATTGCCTTTCAGTCCCCACACAGTGTCGGTTTCTGGTTTGCTTGTACTTTCTCAGTGTGGTTTCTGGGGAGGGTGAAGTCATCCTCACCGAACTATTTCTCATGCTTATTGTTTCGCATTATGTGAAGCGGGTTATTTTAACAAACTCTACATTTTTACAATGCCAAAAGTAGAAGTGTTGATTGCGTTCCTGGAGGCTGCCTCCGTGTCCTAAGGATGTGCACTTCCATTTTATTGTCTTCTATTTTTACCTTGGTTTTGGGGAGGAGGAAGGGCTGGAACACCCTTGGGACAGGCAGCGACCATCTCTGGGTTGGTGCGGTCGGGGTGTGGGAGGATGGCCACGGCGCGTCCCCCGGGGAGGTGGCACACAGCCCACACATGGCACACACGTGGGCTGCCCCGGCACCCCCCAGGCAGCCGCAGAGACCCAGCTGCCGAGAGCCCCTCTACTGCCTCTGGCTTTTTAAGGCTCATTTAAGCCCTAAAATAACAACTACCACTCCCTGCTGAGGGAAACCAGCTGGGAATTAGCCCAAGCCTCCCGTTCCCCCGCTGTCTCGTGAAACAAGGACTTTCCCCTCTGTGTTGTGTCCGTGAGATGACATTGCTCCCCTCCCCTGCTCCCTGTGTGCTGCAGCCGGCTCCTGCCCTCTGCCAGCTCCTGCCTGGTGTACACGCAGCTCAGGGCACCAGAGACATATAGCTAACCTAAGGAGACAGCAGATGGGTGCAAGCGCTTTGAAGAACAGCTGCTAGTGTCTCGTTCAATAATCCCATTTTTAACATCCATATGATAGCAAAAAAATACTGGAAATTGGCTTTTTCTGTCTCTTCTCATCTCCCGAGCCACACCTGACCTGTTCAACGTGATCTGGAGATTAAAGGCTTGTTATTTTCGCTTCCCTACAATAGATCAGCGCCTGAGCTCTGCAAGGCCATTGAGCTGTTGGTCCTTGGCTCTCCCCCTCCTTCCACTTTTTTTTTTGTGTCCCAGGACATGTGATAGTCCCCAGACCTAACTTCTGCTAAGGGACACGGTGGATTTTCCCGAACACTCTGCACCGCAGGTTGGTGGCAGTGAATTTTGTAGGTCCGATGCTCCCATTTCTCCACCCTTCAAGCTGGGAAGACTGGCTGGGGGAAGAAAGGCTCGGCAGCATCACCCCGCAGCAGCACGGACGTGACCGGGAAGAGGGAAGGAGGAAGCCCGTGCCCTGCCCTGGTGGGGCTAGAGACGGGCTTGGATGCGTGGGATCGGGGGAGAGAGGAATTGTGAGGCAAATCTGGTCGGTGGCACGCTTCCAGCTGTCGGCCGGGGTGTCCCTTGTCACCCCGCTGTCGCTGTGCTTCACGGGCCGCTAACGCCACACCGCCGTGCCCGGGGGGCAGCGCTGCGGCTGGGCGGGGGTGTCCCCGCCGCGGCCGCCGGCAGCGAGGGGCGCTCAGGGACAGGGGCTGGCGGCGGCCCCCGGCGACCCCCGAGCGGCCCGGTCCCTTTGGGAAGGTTTTGCCGATGGAAAGGTCTATCCCGAGGGTGCAGCTGGAGTTGCCAGCGGGGCCCTCCCGCTCTCCCGACCCTTTGATTTTTTCCCCTACGGGACACCGACGCCGGTTTTGGCGGAGAGAGGCACAAGGCGGCTTCGCCGGGCCCGTGAGCCCCCGCCGCCCGGTGGCAGCGGCCGGCCCTGCCGTGGCTGCGCGCCCCCGCTGTTGCCCCCGCGGGGCGGAGCGCGGCCGCTGCCGGGCCGAGCCGCTGCCGCTGCCGCAGCCGGGGCGGGGCGGGGCGGGCGGGGCGGGGGCGGGGCGGGCTCACGCGGCTCCGCCGGGGGCGGGGCGGGGGCGGTGCGGCCGGGCGCGGCGGCGGGAGGCGGGCGCTGTCCATGGCCCTGCCGAGCGCGGGCCGCCCCGGGGTCCGCCGCGCCGCGGAGCGGAGCGATGGGCAACACGGTGCACAAGACCCTGGCAGGTAGCGGCGGCGGCAGCGCGGGGCCCGGGGGGCCGGGGGTGCGGGGGGCGAGCGGGGCGCGGCGGCGGGAGCCAGCCGGAGCGGGCGGGCGGGCTGTGCCGCCCCGGGTCCCAGCCCCGCGCCTCTGGGGCGACCCGGGATAAGCCGAATATTAAATATACCCCACCACGTTATGATTATCATCTGTATTATCTTTAACGGTGCCCGCCGCGGCGGTGATGCTCGAGCGGCGGGGTGCCGCTGCGCCCATGTGAGCGCGGCCGGAGCGGGTGAAGCGGAGCGGTGCTGGCAGCTGGAGCAGTGACCCCAGCGCTCCAGCCCCGACCGGGGGCTGGCTTTCTCATTTCCCCTTCTTCTGCTGCTTCTGCTTTCTTCTTTTTTTCCCTAAAAAAAAAAAAAAAAAGAAAAAAAAAAGAAAAAAAAGAAAAGGCATAACTTTAGTGTAGAGAGACGTCGATTGCTCGCAGTCACCAGGAGCAAACTATTTGAAAGCAGGTCTGAGATGTTTGGTAGACTAAACTGCCTTCTTAGCAAATTCTGCTTTTACACAAGAGACGTGCGGATTCTTTTCCTTTACAAGTTCATAATTGTGGGGCTTTTTCCTCCTCAGAGAATCGGTGCATAATAACAGCAGTTGGTCTCTATAGAATCAACAGTATTGAATTACTGAGCCCTTGCCAGTCTGTATCTTCAGCTAGTTTGCTTTTCTTTTCTTCTCTGCTTTTGCAGAGCTCCTGCATTGCATCCTTTGTACTTCGGGCTCCCATAAATAAAAAGGGTATTATTAAACTTATTTAAAGAAGCAGGAGGACCTATTGAATGCACACACATGCCTCCCTGTAGTCAGCCAGGGAGCTGAATATAGAAATAAAGAGAGGAATAGATTTGCATTTGGATGTGCCATATATTGTCTTTGCAAAGAGAGAGTGCTTGGGACCTTCAAGGCACAAAAGAAAGCTGCTAGGCTTGTGGTTTAGCTATGAACCTGTGATTAGATTTCTAGTTGCATCTCCTCTTGTTCTCTGTTACATTTAAATGGGAAATTAGCTCCTTTCACAATTAAGAAGTTTTCATTTTTTTAAATGCCTCACCAACTGGCAAATAAAGGCATTGTAAGGAGTGCGTGACCTTGGAGAAAATTCATTTTGTGGGTCGGGTTTTCAGCTAGAGGCAAAATTAAGAGGCACATGTGAAAAACCCAGGAGAGCCAGGGAAATATCCTTGGGTCAGGGCAGGTTACCTCGGTAAGGCTAGAACTTCCCAAAGAAAAAATTTCTGTATCTGCTGTGACATAGGATCTAGCTGTGAGCTGTGTTCCAGAAGGCTGAGAGTTCTACCAGCCTTTCTGCCTATTGCTAGAACAGTCTCTCCTCAGCAGCCTTCATATGCACAGCCTTACACACGTGAATTTAAAAAAGGGGATGACATCAGTCATACTGCAGTTCTGTGATTAAAGAGTTCCTGCCGGCGCTTTCAAAAGAAGTTGTTAAGAAAGAGGGAAAGTTTGATGGAAAAAACTGAAGGCTTGATTTATGTAGACCTCCCAACTCAAACGTTCTTCTGGTGGCCTAGAAGACCTCTATCCTGCCCTCCCAGGTGGAGATTCGTGTGTAAGGATTCCTTTGCTGGGGATAGTCCCTTGGCAAACATTTGTCAAATTGTGCAAGGCAAAACCACACAGGACACTTGAACACCGTTTGTTAGTGTGCTGGGTGATGCTGTAAATGTGTCTTTTCCCCAAATTCAGCTGTGTTCAGTTTTTACAGAATAATGATGGTTAAAAGAAGCTGTTAACCTGTGACCGCAGAAGAGATTTTGGATGTTTCTAATTTGGAAGTTTATAAACATATTTTTTCAAGTTGGATCCAATTCAGCAATTTTTCATATTGATGTGCTCGCATGCATTGTTTGTCTTTCATTATCCAAGCGGCATTACGGAGGGAGGCAGGTTTAGAACTGTTCTTGGAATGGTCCTTTTGAAAATTATGAAGTTTTTCTGGAAGACTGAATTGTTGGATTAAATCCTATTTATAAATCCGATGGCTGTTTAGAATTACTCAAAGATAATCAGTCAGAATTAAGTCTTTCCTCTTCTTTGTTGAAAGACCTTCTTTGCCCTCTTTCTTCACCCTGGTAGACTGAGCAATGCACTTTCACTCTCGTTTTAACTAACAGGAATTGCTCTCCCTTGACCTGTGGGCTGAAGTAATTTATTAAAAAACCCCAAACAAACAGAACACTCCCAAGCTGAAATTTGCTTACCTGTGGTGTTAAACTGATCAACTGTAGAAGCCCACAGATGTTGTCCCCGTTTTGTCATTTCATTCACCATAAATAGCTCAAGGTGAGAAATGCCTGTTCATCCTGATCGAATGTAGAGGAGATGTGGAGGGACCTTCATCATTTGGCTCCTGGAAAAGCTGAACAATCAACAGTTCGGGTTTTATATAGAAATGGAGATGCTGTTCTCAAATAGTGGAATTCAGTTTTAAATCCTATTGAATGCGGCTCAACTCATTTTTATACCTAAATTTGTCCAAATATGTTTCCTCTGCTTGTTGCATCTTTAAATCCTTGCACAGCTTCAGCCTTTCTCTCCGTGTTTTCATGTAGTGATACAAGAGCACACGCTATCGGTGCCGGAGAAATTTGTATCGGGAGCTTGGGAAACTTGTGTGTGCCAAGTATCTGATGGTTAACACACAATGGACGAAGGCTCCGTCAAATCCGCAGCGAGGTTTGTAACCAGAGTGGTTTTGAAATGAGTAATAGGCTAGGGCTCGTGAAAGGCAGCTTCTATATTTGAACTGGTTGAGGAGGCATTTGAATGGAAAAAGAGCTGAGATGTGTCAGATACGCTTAACAACGGTCCTGAGGTGGTGGTGGAAATTGCTTTTATCTAGATGACAGCTAAATGATACATGACACATTCCTCCAGCAGGATGGTTGCCTCCAGAGTGGCTGGCCGGAGCCTGGAAGGGTGAGCAGGTCCTCCTCGCCTTGGGCTCCTCCGTGGTGCTCATCACGGCACGAGGCCGCTGCTGGCCCTTCCTGCATCGCCAGGGTGGGAATTTACCCTTGGACGCCGGTATTTTCTTGCCTCCCTCCCCTTACCACTGCCCATTGTTCAAGACACTTTGCAGACAGGTGGTTAGGCAAGATCGAATTCTTTATTATTGAGGCACGCCGTTTTTCTGTTTCCTACAGGTGATAAACTAGGTGTGCAGCATTGCAGCCGTTGGGTGGAACTTGTCCTGACGTGCCGAGTGGGCTGGGAGGCCACACGGACGGTGGTGGTGGAGGATGGGTTGCATACCGACACTGGGCTTTGTGGCTTTGTGGCTGCTCTTACCTGCGGTGCTCCGCAGCGGAGTTGCTCTCTTGAGTTAACTCACTGGTGAGCCAGGCAGCAAGCAGCATGCATCCGTACCCAATGTCATGGATGGTGCTAATTTCTCTGTGCTAATTGCTTTCCTTGGCAGACGCTTTGAACAGGGCTCAGAAAACGGTTAGTAGCCAGATGGGTTGAAGCCTCCCTTGAAGACACAGGGAGCCCAGTGGTACTTGAGGACAGGCAGGCTGGGAGAGGTGAAAATTCCCCTGACCTGGTGAAGCCCTTCTGTGATGCAGGAAAAAGCAAGGAACAATATCTAGGAGAGCTGGGCAGGCAGCAAGTGTCCTGGGGGTGCAGGGCAGCTCGTGGTGGCAGGGTGAGCACAGGCAGCTGCTGCCACAGGTGGGCAGGGCAGGCAGGAGGCACTCGCTGGCCAAAGCACGAGTAAAGGACTTTCCAGTTGGGATCCAGTTGTTGATCCTGGCCCAAATAGGGTCATTGGTATTTAACAAAGGAGCCAAATTCCCTTTTAAGAATCTGGCTGGGATCTGATTGCAGTGCTTCTCCCACAGCCTTCCTCACAACTGCAAGGAATACCAAGTATGAGTGGCATTTGTGTCTGGTAAACACAAGGGAGAATGGGGCTTGTTCTAGCAGAAGTGACTTCAGTTTCTTATTTTCAAGAAATTATTTTGTATTCTTAAGAAAAATGGTTTTAATGATTAACCCTTTCCTAGCAAGTCGGAAATCCCAAATTTAGACCTTCACCAGGCTGATGCTCCCATCTGCCAGTCTTTTGCAAAGCGGTGATGGTCATAAGGTCCCAGTTACAGTAGAGCAGAATTTATAGTTTGTGGGTAAAAGATGATGTTTCTGTGTATCCTTTTTAAAATACTGATGCCTGTTATCATAATCACAGAATCATAGAATGGTTTGGGTTGGAAGGGACCTTAAAGATGATCTAGTTCCCACCCCTCTGCCATGGGCAGGGGCACCTTCCACCAGACCAAGGTTGCTCAGAGCCCCGTCCAGCTACACTCCTTTGGTAAGAAATGAGTGGCAAAGACCATGTAGTGGGAAAAGATGTCTCTGCCTTTTCCAGGGGCTAAAACCTCAGCTTCAAGAAGCATTTTTGTTTAGATTCGTTCACGGGTCCCTCCTCCACCTTTAGTTGCTGGTGATACATTGTAGGGGGAGTTGTGAGTAGGGAATTAGTTCTGTAAATTGTTTGGTTTGGTTCCAGTCTGACTTCAATAAAACTACAAAATAACAATTCAAGTTGTTCAGGTTTGAATGAAAAAGGTACCTGTTCAGACCAGTTTTTGGTTTGGGTTTGGTTCAACTCCAGTCAACAATGATTGCAGGTGTTAATCCTGCCTCAATAATAGCCCTATTTTGCCTGGTTTTCTGCCTCTTTTAGTCCAGGACTTGAGGTTTCTGGAGTCTGTCATCGATTTTGCTGCTGACTCCCTGTGTGAACTTTGAGCAAGTGGCTTCATCATAGTCTTCCTTTGTTTCTAAGGGAGGTAGGAAACACCGTTTGGCTCACACGGGTACATGGGAGTTAATTAATTAACATGCAGGCATGAAACATCTCCAGGAAGAAGGTCATAGAAGTGTGAAAAAATAGATTAATTCACTGCTTCTTTTGTAGCTTTCTGCTTTTCCACTCTTCAAAAGGAAACCTGTGAAACTGCTCAGCCTTCACTGTGATTTAGAGCTGGAACAGGTTGATCGTACACTAAAGACTATCTTTAACCAGCCTTGCACAGTACATACCCAAAAATGTGCCGCAGCCAACTGGCATGATTAATTCAGCGCTACCATTGGCATCTTGGCTGTTGAGACTGGAGAAACAGCTGTACTTGGATCCAGGGAGGCACCACCTAGCAAGACGGTGCTTGGTGGAGCCGTGTGTCATGCCCCATGGCCGCTGTGCTGTCAGACGCACACAGCGCACTGCCAAGTGTGTCATTAAAGCAAGAGCTTTTTGTTGTTCTCCCCTCTCCTGATGGATAGTGCCGGGCAGGTGCCCTCTCTTCTATTTAAATGTTTATGGTCTAGAGGGGAATTGCTTTACCAAGAGGTAGGACATCTGGCAAACAGCACTTTTTCCCTTTTTAATTTCTCCAGCTAATTGCCACAGGTCAGAAGGACCTGTATGTAGATGCTTAAAATCACACCCCTGAGTCTGTGTGTGTAGGCAGAAGGCTTAGAGAGCCCTCACTGCAGGCAAAGGAAATTGCTGCTTCCCAGCACATCATAATTTGACAACCTATAGAGGCACTTAAGTATGTTTAAGGTGTTTAACTTTCGGCAGCCGAGTTTGAATGTGCGGGCATTAATGTTTACCTGACATGAGAAGGATGAGTCACCTTGAAGCTTGTGCCATGCTTCTCTTCCCATTCTAGTAAGGATTCTCCTTGCGTATCGCGTTCAATGGCTTTTCAATTAGGAATGCAAATAAGCGCCTTGGTCCTCGTTAGCTCCAGTGGATTTAGCATTCGAGCTCATTGAGTTTTGGCGTTGCACTTTTGGGCAGTCAGTGTCCTGCTGCACAGTTTGCTTGAAAGGAAACATTTTCTTTCTCTTCAGCATCCCACTGTTTACAGAGCTTATCTGTGTGGGTTGGTAGCTAAAAGAGGAGCAGGCTTTCCTAAGGTGGAGTGTGCGTGTCACCGTGACAGATGTGGGTTCAGGAGAGAAGCAAGGAAGCTGATCTGCTGAACCAGGCAGGGGTAAGAGCTAGCGAGAACCCAGGAACAGGTGTAAGAGCTAGCGAGAACCCAGGAGCAGGGGTAAGGGCTAGCAAGAACCTGGGAGCAGGGGCACACTTGCTGGGGTGCTTTCATGAGCTGCAAGATGGGATGAGGCCAGGTGTGATACCCTGAAACACGTCAGATCCCATCTGAGTTTCCTTATGGGGAAGGCGTGTGCAATCTCCTCCATCTCTTCTCTTTGTATTTCCATCTGTCTTATCTCCTTTGTTTGTCTCCTTTCTTGTGCCCAGAGCAGTTTGGCATCCTGCGCCTGCTGCTGCTTCATGCCCCGGCAGCCAAACCGCACGGCTGACTCACGGCGTGCACCTTCCCTGCTCCTAACGAGCTCCTCAAACACAAGCTCATTTGGGGCTCCCTGGCACCAAAGTACAGCTTGGCCAGTGAACATACTCCAGATGTTGCCCAGAGGGTAGACGTGTGCTCCCTTACCAACAAGTGCAGAAAGAGGCGGGAGCCCGAAGGGCTGTCGGAAGGGACCTGGCTCCATGTCACACCCCGGGGAAGCTTTTCTGTCTGCTGCAGCTGAAGGAAGTTTTGCTGTAGGAGCATTTCCATACTTTCTCCTGTCTTCTCATGTAGGCAGCTTCTCCACCCTTTGCCTTGGCATCACAAATCTGCTGTGTCCTGGAGGGGACTGACCCTGCATCAATGGTCCATGTGTCTATTTGATGGCCTCAGTGCCCTTAGGTTGCAAGGTTCTACCACCCTCTGAACACCTCCCCATCCCACCTCCCTGCATGCTGCAGATACAGCAGGACTGCGCAGAGGCGTTGGCTGGGGCAGTCCCTTCAGTAAGATGTGTGCCCATGAGAGGACGTGCTTGGTGGGAAGGAGGTGCTGTTTACGCTGGGTTGTTCCATGTCTTGATGATGGCTGTATTTTTTCCCCCCCTCTGTACGTTAAAAAGCATGAATCACTGGCACCAAGACGTCTGGTTGAAAGTTTTATCTCAGCATACCTGTGCCAGCTTTTCCCTCCAGACCTGGATGCCCTGTTGTCTCAATTGCTGAGTGCTGGAGCATTAAATTCCTGGTGTCTGAACAGTTGAAGCAGGGCTTTGGGGAGGAGTGAGGGAGGGGAAGGTGATTTCTGGCTTGATAATTTGTTTTTCCCTCTGTGTCCAGGGAGGTATCTTCCTCTGCTTTATGGAAGCAGGGCTTGCTTTCCACTCGGGAGTTTTTTTCACTTTCAGTTCTTTCAGACCTCTGGCAGTGGAGGAGCTCACACATCTCATACTGTGAAGATCAGACCCCATCCCTTTCCCTGCTCCAGCAAAACCATGTCTTTTTTCCTTTCTTTCTACACCAACAAGACTGATGTAAAGAAACCAAATCAGAAGACAAGAAATGACTTCTTGCTTGCTGCTGGAATTACACAGGAAGATTCTTTAACGAAAAACCATTTAACTGCATTTCAAAGCTTTTCAGTGCAGCAGGGAAATCATGTTTAGGATTTTTTTTTCAAGAGCTACCGATGCTTTGAAGGGAGAAAAATGAATGGAGTTGTGTTTGCAGAGTTGTTGGCTAGATAGTTGCACATAACAGGTTTCATTTTCTCAGTTTTCTTGTTTTGCTGTGGATATTTACATAATAATGAGATTTTTGTACTTTAGGAATTCTCCTATTTTAGCCATCCATTTGTCTGTGACTCCAGGTTTCTTGTGATTGCAATCCTGATGGCATAATGTCTTATGGCTATGTGGGAGAAATAAATAGACCACATAAAAGCAAAGCTCTGTTTTTCATTGTCCACGTAGCAACACAGGGAAGACAGTCAGTCAAGAGAGTATTTTGCTCAGCAAAAGTTTTCCATCAGGTTTCCAAATGCCAGGGAAAAAAAAGTTATTTGGTTTTTGCCCTCCTCCATAACTTGAATGTTAAATCTGCCAAGCCCTGCCTTGACAAACGAAAGATAAAAGCTAGAATATCCCATTTAGCAGCAGAAATGAAATAGTTTCATTCAGGTTTATCTCTCTTTCCTCAGCGATAACTAGCACTGTGGCAACAGCTTTTCTCAGCCTGTTATCTGTTTTGGTCTCATTGGGGCACTGGCTTCTCAGCTTAACATGTTCTGTAGTTTATGGAGTGGAGTTCAAAAGTTATCTCCTTGGTGTGATGCTAAGGTTGAAGGAATAATTCCTAATGAGGGGAAATTGCTATTTCATGGGGTCTTGGTTTTGACACAATTGGATAGAGGGGTTTTTTTTGTAACAGAAAACATTTGGTGCTTGAGATCTGTCTGGTCTAGTGTCCTGATTGTGGCTGAAATTGCTGCAAGAGGAGCAGCTAAGTGGCTGCAGTGCGTTATAGTTTTTTGGGGAGGAGACAGGACCAGGACCACTGAGCATGTGCTCTCCGGGCAGGTTAACACCGATGCAAAGCCTTGGTGGAGTACAGGGAATTAGAGTATTCTATATCATTGGAGATCTTAAAGAAAAGTTTGTTATTCATCGGCTAGGAATGGCATTAGTGGAGCCGGTCCCATCAGAAGTGAAGGTGGGCTAGATAATCCCTGCAGGCTCCTGCCAAAGAGGTGTGCCCCCAAGAAACATCTCTTCAAGGGGCTGTTCTTTGGTGGTCCTTTCCTCAGGATGGCATCAAAAACTCTTGATTACTTTGTGCCACGAAGTGAAAGGGTTTCTAAGTATGAAAACTGAAATAATTTACTAACTGCCTGTTGCTTCACTTTTAGTGACAAAGAGCTTTGGCTGGTGTATTGTGTGGTGGCCATTGTGCTGGCTTAGAAAACAGAGATAACTTTCATATGATGGTTCATGGGGACAATGGAAAGAGTGTTTAAGTGGCTCGACTTTTATCTGACAATCACTGCTGGATTTGCTCTGGAGCACGGTGCCCCTTGGGACTCCGTGGCTGGCTGGTGAATATAGCCCTGTGCAGGACGGGCTGGGGATGAGCCTGTGGGGACATGGGGACACAGCACAGGGTCTGCACGAGAGCCTTGTCAGCCGAGAGGGCTGAAAAATAAAAGTGGAACATTGAGATCGTGTGTGCAGGGAGGCAAAGCCTGACGCCAGCGGAGCTTCCCTGCACTTGCATGGAGGAAGGCTTGCAGATATCTCAGTATGCCAGGCGTTTTGGTTGATTTCTCCTGGAAAGGAGGTGTCCTTTGAAGAGTATGAGGCAGATCTTCACACTGGCATCTGATTTTGTGAGTCTTAAATAGTAATTACTGGGTGATTTGCCAGCAGCAGAACAGCGCTGCTTGTGCTGCTGATGTGATCAAAGGGAGAAGGTGAGAAGGACAGATGCTTCGCAAGTCAGGATTTCAAGGAAATCCATCTCGGTTAAAGTTTATAAAAACTGTTCTTAGCCAACAGACCCTATAGCGTGTCTTTATAAATACAACAGCCTTGAGCAGCAGTCGCTGCTGAGTGGTGCCTGGGGATTGCTGTTTTTAGGGGATATTAGAAGGGCTAGGAAAAGACAGCAAAACACAACCACACACACACAAAAACCAAATGCTGTTAAGTATCCAGAATTGATCTTCTGAGTCTGGCTGTTGTTTCCAAAAATGCCTGCGTGGCTCGGGGCAGGTTTAGTCTGGCTGCGGTTTGTTTTGCCCATCGGCAGCATCAGTGGTGCTGCGCTGTGGATGCTGGCCTTGTAGGGGTTGGCTTGGCAGCAACCACTCCTGCAGGAAAGCTTCTCTCTTGCTTCACCTTGTAGGTCTGGAGATCTGGCAACAAGTGCTTTTATGTAAGACCATTTTTATACATAGAACTGTGCAGGAAGAGATTTTTTTTTTTTTTCTGAAATAAGAGTGCCTTCTTCCAAATTAGCTTAGTCTACAGCTTACGTTATCCGTTTTGAAAAGGCGTGTGAGCATGCCAAATACCAGTGTCTGCACATAGATACTGGCAATAATGAAGCTGCTGTCCATTTGCACCCTGCCTTGTTCCAAAATAACTTTCATGTCTAGACAAAGGATGCAGCTCACCTTCAATGCTTGGCTGTCCCTTCTGTTTGTTTTGCTATTACATAGTAATTAAGATATTAATTTATTTTAAAACGTTCCAAGAAATGGCTCTGCAACGCCATTGTTTATGTAAGAGAGAAAGAAATTCATAATTTATTGAATTTGTGTGTGTTCTGCTGGGATTATTCATTGGAGAAACGTACTAAGTGATTTTTTGTATCCTAGTAACCAACCGTGGTTGCTTTCCATGAATAATCTTTAGTTTAACTTGACCAGCCAAATCTAGATGGGAAAACTCAAGTAAATTAAATTTATCAAGGCAAATAATTACAAGGCACAGACAGCTTTTTGCAGGTGAGAGAGAACAAATTTTTTTCTTCCTTATTTAACTACATAATAATCAGATTGACACATGCTATCTGGAGAGTCTGATTTTACCCAGCAGAACAATAGTGGAAGTTTGAGTTGTTACGAACTAAATCTCAAAACTTGATTTGTTTAATATTCATAATTAATTAATTGGTTAAACCAGTCCTTTCCTCCCTCAAACAAGCAATGTGATGGCTTCCAGCACTTCCTAATAGCAGTGCAGATTATTTCCCTTCTATGGGTGCCAGGGTGGGAAGCCCGGGGCAGGGGTCCCCATGGCTCCCAGTTCCCAGCTCTGCTGCCAGCTCATCTGCCTCACAAGGACGCTCTGAGGCTTATTTACTAGAAGGCTTTGTGAAGCCCTTTCCCCCCGAAATGCTGGCCCCACGTGGAACAGCCGGAGTTTATCATGTAATGGAAGTGCTGGCATTTTTCTCCTTTAAAATTTATTTTGATTAAAAATTAGCCCCTTTGCGAAATTGAGTTTTGAGGGATCGTGTTTCTTTTGCAATGCCTCTTGCTATCTGAAATATGAAAAGCTAGTTTTAGAAGCAAAACAAAAATTTGCTTCCGAGCTCCCTGAACATGTTTACTATTTCTCCCACCCTCCTCAAGCATTCGGCTGACCATCTCTAAGCAGAGGGCAGAGGTACATTCCTCCCAGAGAGGTCAAAACCGCTTCTCATTTTAAAACAAACTATTTTCAAACCATCTTTTTGTATGCATTCCTATTTAGTAAATGTTTATAGACCCGTGCAAAAAAAAAAAAAAAAAAAAAAAAGCACACCTGTAGGTACGGAAATCTATGGGCACGCCAGTAGCCAAATCACCACAATAAATCACAATCACCAAACCACGTCAAGCAGCCCTTAGCTAATCGCTCAGTTTTTCCTTTGAGATGAGATTGATGGTGCAACCTCATGAGACAGTCCCAGAAAGAGGGAGAAGCTTCCCTTGTGTGCCTCTGGATTTTGACCATATTTTTCCTCTCCCTGATGTGCTCCCTGCCCCTTGTATCTTGAACACAGCCCTGCACTGAGCAGTCCCTGCTTCCATCTTCAATGGCCTAAAGGTGATGGGCAGAAATGTTAGGCAGGTCAGTGCTGAGGACCCTTCTGTGCTTAAATTCCTGTATTTTCCCTTTCTGTGCCTGTATTCCTGTACTGAGCCAGGGCATCACTTGGAGTGGTTGCTCTTGTGCATCTCCAGCCATCATTCATCACCGCAGGCTCATCTCCTTGGGTCTCTGCCCTACAGACTCAACACTTTTGCAAAGCTCTGCCTGAATTTTTTTGTAATCTTTTTACCCGGGGCTAACAGCGGTGTGGGAGCACAGGTTGTGACTTGTCTCTCTCTGTGGCAATGAAGGGGCAGCTGAAGGGAGCGATGCTGCCTTAGAGCTCACCGCTGTTGCCTTGGAGGGTTGTGGTGTTTGGGACCTGAAATGCTCTTTCTCCAGGGAAGTCACAGTTTCCCCAAAGAGGTGTTCATGGCTGGTGGCAGAGGAGGTGTTTGGGGTGTAGACGCAGCACTGCCTGGGATCCACGCTGGGGAGCAGCCTGGGGACTTGGCGGGGGGGGACAGAACAATCGAGACAGACATGCCAGCCGAGCTCCATCCTTCTGGCGGCCCTGCATAACCCTGCCAGGGCTTTGCCCAATGTGGATATGTAGGTCCAACAAAGGGAAGGAAGAATTCTCCACATCCCAAATGCCGTGGGCCTGTCCTGCTGTCACAGGATGCAGAGCTGCCGAAAAAAATTCAAATTCAGCAGTTACTGCTGTGAGAAATGAGGCATCAATGCAAGGCAGATGGGACAGATAGGAGCAAAGGGCAGGAGCTTTAGGCACAGGCGGTACTCGAGGAATATTGCTCCCTTGCTGGGGGAGGCTCCCGGTTCTGCCTTTCTGCCTTGGAATGGTTCACAGCATGGCTGGGTGTGCTCTGGGGAGAGTCTGCTGGTATTGCCCCACCAGCAGGTCTTCCTTATTAGGTGGACATTGGTTTTTGTTGTTGTTGTTGTTCTTCTTCTTGTTATTATTATTATTATTATTATTATTATTATTATCATCATCATCATCATCTTCTAATATGCTGTTTTGCAGCATCTTGTGTTCTCCAAGCAAAGGAAGTCATGCCATCGGAGTGCTTCTATATGCTATTAATACGTGACCATATGGCACCACTCATGTGCAGATGAAGGCTCCTGATGGTTTAGCCACAGCATGAAATGTTTCTGTTATTGATCCTACTTGACCAGGGTGGCCTAGAAAAACCTAAAGGGGCACGGAAGGACATGCTGCTGTCTCACTGAGCTCTGCATGTGTAGGAAGTTGAGCTGGAAAGCATCCCTGAATTTGCCGTGGTCAGGCAGGTGCCACCCTGGAGCTGTCGATGGGCAGAAGGTTTCTGGTCCCATGTCCCAGGCTCTGTCCCCAAAAAACCCGCTGTGGTGCTAATGAAGGGGCTTACTCACTGGGAAACAGATTTTTAGCGTATCTCATCATGCACAAAAGCATGGGAAATGGAAGGGGCAAAGGGGGCTAGGTTGGGGCAGGTATTTGGGACATGTTATACATGCCAGGATGATGCTGAGGACAGGCTGCACCACTTCCCGGCCCCTTTAGCTCGTAGTGGTCTGCCTGTCCATCAGAAAAAGCTGAGACACGTGCCAAAGTGCATGCACACCTTGCTGTGGCACACGCAGCATGTAGGTACTGGAAGTCCCACATGGACCTGAGCTGATGGAGCTGTGCCAGGGTGGACGTTGGCCACTGCAGTTCAGATGATTTTCAGCGTTATTTTTAGACATCTTGAGTGCAGTTCGCTTTAGCTGAAGCCAATTCCTCGATGTGCTGGCAGACGAGGGGTTGCGTGGATGGAGTGTGCCTGCTTGGGGGGGAACGTGCCTTTCTGTGGGATGCAGGGAGGTTTCAGGGAAGCCGAGCCTCTCCCCTTCTGCCAGCAGCAGATCGCTGCATGGGATGAGCTCCTTAAGAGACAGCTTTCCTGCAGCTCTTCAAGTGACTGCTCAGATTTGGTACTTCAATAAGGTGCTCTGTGAGCAGTGGCACCCATAGCGCCCAGTGCCTGGTGGGTTTGTGACCAGGGGGAAGGTCTGTTTTGATGACTTCAGACTTTCCATACATTTGGCATCCCTTCTTCAGCACGTTGGCAGCTCTTGAGTCCCTGGGAGATGATGCAGGTAGCACACATGGCATGGGAGACACTCGGTGCCTTCTATTGTGAAGAAGCGGAGGGACAGTGTGCAGTTGTGCAGCTGCCTGTGTTTTATTGTGGTCACAAACACCAGAGGCTCTAAGCTGTCAACATGTAATTGTATATTTTTTGTCTGGCAATAAATTTTTTTTCTACCAAAATAAAAAAATAAAAAGGAAAGAACCAAAAGAACCACCCAAAGAGAAAGAAATTCTTTCTCTCCACAGTTTTTCATATGTGATTTATAGGTGTGTTTTTCCAAGTAATTCCGAACAAGGCCAGTGAGTGACTCTGAATTAAAGTTTGATTTGGTTAATTGAAACAAGAGCCATCTGGGTAGAAATGGGAGGTTTTAGACAGACCTTTATGTTGTTTCATATGGGATTTTTAAAATTTTCAATTCCATAGCTACTAAGGAGTGTGCTGTTTGGCAGTACAGTGGGGTTTTATAGGTGATCTATGAATAATAAAAAAAAAATAACACAGCTATAAAAATGACAACAGCTTGCAGCTCTGTAGTAAACTCTTTTGAAGGTGTTGACCAAGTGTGCTCTGCTGAACCATGGTCCAAGCTCCACATTAAAAAGGTGGGAAAACGTGATGAGAACCAGTAGTTGACATCCAGGCAGGCATCCACGGGTGATGACTGTTGAGGTCGCAGTGCTGTTTGTTTGCTGTGTAAGCCACACATTCACCCTATCTCTTGGGAGTGATTCCTTCCTCTGGGGGAGGGAGCAAAAAAAGGCTTTGGCCTTTTTCTGGCCAAAAAAAGCAGGCATTTATCTTCAAGAATGCAAGGAATTGTCTGTTATCTCCAGATTTCTTCGGTTCACCTGCCTTTATCATGTCTTGGCTGCAGTACCAAGAAGGGAGAGTAAAGGGAGAAAAATGTTGATGTTGACTTAGGTGTGCTGGAATCAAATCCCACTGGTGTTAAGAAGATTGACATGGAGGCTTAAAAATAAATGTCTCTTGCTTGAATCCTTTTTGTGTTGAAATAATTGAAGATATTTGAGATGAAGAAAGAGGCTGAGGTCATTGTGTGTCCAGTAATGCTATGCCTATATTTTCTTTTGTTTGGACAGTTTAATGTCTTGAAGTGGCTCTTGTTTCCTCTTATTAATTCCTGTAAATAAAATGAAAAGGCTCTCACAGCTCAGCCATGCAGCACCAAGTATTGCACAACCACCAGCCTCTTGGACTGGCTTCATAGCTTAGCAGAAAACTATGCATTTTAGAAAAAATTGAACCAAGGAAAAAAGGATGCATCTTTTTTAATGGAATGTTTTCCTATGTTTCTAGACCAGCAAAGAACTCTCTTCTTATTTTTTTTTTCTCTTTTAAACATTTTTGGCTTTAATTATGAAGATGTACTGTATTTAGAAAAAGCTCTAGCTTATTTGACTGAACATTAACTAAACCAGCCAACAAAATATGCGATATTATTGTATAGGTTGGACTGGACATGAGTTGAATGAAGTTGCCAACCCCTCAGATCACTTGGAAAGAGAGTTTGGCCAGTCTTAAACGTATTTAAAATCTCCCTGCTGGTAGAGTGTTGGCGTGGGGCACCAGCCCACCCAGCACAGGCTGGGCTCAGCCCCTGTGCAGTGACCAGTGACCCGTGGAGTTCCCACCACCACAAATCCAGTTGTGCTTTGCAATGCCTCCAGGGAAACTAGCCCGGCAGAGTGGGATTGCTGTGCTTTCCCCCCTGATTTAATTATAACCAGTTATTCCCTTCCCTTTGCCCTGTTTTGGATTCTTTACATATTGTTTCGGAAAAGCTTAGTGGAATCGAAGCCTTTGTATATATAAAATATAGGATGATTGAAGACCTGGCCACTTCTTTATTTAGCTTCCTCAGCCATGCGTTCCTCCCAAAGCATTTTCCCCTCTTGCTGCCAGATCACTGTTTAAACTGTGTGTAAATATAAAAGGAACTATGGACAACATTTAAAAATGCTGCACCATGTTGGGAGCAGGGCTTGCTGGAAAAAACACCTTTCTAGAGGCCTTTTTCCCCCTTTTCCTGTGGCTTTGCGGCTCCCTTTGGACAGATCAAAAGCCCTGTGTGGGTGCCACTGTTAAGTCTAACGGCTCCCTGGTTATCCATCCCTGTTTGGACTGAAATAGCTCCACTGTTTTTTCTTTTAAACTGAACACTTTCCTGTCCTTTGAGTACAGAGAAGTAATTAGGAGGGGAAAACAAAAAAGGACCCTTAGAACCACCACGAGGAGAGGAGATAAAGACCAAAGAGGCTTCTGTAACAAATCTAAAGCAAAGAAAAATTGCAGGTTTATTCCTTTTATCATAAGGCTTTCTTGGGAAAAGTTGAAGGCAGTAATGAAGGGGCAGGCTCTCCTTTCTGCACCTGTAGCATCACTGTGAGTGCTGATCTCGCCCTTCATCTGCAGCCTTTCATCCCCTGTAGTCCTGGCACTGGACAATTCCTGTGCTTATGGGAAGGTTTTCTTGTGCTTTTACTGGGTGTGGAAAACACGCTCGGCTCGTAACGCTTCTCGGCTTGAGCATCACGTACCCCACCTGAGTCGCCCATGGTGCAGCTCAGCTGTAGCACGGTGCAGTGTGGTACACACGCAGACCCGGGAGGGTTCGGACAGCACATCTTATGTACTGGCCTTTCTCCAAACATGCTTTTTGGAGGTGGGAAGGGCGTAAGGATGAATTGCATACAGGCCAAATTCAGAGGGACGGGGATAATGTAAACACTGGCTTTTAGGGTGTTTTCAGTGAAGCTACATTACCACTATTATTTTTCAAATCTTTTTTTCTCCCTGTTTCATAAGCTGCCCTCCTGGTGCAGTGCCGTCATGCTGCCTGTCTGTAGGGGATGGGTGGGTTTCCTGCATCAGGGAGACAACAAAATTCTTTCCCTCTTTCTGTTCCTGTCTGTGCTGAAAGCGACACATTGACAGGCTGTGGGGAGGATGTGCCAAGCTCCAGCCCTCTTTCCATGAGCCCTGTATTGAAACCATGGGATGGAATAAAATTGCCGCTCGGAGGATATTAAAAGGGAATGCATTTCATTTTCCGATTTCATTAAAAGCCATTAACATTGGAATGACATGGTCACTATTTATAAACTCCCAGTGCAGATGACTTGGTACAGCTGGTCAGAAGAAAAGAGGTACAATGGGAACAGGGAGCCTATTTGCATGGACGGTTGTTACGTGCTCCTCTGGCATTGCGGGGAGATGGGAGGGCACGGGCCCTTTTGGTGTCAGCGATTATGCCAGTCGCATGTTCTTGTAACTCTTCAACAAATCACGGTCATGATTGGAACATGAAAACACCGGTTCAGAACAATCATTTTAAAATATAAAGCATCGCTCCGAAAAACACGTGTGAGCTGTCTGTACTGCCTGTAAGGGAAAAGTGGTCTTGGAAGTGAAGTCGGAATTACTGAATGGAGAGGAACTGGGGGTAAGGAGACAAACCCAGATTTGTTTTTTAATCTGTGAAAAATACTCCAGCTATGTTCTTTTCTATGAGGTGTGGTTAATCAGAACCATACGATGGGTCGGTCTCCTGCAGACACAGCAAGGGGGTCCCTCCCCACCTCAAAGCGAGAGCCACGTGGTGGCCTCAGGCCTGGAGGGACCAGCAGCACTCCCTGATACAGCAGGGTTTTTGGGTCTCTCAGGTCACCCTCAAGCTGTTTGCAGTCTCTGCTGCAGCAGTGAACACTGCTGGCCTGGAGCAAGGAGGAGGGGGAAGGGATCTCTGAGACAGACCCCAGTGGTACAATATCCCGTAAAGTGAAGAACGTATCTGTGTCTGTCTTGATGCCATTAAAATCCGTATTTGAGCCATGTCGAAAGACACTGAAGACAAATTCCTTCTCCTCTAGTGACTGCAGGAGACCCAGTCATTAGAGAAAAAGGTGCCCCGACCCATGTAGTGTGGGACTGGCCTTGAGTCAGGCTGTGGAAAAGGGGAATGCACAAGGAAAACGGAGCCTGGCAATGGCAAAGGCATTGCTGAAACTGGGGACCTTGGATGCTGGCCTTCTAAGCTGGGTTTAACTTGCAGTGAGCACAGTGTGCTTTGTTTAACAAAACTGATATCAGGAGACCGTAGTGGGCTTCAGACCTGCCCAGAGTAACAGCCATCGGAAATAGTTTAACACTGTAAATCCCTGGAAATTGTATGAATTCAGTATTTCTGTGTGAATTCAGTAAATCAAATCAGGACCCAACCGCCATGAGGGTTTTCATCCACATCTCTGCCCCTCTCCTCCCATCTTTGGCTGTCCAGTTGAGACCAGTCTTTCCAGCCTGAAGTGTTGCATCCTTTAGTGGTCTCTGCTTTATGGTGCACTTTATTGTCTGTTTCTAGAAAACAATGAAAATAATAAATCACAAAAGTACATCTGTTACTCACTGAACGACAAGCTGAGCATGTAGATTTGGAAAGTATTTAGTCTCCCACCCTAGAAGTCCTCAGAAACCATTTGTGGAGTTGCTTAAATAGACGTCAACTGCTTACTTCTCATTGCTTTTGATCACCTCCCAGAAATGTGCTATGGTCTCTCAGTTGAGGACTAGAAGATAAAGTGAGCTGAGCAGCCCTCTGCTCTCCCCAAGTTAAACTTAACTTTCTAAACAAGGTAATAATCTTGCAAAAATATCATACGTCAAGTAAGAGGCACAGGTTTGCTCTCCTGGTTTGTGAAGTCATACGTGTCGCATATGTGGTGTATTAGTGAGAACATCATCCAAAAATTCCCTATAGGAGGTATAGTAAGAGTGGCTGATTGATTATTTCTGACAAGATGTTTTTATCTTTAGCCAGTAGTCAGAAGTTTCATCTAGTTTTGTATCCCATATTTTATGACTTTCAATGCCCTGACATCTTTCAGAGCTCTTTGGCTTGTGAGCGTGGCCTTCTGACTGACACGAGCCAGTGGACTCAAGCGCCGAGGCCATATAACGGATTACAACAAGCTGTGCCATTTCCAAGGCTCCTCATCTATCACGCAGCTGCTTTCATCATGCACACCGAAAGACTTAAGCAGGGATTATGGCATGAACCCTGCCTTTTCTCCATCCCTCTCCCTGTTGCTCTTGCTCTGTCTCTCATTAACCAAGTCTAAGAATGTGTTACTAGAGTTGCAGACTCATTGACCCAGATTTGCTAATAATATGGGGGAAAGGAGATTTTTTTCCATGCTTAATCGCTGGCTTCTGTGTATTCTTAGTGCTATTTATATGCAGGAGAACTAAAAGCCTGTAATAAAGATGGGGCCAACATTGCAGCAAAATTCATCTATGCATGTGGTGAGAGGCACAACAGGAGAGAGACGGGGGAACAGGGAGGCAGGGGTGAGCGGAGGTGGACTTAGCTATACGTGCAGACCCAGCAGTAGATTTTTTTGATAGCGGACCCTGCTCCTGCAGCCTGATCGACAAGACCATATTGGTTTAGCTCAGGGCTCCCCACTTTGCTCTGAAAATGCCACACTGTCAGAGTCATGCACTGGCTGGCTTTGTGTCAAGGTTGATTTCCTTCACCACCAAAATGCAAAGTCAAGCAGAAGGTCTGGAAGTGGGTTGGGAGAGTATTCCTGCCTGATGTGGGAGAGCGCTGGCTCTCCCCCCTCTTTGGGGCTCATGATCACTGCGCGGTTGTGGCAGATTAGCTATCAATCAGCACTTTTCATCCTCAGAGCAGACCTTCTGTCATGGTTTATTTTCTGCTTCAAGCCAGCTGGTGGATCTTGGAGACAGACATTGGTGTTTCAGCTGCGCTTGCTGCCTTTTGGCTCCGATGCTGGTGTCATGATGTGCCATCCAGCTAACCAGGAATGCTGAGGCCCGGCACTGGCTTTCCTGTCAAGGCAACCGTTCTTTTAAATGATGGGGTTGAACTTGGCATTTGTATGAGCAAGGAAAGGGCTTAATTTGAAAGGAGCAGCGGTGCAGAAGCTCGTTTCCTGAGGACGTGGTGGGAGATGGGATGGAGCCGCCTGGAAAATACTGCAAGGTCCTGCTGGAATTGCCCATGTTTGCTGGTTGGAGAAAAAGGACCAGAACAAAAGGTTTTTGCCTAATGCAGTGGGCAGACACCTCTCTGCTTTCATGGAGGAACACCTACAAGACCAGAATAAATGTGTCATTAGCCTCTGCCTAGAAAAAAATAATGGATTTTAGCGTTTTGTTTTTAAAAAATCCCCTATAAAATTTTTGGTTTCAAGCATTAGCCACAGAAGCAAGAGGGTTTTCTCACTTGAAAATCCTCGTAGAGGCAGGCACAACTTGATTTTGTGAGGTAAAGTCAATCCCTCTTCTCTGCTAGGGATTTTTGTGGACTGTTTTGCAGTGAAAAATGGTGTATGTCCATTAGATATTTGCATTGAGAGTTACCTCAGTGCCACAACACACCTTCTTTTAATGCAAAAACTTCTCTCTTTCCTCCTCTTCTCCTTCCCAAATCAGTCTTCTAAAAAATGTCACATTTCCTGCAATTCACTGCAAGCTCTTCAGTCTCCCCTTAATGCCTCAATTTCTGTCTCACTCGATTGGAAGTGAACCATGTGGGGGTTTTTAACTCCCTGGAAATTTGTCTCAGGTTAGAGGACCAGGCAGGGAGACCTTTACATCAAAACAGGGCTCTGGACTGGTCATGCAAACCACAGGAATTTAAATGGGGGATATTTATTAACTGTCAAGTTGAGTTTTCCAGTGTTCAAGCCAGCAGGATGTTCAGAAATGAGGCCAATTTTTTGTAGCAGCCTTATAGTGCATTTAGTAGCCTAACTTTACAAATTCACACTGGTGAGTGTGGAATAGGCGACACCAGTGCTTCCTGCAGAGCTCCCCAACACATTTGCTGTCTTTAAAAAAAGAAAAAAAAAATGTCTAGGCAGTTCACTAAATTTATATGTGAACAGATTTTTATCTCTTGTTCTCAGAAGATAAGATCGTGTTGGAGCAGAATCCCGTTTTGTGTTACGGTTGATGTTTGTTATCTGCAGTAACAGCCTAGCCGGCTTCTTCCAGCCTCCAGCAAGGCTCCAGCCCGTGCGCCAGCATCGTCTCCAGCAGTAAAGATGCAGCGGGACGAGTGTGTCGAGGACCGTGCTTTTACTAGACCGCACCGTGATTGACGTTTGCTTTGCAAGGATTGTTTCTACAGGCTTGTGAACATGCAGTAAACTTGACCTCCTTGTCCCCACCCATTGGGATTTTCCTGTTTCAAAGCAAAAGCCACCTGCCCCCTCTCTCCAGATGCCTTGTTTAATGTTCAACAGGGTTGTTGCAGCAGCAGCAACCCAGCTATCTACTGTAGTAGGAAAAAGTTCTAATGTTACAGATAAAGCAGCGGCCATAAAGATAAGATGCAGGCGTGTTAGGTGGGTTCCCTTTTGCCTGTGCAGGGAGCATTAATGGATAGATTTCGGGCTGCACACTGCTGCCTTTCAGCCTTTTCTCTGAACGACATGGGGAGACCACACTGCAGCTGCATGCCGATGAGCTGTATCTCCCGTGAGCTGTTCACCTGCTGGGTAGTGAACCCAGGAATTTCTGTTCCCTTGATGTCCTTGCTTTATGCATTATGCATCCCTGTTTGGCACCTGGCTGCCTCATAATTTGCTTGCCTTGTGATCCTGCACATCTTTTGCCATGGATTTACTTGCAGTGGGTCTTCAGGAAAGGGCTGGGAGACCCAGAGAATGTCTTTGGAGGCAGAATGTGGATGTATCAGCAGCACATGGGGAAGGCAGTGCTCTCCTCTGGCTGTCAGGCTGCCCTGGCCATAGCTCTCTGCTGCAGCTCTGGTCTCCTTGAACGTTATTCCCGTCTCCCTCATTTTAGGGCTGTTGGTAGTATTATTCCTGCCCGGCTTGTCAGGGCAAGTGAAGGCAGGATCAGCCTGGCTTAAGGTGAACTCTCCAGCTAAGCAGCCTCCTCCATCCTGCGCCCCGGAGAGCAGCAGCGTTGGAGAAGGCTCTTCATCTGAATTTTGTCTGCTGCTGTCAGTGGGATTACAGTGCCACAGCAAACCCAATGCTGTGAACAAATGGGTGAAAAAAATGTTTATTTTTAGAACTGGAACCGTGATAAATATGTGGAATTTGTCCAGAGTCTGTCTGCTGTACCTTTCTGAAATGCAAAATACATGTTTGTTAAAATACCTCTCCAAAGGTCAGCATAACCTAAGAAATAAATGTGCTAGCCTTTTGGAAAGCAGGTGAGGTTTCAGATGTGCAATAGCTACTTGGAGTAGATTGCGTGGGCCCCCATAACCCAAATCTGTTTCAGTGCCGCCCGTGTGACGCCGTAAGGATGTGGATGGAAATGCTGCCTTTCTGAAGGGGTTGCTTTTGCATGTTTCAGTGAGGAGCCCTGCACTATTCCTAATCCTTCAGTTCAGCTTTTTCTTCCAGTTTCCTGGCTTACTTCATATTTGCCGAAGCCCTGCGCGTGCGTTTGAGGGACTTACACTGTGAGCATCGCGTTTGCAGTTGGTGAGAGTAGGGCTCAAAAACAGAAAACTGAAATGAAAAGAAACAAAACGCTGGATGGGACCTCAAGGCATCACCCAGGGGGACCCATTGGATTTGTGTCCCATTTAATGATCTAGCCAGCCTGCTGACATGCTTACAGGGCTCAGGGGCTGAAGTATTTGGGAACCTTACAGGTTTTAATCCTTTTAGCTTGCTGTGAGGTGGAGGAACACAATTACTGTCCCTTAGGCAGGGAAGCGAGGCATAAAGAGAAGAAATCACTTGCTCAAAGCGTTCTAAGAATCTCAGAGCTGAAAAAAAGAGTTGACATAGCTCTTAGCTGCCTGTCACAGTATCAGGCACCCTTGGGCAGGGTGGCATTTCTGCCATGAGCTTGGCTGCCATCGTCCCACTGATGGTCTTTTGGGTAGGAAAGCACTGACGGGAGAGGGGAGGGTATGGAGAAACAGCAAAGGGACTGAAATGTGACCCAAACTACAGAAGGCGAGCCACAAAGTAGGGCAGTTCAAAGGCACAAACATCCTGTTGAGCTTGCCTAGTCCCCGTCGGTACGTAACGAGTAAAGCACGTGCCCGAGCTGAGCTTCAGGCATGTTCCGGTGGGAAAGCGCTGCCTCCCCTGCCTTGGGTTATGTCAGGCTTTATTCCTGGTGGCAGCCAGCAGGTGTTCATGCGAAGGGGGAGCAGCATTATAAATAAATTATCCATTCATTTCCTTCTGGGGACTTTCCTATTGTTTAGCCACAATACGTTTTCCTGTTGTTTTTTTTAAAAAAAAAAAAAACCAAAACAAAAAAGTGCCAAACCCTGCCCCCAAGCTCCTCTCTGGCAGGGTGGACCCGGAGCTGCGTTTGAAGTGGGTGCTCTTGTCATCGCTTTTCCGTCAGTTGTGCTGCTGTCACTGTCACTCCCGCCTGGGTCCTGCCTGCTTTCCGAAAGCAGTGTGAGAAGTACCCGCCTGGCAGCCGTGCCGATGGCATCGCGTCCCGCCGCGCTCCGCCTTTGCACGTGGCTTTTCTCCGGCAGGTCGATGCGGGAGCAAGGCTGGTGCTGCGCAGGAGATTCTTGTGATAGCGAAGAGTACAGAAGCTCTCTTCCCTCCTTCCTCCTCCTGGCCAGCACAGGGATGTTGAGGCTGGAGCACTTGCTTTCACAAGAGAGTTTTTAACCATTTTAGAAAATAATGCAGCTCAAATGGATTATAAAATGAAGGCTGCTCTGTGTGGGGAGTCTGTTGCCTGGCAAAGTGGGGTGTGATGTGAAGAGCAGCACCGAGCCCACCGGCTCCCACAGGAGCCCCTCAGAGGCTGTCCCAGCAGCGCCCAGCAGTGGTTTGCTTAATCCACATCCCAGCTGAATGGCACAAAGGCTTTGTGAAAAAACGGGGAGCTGTTTGTGGGAAAGTGTGGCCAGGGGAGGATTCATCCCTCGCTGCTTGGGGTCGCTCGCCCAGCACTATGTACTGGCGGGGTTCTTGCCACCATGCCTCCCTCTGCTAAGGAAACCCCAAACCATATTCCCTCTGCAGCAGCATCGTTTGTTTGGAACGTTTACAGGCAAATACATGGAGCAGCACCCACATGAGCTGCGGGTGGGTCTGTTCTGAGAGCAGCCATCTTCTGCATTTTAGCTCTTTAGGAGGCAAGAAATGAGATTTCTCATGGAAACACCCAAGAGAAATAC
Source organism: Falco naumanni (assembly GCF_017639655.2). NCBI lineage: Eukaryota > Metazoa > Chordata > Aves > Falconiformes > Falconidae > Falco > Falco naumanni. The sequence continues at coordinate 11,739,924 of NC_054061.1, forward strand.
CTGTACCTCCTGTGAGCGTGGTCAGGGCTGACCACAGACCCCAGGAGCCCCCTCCTGCACTGGGAGAGCCCAGGGGGAAGCCTGGTGCACAGCACTGCTGTGAGCAGAGGTGCTGTGCTGGGCAGGGGGATCATCCCGAGGGGATTTAACACCTGGGTGGGTTGCTTCTCTCCTCCCTGTCTCCCCTAGGACTCTGCCTTCATGGCCCTGCCATGGAAATGGCAAACCCCCCCACTGGTGTAAGAGCAAGGATATATTTATTTCCATTAGTGTACAACAGGATTAACCATTACCTTGTGCTATGCAGCAATTGTCACATGCAGTACGGATGACGAGATACAAAAGACCTTTTATTTAGCTGCTGCGTTTGCCTGTCATCATTTAGCCTTGTCCTTTTTGTCTCGATGCAAACAGCAGCTTTTTGCCTTTGTAGCTCTTTGACTCCTGTTGCAGATGCCTGATTTCAAGGGCTAATCCTGTGTTAGGAGCTTGCCTGGGTCCCCTCTTCTCTTGCATGTTTAGACCCTGTTAGTCCAGCCACAGATGCAAGCCCCAGCCTCTTGCTGCCCTACCTGGTATGGTTTTGCTTGCAAAAGAAGGTGTCACAATTGCAGTCTCCTGCCAGCTTTCCCAGCCGAGCTCTCAGCATCCTCTGGTGTTTCTTTCCAAGAGAGGAAAACGTCAGAAAATCCTTCTCTTGTCACGAAGCAAAGCCAGGGGTTACACACAGGGAGGAAGCAGCTTGAAGGAGGGGCCAGGCAGGCAGCTTCTAAAGCTTCAAATGTGGCAAAATATTTCCAGAATGAGTGTGTGCCTGTGGTGCAGTTTTATATTTAACAAGGTGACTTTGAGAACCCAGGATGCCTTCCATTTTTGCTTCAAAAATCTGCAAAGCCAGGTGCAAAGAGGAGGAGAGGGAGTAGGTGGGAAATCAGGAGACTGAAGTGCCTGTAGCACCGTGGCGGTGGTGGTGGTCATGGGAGCCCTGGTGCTGGAGCAAGACCCTGTGTGTTCAGGGATATGCAAAAGAGATTGTCTCCACCTCAGGGAATTTATAGCCAAGGCTTAAGATTAAAAGTTGAGCTTTTTTCATTTCTGCTTCACGCTTCTGTGAACTTCACTTTAGGCCTCAAATCTGCTTTTCTTGAAATTGGTTTCGAAATTGCTATGGCTCCTTCCATCTGTAAAACGAGGATGGCAGGATTTCTGTGCCATCTGCGGTGCTGTGAAGCTGAAAACAATCATCATTTATAAAGTGCTTTGAGCTCAAATGGGAGGTTCTGTGTAAAAGCAAGGCGCTGCAGGATGAAACGTTCCTTAGTGTGCCAGTTGCATCTGATATCTAAACCAGGGGCTGGGTTGAAATTTTGGAAGAACAGTCTGGTGGTGCAGAGGTAGTGCTCCAGCTGCTAAATGTCTTGGCTTGTGTTGTTCGAAAGCCCCTATTCTTTGTTATAAAATTAAGGGACAGAGAAGCCAGTGGCTGCATGTCCCACAAAAATCAGTATCCTACATCCGTGTTCATCTTGAGCACCTCTGATCTTAACAGCCACGATTCACAGAGATGGTGTGATGCTGGCCACCAGCTGGTGGTGTAACAGCACACGCATCGCATATAGGGAACTCAGGGCCACGGTCACAAGTGTTAAGCCTTTCTGAGTGCAATAGGATGCATCTGATGGGAACAGAAGGATGTTCGTTTTCATTTGCAGGGCACGGAGGGGAAGCTGCCTAACCTTTGCCCCAAGAACCACATTTGCCTTTATATTTGCATAAAGCTGGGGGCCAAACTGGTGCAACAGAAAGCAGATTGTGGCCAAGCACAACATTTTAAGATTAAATAGTGCAGTTCCCAGCGACTAATACAAAGCATGCATGGCAAGCCAGTTGCACTTGCCCGGGCTGAGCTAACACATGGTTGGGGTCAAGCACTTCTAACGGAGCCACTGGTTTCTCCTTTTTCAGACACAAGCCACCAGACCCGCTCCGTCTCCAGCCGCCCCTACTACAGTTTGCCCAACAGCAGCCATGAGAGACGCTCGGTCCTCGCTATCACGGAGCCGCCACGTTTCCATTCCCAAGCCAAAGGCAAGAACGTGCGTCTGGATGCCCACTCCCGCAAGGCCACACGGAGGAACAGTTTCTGCAACGGGGTGACCTTCACTAACCGGCCCATCCATCTCTACGAGAAAGTCAGGCTGAAGCTGGTGGCTGTGCACCACGGCTGGAGCGGAGCCCTGCGCTTCGGCTTCACCATTCACGACCCGTCGCAGATGAGCTCTGACGAGATACCAAAGTACGCCTGTCCGGACCTAGTGACCCGACCTGGATACTGGGCCAAAGCTTTGCCAGAGAGGTTTGCTGTGAGAGACAATATTTTGGCCTTTTGGGTTGACCGTCATGGGAGAGTCTTCTACAGTATTAATGATGAGGAGCCAATATTGTTTCACTGTGGTATTAAAGTTTCCGGTCCTCTCTGGGCACTCATAGATGTCTATGGAATTACCCATGAAGTGCAAATCCTAGGTAAGTGTGTGTTTTGGCCCGTGGCTTGCCCTTCTGGTTGCTGTTTCCACAGAGACATGACTTGTAGAAAAGATGCATCACCTATCTGGTTGATCATTTCTATGGGACGCTTAAGAAAACTAATTTACTGTTGGTTTTGTAGCTCAGGTTAACCATTTTTCTTTTGCCAGCAGTGGGGATCCAGAAAGCAATGTATTTCAGAGATGTCAGTGATGGGAAGTCCTAAGGCCATGCATTATAGCAGCTGTGGGAAGGGAAATCTTTACATGCAACTTGACCCAGCTTTTTCTGAGCTAGATGTGCTGCTATGGCATGTAAAAACATGGTGCTGCTTTACAGGGAGGAGACAAAGGTGAACAGTTCTGGCTTCCTCTGTTCTTTCCCAGCTACCAGTTACTGCCAGTACACTGGAAAACCACCCCCATTCCCCAGGAATTTCCTGGTGCCCTTCCCCAGCCCCTCTCTCAGCTCTGGGCTTTGGTCCCCACCTAGGCTGGCAGTTTAACAGACTGCATTTGCAGGCGTAACCCAGCTTATCCTTCCCTTACGCACGGGCATCACTGTATATCTGCCAAGCACCAGCTGCAGCGCAGGATGCAGCCCACCAGCTGAAGAGCGTCGCGAAATGGTGGTGTGAGCTCCTGTGTGCTGCGGGATCCTTGGCACTGCATGCCACATCTCCCCTCACTCTGAAGCCGATCACGGCGTGCAGGCGATGCCTGGCTGACTTACCAGCACCATCCTGGGGGAGGGCTGCAAGAGGGGATGAATTTGTTCCCATTAGCGAACCGAGCCAATTGCCATGGAATGACTTTCCTCTTGTGACTTTTACGGCACTGGAATTTCAAATGAATTCAGTGTTAGATGGAGTGTTTTGAACTGGTCTGCACTACAGGGAATCCTTTTAAAATGCAAGAGTGTTGCCCTTTCCCCGGAGGCTCCTGTTTTAACAGCCAGACTAGGCTGCACCTGCTGGAGGGGGTGGTGTCTCCATCCTCACACAGAGCAGACACCAGCGATAAGCTGTGAAGTGGTTAATCCAGTGGGAAGGCAGCTTCATCACATATTCTTCTGAATGGTACCAATTATTTTACAGGCGAGAAGGCTATACATAAACAACACTTTGCCCTGCCTGCTCTGCCTCAAACGTGTAATTAAACCTTACCAGTAGCTTATCCTGTAATTGCAGATGTGACACTGTCCAGCCTCTGGTGCTCATTGCAGAGGTGAAGGAGCATTTGCTGTACTGGCCAGTGCAGCTGCTTCACCAGAGCAGTCCTTCTTCCTCATTAGATTATAGCTAGAAAAAGAAAATGCAGCTTATTTCTGCCCACCCAACCCCGCAGTCCTGCCTGCAGCATCCAAGTGCACAGAGTGAAAGACTCGGTCTGAAGGCGCTTGTACTCTGATTTTTGATTTTTATCTAAGTGCCAAGCTCCACAAACTGCCCCAGGAATCAGCACAATGCTCAGCCACCTGGGGCACCAGAGGACCCAGCTTCCTTGTTACAGATGTGGTGGTGTCACAGCGGACACGTTTGTCTCCCTGTCTCTTCCTCTCAGAATTTTGCAAGTTGAGAATGCTGTGAAATATAGCTCAAATATGGATGCACAAAACGCATCTTTCAGCATCATGAAGCTTGGATGTGTCTTACTCCTCTATGGGAGCATTTCTTGCCAGATACCCTGTGCTTGCTAGAAGCAGCTGGTCCAGCCATCAGCCTGCGCTGGTGGCCTCTCCTGCATGGGCTTCTGAGCAAAGTATGCCTCTGCTTTGCAGCTGCTGGATGGATTTGAGTGTTTTCCCTTCTTTGGTAAAAGCCTGGTGATTTTCTCATCCAAGGAGCAGGCAGTGTTGGTGCTGGGATGCTTCTCCCCTCTCCTTCTTTGGGAAGACCAGGAGTCTGCCTCATTCACACACACTCTTAACACCCATGTGCTTCAAGCCTGCTCAGCTGCTTCACGCTTACCTTCAGAGTGAAGTGACCAAAGTGCCCCAGGCAGCGCTGCAGGTAGAAGGAAGAACACTCCAAAACCTCCCCACAAGTTTAAATCTGCCCTGGGCCTGGCATGGCAAGAGGTGAAAATCTGGGAAATGAATTAAGAGTCAGCATCCTGACTTTCCCTTTGCTGTGAAAGGGGAAAAGAACCTCTGCTGTAAAAATCTTCTTTGTAACACCTGCAGCAAGTAGCTTTTGTGACAGGCTTTCAATTAAAAATCTGCAGTGGTATGAACACACCTGAGATACGAGGCTTGAAGTCTTCTTGTAAAATGGTCTCTTGTGGACTCACCTGTGCCTAGACACCTCACAGCTTTAAGGCAATGACAAGAAGTGTGAAAAGAATATCTATTCATGCTTGTGCTCCTTTGCCCATCGCTGTGTTGTAGATTTGTCTTGCACAAGACCTTTGGACAAGATATTGAGATGTTTCCTCCTTTTACAGGGTAACCTCAGAGCTATTAGACCCCTCTACTGAGAAAGCTGTAGGACCGCACTGGTTTACAGCTTTTCCCAGTTCACCAGTGCAAGGAGTTCCCAGATTACATGGGTATTTCATAACACTTGTTTTTCCTCAGCTAGTGCCAAGATGCAGCTATTTCTGCCTGGTCCACATGTGACAATCCACCGCTGGCTGTTCATTAGTGGTTGACCTCTGAGTAATTTTCCCATTGTTTTTCCATTCAGAGGAACAGAATTCAGATAATCTGTAGGCTGAAATAATAACAATTGTAACCGTCAAAGTAGGCAATTGTGTCTTGACTCTAATGCCCCTTATCACTGGGTTTATCTCACAGATAGCATGTTTGCAGAGACCATGACCACTGCCCGTCTCAGCACCGCCCGCCTCAGCACTTGCCTTCCACAGAGCAACCATGATTCAGCCAACTTCAATAACAACGAACTGGAAAATAACCAAGTGGTGGCCAAAATTGCAAACCTAAACCTAAGTCGGGTACCAGGACTTGCGACAGACAACCACATCATCCCTTGTTGCCCAAACCGACGGCAGCATGCCCAGGGGGTCCCAGCCTTCCTGGACACCGACCTGCGGTTCCACCCCACCCGTGGACCTGACATCACCTTTTCTCAGGACCGGATGGTTGCATGCACCAACTGGCAGGAAAGCAATAGGACTTTGGTGTTTTCTGACCGGCCTTTGCACATTGGTGAAAGCCTCTTTGTGGAAGTAGGACATCTTGGGTTGCCATACTACGGGGCCCTTTCATTTGGCATCACTTCTTGTGATCCGAGTACTTTACGGACAAATGAGCTCCCGGCAGATCCAGACTTTCTCTTGGACCGCAAGGAGTACTGGGTGGTTTACCGAGCGTTCCCGGTCCTCAACAGCGGTGACATTCTCAGTTTCATGGTCTTGCCGAACGGAGAGGTGCACCACGGGGTGAACGGAGCCAGCCGAGGAATGCTAATGTGTGTGGACACCTCACAGTCTCTCTGGGTGTTTTTTACAATCCACGGTGTGATCAACCAGCTCAAAATACTGGGTAAGTGCAGCCAAGAGAAATGATAATGGGGAACACCTGGCTGGTGGAGTGTCCTGGGCCAGAATGGGAGCTATGGGTTTGCATTCACAGTGTTGCTTTAGCAGGTGGTCACTGATGTGAGGGAGCAGCTCCTGACCTCACCTTGTGTTTGCAAACAAGAGTTAGTGAGACATAGTAGCTGTTCACATGGAACCTATATTAAGTTCCCCAGAAAAGGATGAGATAAAATAAGCAGCAGGCAGGGAGGCAGAGGTGGCTGGGGGAGGGGGACAGCTAGTTTTCAGAGGGTTTGCTTGAAAAAGGGATTCTTTATAAACCCACTGTTCCGGCCAACAGGTATTAACCTCCTGCCTTGGTAAGGGGGATGATTTTTGTGAGCGCAGCTCTGGTTTAAGCACAGGTGTTGCTGATGGGCCAGTAGTTGCTCCCCAAGCATTGCCACAGCTCGGGTATCTGGTACCACTTCTGATCTATGGCTGGTGACCAGTTACAGTGCTTCTCCCTTTCTCTTGTTAAGGGTTCTGTCAGCAAAGCAAATGCTGATGACTTTGTGTGGCAGGTGTTTCTCATTTAAAGCAACACCCTTTCCCAGCTGCCCCTGGTCTTGCAGTGAGACAGTGATAACTTGAGGCTGCTGCTGGAGAGACTGGGACCACAGAGAAGTGACTTTCCATCCCAAATGATGGCTGTTCAATACCCTGGTGCTTGCCTCGCTGAAGCACCGAACAGATGTTTTACAATGGTGTAGGGAGGTCCAGGCTCTGAAGGTCACATCCAAAATCCTGCACGTGTATCGTGACCAAGGGACAGCACTTTGCAGCTGGACTTTACCCTAAAGCACCTCACGCACGGCGGGTGGGAGCAACTCACCGGGCAGAGGCGCATTATAGCTGGGGTTTGGGTGCCCTTCGGCCCCGCAGCGGGCTCAGCTCTCTCCTCTGTTTGCAGGCACTGTGCAGTCCAGCCCAGTGACCGTCTCTCCCTCAGGATCCCCCGGCGGCTCGCAGTACGACAGCGATTCAGACATGGCCTTCAGCGTCAACAGGTCGTCGTCTGCTTCGGAGTCATCGCTGGGTAAGGAGCGCCTGGCCCTGGGCACCCTTGTGCCCCCTGCACCGAGACAGCAGTCCAGGCTGACAGGTGGTGCTGGGGCTACACAAGGCAGCAGGGCAACCTTAGGGGGGGGATGTTGCATCTCCTGCTTGGCCAACAGATATAATTGGAAGAAAAAATGAAGATTTTCATGGCCTGAAGAAAGGCTGCGTGTTGCTTCCCACTTTGTCAGTCTGTCTAATGCAAGTGGTCCCTGCAGCGTTGCCCTTGCTGCAGCAGCAGTGCTGCAATAGCAGGGGCCGCAGTATCGTGTCTGGGGGGTCTCACACCACCCAGACCACTGCTTTCTGCTCTGCCAGGGCTCCGCTGCCACAGGGATGCCCACGTAACCGTTCACGTGCTGGTGTTTGGATCTCGGGCAGACAGCCCTGAGTACCCTGCCCGGTGCAGTCTCCGGAACGCGCTGCCGTTGTGCAGTGCTGCAGCCAGCCGGCACAGCTGGCGAGGCGCAGGAGCACCCTGCGTGGGGCACGGCTTCTTCGGGGGGAGCGGGGCTCTGCACGCCCACACTGTGAAATGGGTGTGCGAAATCACAGCCCTGCTTGGGGGAAGCCCAGGTGAGCCGTGCTCGCCCATCTGTAGCGAAGGGGTGGCAGGCTCTGCCCGGCGCTGTACCTGTGCTACCGGTTGGAATGGGCTGGGGTTGGTTTGGCCACATGAAACGGGCGATGACTAGGGAAGGAAGAGCCTTAAAAATTGACTTGAGTGTGTGTATGTTGTACAGTGTCAGGTCTGCACCATCCCGGTGACCAAACAATCTCACTCCTTCCTCCTCTTGCAGTGACTGCTCCCAGCTCCCCCCTGAGCCCCCCCATCTCTCCCATCTTCCCCGCTCCGGAGCCATCAAGCAGCAAGAACGGGGAATGCACCGTTTGCTTTGACAGCGAGGTGGACACGGTGATCTACACCTGCGGACACATGTGCCTCTGCAACACCTGCGGTCTTAAGCTGAAGAAGCAGCTCAATGCCTGCTGCCCGATCTGCCGACGGGTCATCAAAGATGTTATTAAAATATACCGCCCTTAGTGCCCGGCTCGGGCTGTAGGAAGGGGGAACGCCGCTAGCAGTAACCATGCCTTTCCGTCCCTGCTTATGGGTTATTGTGCTGGTCAGTTGTTATCAAGTGGCTCGTTATCTGTGTTTCCTTATTTGACTGGTAGGGCGCAATTCAGGGATAAAATTGAGCTGAGGATCATGTGGGGCCCAAAGGCACGGCTGCCGTGCTGGCCAGGCTGTGTGCCCGCGGGCAAATCTGGGGAATCATGGTCTGGACCTGACCCCCCTGCAAATGAGAAATTTCCCGTGCAAAGGCTCTTTTTTTTCCTCCTCCTCTGGAGGAGGGTTGCTGTGGTACAGGTCAGGAAGGAGAGGTGGCCACTTGGTCAGTGCCGGGTGCCACTGGGCTTCCTGACCCCGAAACCCCAACAGCTCTGGGCTGCTGCCGGGTGCTTGCGCTGTGGTGGATCAAAATTAGGACGAGACCCAGCGGGAGGGTTCAAAGTAGACAAAACTGATCTGGACACGTCATGTTCATCTGTGTGAGGGGAACTAGCTAAGGCCAAAATAGTAGCACAGCCAGATTCTCACTTGTTTGGGTTTTGCCCCCCTGAACAGGCTTCTGGGGCATACGGAGAAGCTGGTCTGACTTAGATAAAGCAGCTTTTGCTTTCTGTGGCAGAACAGGGACTTTTGGCCAAGGAGCTGAGACCCGGGGAGCAGCCACAGGCTAGCAGTGAGGAGCATGAGCCCACCGAGAGCCCCAGCCAACCCAGCTACTGCTGCTCTCTGCAGATGGAGCAGTGGGCAGCGGCGATGGGCTGCCAAGGCACTGCCCGTGTGCCTGGCTGCTGAAGCCATACATTGCAGCCTATGGATGAGGGGGCCATTTGGATGGGCACGCTGCAATCCTGGCTTAGAAAAAGTGAGGGGCTACTGCCGTCTGCAATGACGGTGTTTTCCACCTCCCAGCACACGTGCCTGCATTTTGCTCTGCTCCTCTTCACAGGCAGCATCGCTGCCGTCTCGCACCGTCCGCCTGGCTCAGCTCCCCCAGCCCTTCTCCTGCAGCCAGCGCTGCAGCAGGGCTCAGCCTTCCTCCTGCCCCACCACAGGGACTTTTTGGAGCCTGTGGTGAGAAATTAATTTCTGACTTAGTCCCAGCAGACTCACTTTTTTTCTGGGGACTGCGTATGTGCTGCTTTTACCTGTTCTTTCTCCTGCCTTTGCAGGTTTCCCAGCACGGCTCCCAGCTGCCCAGACACTGGGTCCCAACAGTAGATGAGAACTTGTCGAGATGAACAGGGATCTATCTTACTTGGCTTTACTTGGGAGGAGGAAAGAAAAAGGCTCTGGGGTTATTATCAGGTGCTGGGACTGAAAAGGTAAATGGGTTTCAGCTGTGATATTCCAGCTACAAGGACTGGCAACGGGGGTAGGCTGGGCAGCATCTGCGCATGCAGCATTGGGGCTCGTGTGAGGAGCTCTGTGTCCTCCTCCCTGCTCCTGCAGGAGCTGTGCTCTATTCTCTACCCTCTGCCCACTTGCATGGTTCTTGTGCAGTCCTTCAACCTCAGCTTGGCTGGTTTCCGGCTGGTCCAGGTCAAAGAGAGGGGAAGATAGAGGATGCAAATGGAAGGATGAGAGAGGGGCTGCTGTCATTCTAGCTCGGTGACCACGTGCCACCAAGTGCATAAGAATGGCTTTCTTCAGAAATTGCAATTACTGCATTTTAGTCCAAAAAAGAACAGCCACCCCTGTACATTTCAGGGCCTCTGGGCACGGAGGGGCAGCCTGACATCTTTGGTGTCTATTACCTTGCCTCCCCACTCACTCTCTCCTCCGAGGTGCCGGTAGCTGTGGATGTGCTGCTGCCCCTCACGGCGCTGCTGCCCGGGCGGTGGGTTCAGCGGTGCCAGCAGTGCTGCGCTTGGCTGCTGACCGGCACTCAGCCCCCTCGCCCGCTCTGCCATCAGGGAGAGCACACCCCGGGGAGCAGCTCATCTTCCTCCCACAGCGCAGCAGGCTGTGGCTGCCAGCTCATGGGGCGTGGAGAAAACCTTTTTTTTTTCTCCTTGAAGAGCTAATTAACATTTTAATTAAGTGTATAAATGAGAGGCTGCTGTAGAGTGAGATCTCTCACCCTTTGCCCTGCTGTATCATCACGAGAGCCTGCCAGCTTTGCAGAGCCCTTTTTGGAAACTCGGCTCATACCACTGGCTGTGCCACCGCTGAGCATGCTCAGCCCTCAGCAGAGCCACCAGCACCGTGACTGCAGCACGAGTTCACTTACACCTTTGCAAAAGGAGGCGGCGAGGGCAGCTTTCCAGCAGCTGGAGCCTTGCCTGGACCTCCAGGCTGCCCTCTGACCGGGGACTGCAGACCTGCCTTTGTAGGGACCTTCCCAGTCCCCTGTTTCTCAGATTAGGGTCTGGCTGCAGTCAGTGGGCACTGCACTAAGAGCACAGTGATGGCTAGGTAAGTGAGCACGGGATGAAACACCAGGTGGGTTAGCACCTGCCTGGTGAACGGGCTGCAGTGGGAAGCCTTTGTGTGATGAGGAATTCAAGGAAGTTGTCTGAATCCACGGTGAGTGATGCTAGCTTGAGTCAGGTCTGGGCTAGCCAATGCCAGCGGCCATCCCTGGGGCTGTTGTCCCACTTTCAGGGGTGCTTGGTCTGTTTCAGTGGCTGCACACAGCTACCTGTGTTGTGCCAGAGCAGAGCCCGTTTGCTCGGCTGACACCTCAGGTCCTCAATGAGTGGGGCTAGTTGCATGCCTGGGGTGGTGTGGTGTTGTGTTTTTTTTTTTAAGTCAGCACAGAGAAATACCAAATCCACCCCAGCTGTGTCCAAGCTGTTCAGGACACTGCAGCCAGAAGCTGACTTTTTGCTGTAGCAGCCGAGACTGGTTTCTAGAAGGGCAGCATCCAGCAGGGCCAGCAAGGGAACCAGCTCAGTCAGGGTCCGGAGCCAGCCGTGCAGTGAGCAGGACGTGAGAGCAGTGGACATGTCACCCTGCCTATCTGAGAGCAATGGGAATTTTCCAAAATAGGCCTCTTAAAAAAAAAAAAAAAAAAAAAAGATTTCCAGGAAAAGGTAGCCTCTTACAGATTTAATTGTTAGTACTCGTATTGCTATTTTTTTTAAACAGTCCAATGATATATGATTTGTACAGAAGATCTGTTTGTGCCTTATAAGGGTGTCTGTGCACTTTTTATCCTTTTTAAAGCAACTTTTAAAAAGAAAAAAAAATCAACCAGGGGGAGAAACCAACACAGATCAATGGTAGTTTTATAGAATTTTGTGTTCACGGAGAATCTTGCTTTTTTTTTAATATATATATATATATATTGGAGTGAAAAGTGTTTATTTCCATGGATTTTCCCCCCTCTCCTCCTAACGTATTTGTTTAACAATTGAAAAAGAGGAAGCAAGAAAGAAAAAAAAAAAAAAAGAAGAGATGGGGGAACTCTTTTACCTTCCCCCTTTCCAAGACAGTTATTCTCTTATCGTTACCTTTATGATTCAATACTGTGACCTGTACATCATGTTTAAGCTGAATCAGATTTTGGACCTCTGTATTAGGCTTTTCAAGCAAATCATCTGGGGGACCGGGGCGGGGAGGGGGGAGGGCATCGCACGAGGGAGGGAACTGCACTTCTACCTGTCAGTGCTCTATAGTGTTGTGTTCAGTGCTGTGTGTTTTACTTTTGTCCATTTACCTGTTTTACATTAATATAATTTTACTTGTTTATGAAACAAATAAAACCTTGGCTTGTAAAGAGTGCTTCTGGGTGTTTAAAAGCATTTGACCTGGAGAGTGAGCAAATCCATTAATGCCAAAGCGTGGCAATACTAACACAGAGTCAGGGCACCTCTGTTCCCTCAGGTACCTCTGCTTCAAAAAAAGATTAGGTACTTTGAGTACCTTGCACGAGCTTCGCATTGCTTTTGGGAGGTCACCGCACAGTGGCTGCTCCATCCCTTGATGGGCAGGGCAGGGGGGGGGTCCTGGCTCATTTAACCTGCCAATGCTTGAAAGTGTGGCCATCCACTGCAGTAAAAGCAGGGTGTATTTTAGGGCTACAGAGGCAGGGGTGTCCTGTGGCACATGCCCTCTCCAAGTGCCCCAGATTCCTTGTCTAACCTGCACCAGGCTAAAGCAAGGCAGCTGCCAGCCTGGTCCTGCTCCCATGGCAGCCTGGGGACCGTGCCGGCTGGGATGCAGACAGGCAGGAGAGCTTTTTCTGTTTTCTTTTTCCTTTTTTTTCTTTGTGTGTGTGTTGCTTGCTTTGTTTTGCAGCAATGCCTGGGTCTGTATTTCATGAGAGGCCAACAGAAGGCTTCTCTTACATCCTGAAGTGTGGCCTGCTGAAGCCAATCGCCCATCAAGCAGCCTCAGATGTGGTTTGAAGGCGAATGGAAGAGTTCATTCATAACTCTGCCCTGGCAAGACCACAGCCCTATATAGTTAAGTAAAACCCTCACAAGCCACAGGTGGAGAAGGAGCCCAACAGCGGCTATTTATGCCAAAATGCCTTTTTATAAACTCTGCTGCCCCACTTTATCCAGAGAGCTGATCCTTTGTCAGCTGCCAACAGACTAATGCTGCCGGCGTCAGGCCACAGAGCAACTTTGCACCACGCTTACTCAGTGCTGGGGTGGTGACCTGCTCCAGCCGCTGCCAGCCCAAGCCCTGGGGAGAGCCTGGAGGACCACTGCCTGCACCCACGACCTGCGCTCACAGCCCCCCTGCTGCTCTCCTCCCCTCTGCCAGCCTGGGTGCCATCCTGCACGTACCAGCCCAAACGGAGCCTCCCATGGCCAAAGCCCACTCGTTAGTGCTCTGCCAGCTCCGGCCGTGGCACAGCCACACAAGTGCTGGTGATTTGGGCAGCAGCCGGCATTGCTCAGTGCCAGGAGCAGCGTGCCCACGAGGGCAGGGCATGGCACCATGCTGGCTGCAAGGAGCTGCCGGAGATGGGATGGGCCCTGCATGGCCGGACTGGTGCAATACTCCAGGTTACGCACTCACCTGCTGCTGGGTGGCAACAGCAACACTCCCACATGGGGAGCACTGATTGAGCAGCAGCACCCCCAGCCACAGCGGCACAGGACCCCCCGCCCCATGCCCAAACAGCGCAGAGTCACCACACACGTGCCCTGACTCGAACTCTGCTCCTCCAGTGTGTCCAGTGTGGGGTACTCAAGAGACAAACTGGGGCACAGCAGCAATGGAGGAGCAGGGCTATTCGTGGCCAGGAACCCTAAGTCAAAAGTCTGAGCCTCGTGACTTGCCCCAGCCCTGCTGCAGGGGATGCTGCAGCCAGCAGCCCTTGCTGCAAGCCAGGCAACACTGCACCACCCTGTTCACCTCCCAGCAGACAAAAGTGCCCAAGGCCAGAGAAACGCTTCACTCACCTGAGGACAGCTCCTCCACGGCACGAGGGAGTGCAGCTCAGCGGGTCAGGGCTCCTTGCTGGTTCCATGCTGCAGTGACCAGCAGCGTGTGCCAGACCCCTGGGCAGAGCTGCCATGTACCAGGCAGGAGAGCAGCACCCCAGACATACATCAGCCAGACATGGGTTCACAAGGGTGCTTGAAACCAGTCAAGCAGTTTCTTTTTATTTCTTAAAAAAAAGAAAACAAAACCCCACCAAATAATAATAATTAAAAAAAAAAAATATCCACCCCCTAATGGTGAAAGTATAGATACGGCATTTACACAGCTACATCTATCTTCCGCTGACCACCCTTCCCACCCCCCACCCCCCCAGTAATGTAGATTTATACACACTTACATAATATAGTGAGACACGGACAAACAGATGGGCTTAGAGAGCCTGCGAGAAGGAGCAGGGCACAGTGGGTGCCTCCAGCCTGCCAGGGGTGTGCCGAGCCGCAGGACCTCCCCGACACCCGGCTCTTCTCCCCCAAGCCATGGCGATGCTCCCCCTCCCCTCGCTGCAAGCCCCAGCCTCAGGGCTGCACTAGCGATGGGCGAGGTGGGAGGCTGGTCTGGCTGATGGGGTGATGTGCCTCTGGGCAAGCTCAGGGTACCAAGCCTCCCGGCTGCCCTCCTCCACCTCACGAGGTAGTCGGGGATCTCAGCCGCGTTGAACGTGCGAGGTACAGAGAAGAGGTGCAGCCTGGCAGAGGGCATGAGCAGCTGCTGAACCGGGCGGACACGTCAGATGCGGGGGACAAAGCCCTGCCAGCCCAAATGGCTCTCAGCATCTTCCCGACAGGAGCCGCTGCCCAGCCCGCGGTCCCTTTGCAGACAGAAGTGTTGTAGGAAGGGGTAAGGCTGCAGGGGTCGGCATCCTAATGAGGGTGACACCATCACCCCCCCCCCCCCCCCCCAACTTGGGCACTCACCCTACCTTCTTGGAAGCTCTTTGGGAACAAGGGAGTGATCCTGTCACACGCTCAATGAGTCAAATACAGTACTTGTGTCAGCAAAACGAAGCACTACCAGTTCTGAGGTTCAGTCTGGGAGGAAAGCAGAAATAGCCCTCATTTAGCACGGAGGCCACAGAAATAGCGTTGTCCCCTCTGAGGAAAGCCAGGGGCAGCCAGGTCTCTGCGACAGAGAAAGGAGAGAGACTTCTGAGATTAAAAGGCCATTCAGCAAAGTGAGAGCAGGACACAGTGCCATGGGGAAAGGTCACACAGCCCTTCCACCTGCTGTGCGAAACTGCCAGTGGATGGGGGACACAGGGCCAGCCCCCTCCCCAGATATAGAGAGGGCTGGATGTGGCTGCTGGGCAGCTCTGGCTTAACTCATCCTGTCCCCGTTCCTTTCCAAAGAAAAAGGGATTTACTGGAGCAAGAGATACACAAAGACAAGGCAGCATTGTTCCCCCAACCCACCCTGCAGCTCTCCCGGGAGCACATCAACACCTTGCAATGTGCCACACAAGGAGCTTTGTTACTGGAGTGTGTGGCAGAAGTATTGCTTATTGCCAGCCCAGGTGAGTCAGCCTGATCAGAGGCTGATGTGCCACCAGAGAAAACTGTAGGTGGGAGGGTGAGGAATCAGCCAGAGACTGGGGTGCATGAATTCCCATGGCTAAAAATGAACCTTGGGGCTTCTGGATATGAGGCTGGAGTGGGATGCTCAGGACTTCTCTATCAGATCAAACCAGGGCTGGGACAAACTGCCCCATCACCCTCCCAGAATGACCCTGGCCTGAAGCACCACCATTTTCATTCTGTTTACAGACAAGAGAGATCTTCAATTCCACGTTTCCAGAGTAGAAGACATGGGACACAGAGGGAAGCGAGCATCTGGGGGGAGTGGAGAACACTCCTTCAATTCTGCCAGCCCCAAATTAGAGGGAAAACTATACTAGTTTTCAGCAGCAAAACAATGTGGCTGCGGAGCTGTGGCTGCAGCACTTGCACTTGCAATTAAGACTAGAAAGGGCAACGGGGCTTGGTCAACAAGAAACCCACAGAAGTGCTGGATTTAAACTCTTCTGGAGAGAGAAACGTGGCCCTGAATCTGCAAGCAGTCAAGTATAGAAGGGAAGAAAGCAGCACTGGGGAATGACAGCTCATCCACATTCATCCTCCTGCTTGGATAAGAAACACCGTAGGCAAGATTAGGTTTGGCAGGCAGGAATGCCAGCACGGAAAAACCCCAGGCTCTGCTTGATCTGAAGGCCCCCAAACAGCCCACCAGGCAGGATGAAATGAAAGTACCAGGAAGACAGGCAGATGGGGTGACAAAGAAGGCGGGGAGCCCCTGAGCACCAGACATGCCTCACAACTGGTTGTGATGAGGAGCTGAACTCCCACATTCTGGATTGCACTTGATAATATCAGCACCTACGGAAGGACCCACCTCCTGGCTGCTGCCCGCCAGCCTGGGGAAGCTCAGTGGGTCACAGGGACGGGTGGTCCCCTATTAGTCCAACAGGCAGGGCAGTCTGTGTGGGAAGGAAAGCAAAGCATTCTTTCCAGGGCTTTGGGGGTCATTTTGGTCCTCTGTGCCTTGCATAGTATTCTTCAGCTACCGAAGCAAAACACCTCTTGTTTGGTTGCAATACTGCGAGGGAGAAGCCTGCATAGCGTCCTGGATCAGCACAGAGAGGACCTGTTATATATCTGTGTGTATGTATCTCTTTTTCCGTATTTTTTTTTTTTTTCCACCAGGAGGATTCTGAAGTTAACACTTGTCGTTGTAGAACAGGGAAGGACCAAGGGGCAGTCCCGCGGCACGCACGGTGGGGAGCAAGGATCGCCCTTAACTGGAGCGCAATGCCTGTGCCTGCACATGCACACAGAGCTACAGGGACCCCGCTCTCAGCAATCATTCCTTCTTTTGGCCACATTCCCTATGCCTCTGCTACACCCCTGGAGTCAGCAATGTCACCTACAACACTCGACAGTGACCCTGGGCCTCAGGCAAAGGCAAATCCTTTCCTGCAGCCAGATTTCCTTCATTAGTACCATGCCACTCGTCACTTCCCTGGCTACTGCGGTATTTCTTTTTAATCCTCCATACAGGTGGCAATAATGGCTATCAAGGTCCATCTCCCCAGCACGGAGAACCACGGTACCTGTCCTGTGCCACAAAGCTTGGCCAGAGCAGCTCTGGCTGCATGGCTGGGCTGCCCGTGCGGCCACAGGAGCAAAGTGCTCGGGGTGGGGGACGGGGACCTGGGGAGGAGGGTGGGTGGGAGCACATGGGTGGGGAGGGGAGGCTGAGCTGCTTCCCCCATGCTGCCGCCAATGGGCACCAGCTGGGATGCATGGGATCTCAATTACTATCTTTTCTTTTTTTTTCTCTTTTTTTCTTTTTTTTTTTAAAGCCAGCCTCACAGAAAACTATAAATTAATCTGCTAATTAAATACTCAGGTGAGAGACCAGGGAACCTCTGGCTGTGCAAGCAGAGGAGCGGCTATGGCTTCTTTCGTAGGTAATTGGAAGGGATCCAGCCCTCCCAGCATGGCCCCCCAGTCAGGACCTTGCAAAACCACCAGCCACTGCTGTTCTTCTCGCGAACTTCAAACAAAGTTCCTTCTTTAAAACTGTTGGTCTCCTCATCGCCTTCAAAATCTGCCACTGCCACATAAAGAGCTTCCCTGGTGATGTCCGGACTGGAGATGGGGGCTGAGGTCCTCTCCTTGGCTTCCCCTCTCTCCGCTGCCTTGGATATGGCCTTTGGGCTTACGCTGCTCTTCACTTTGGCTTCATCTTGGATGGAGGCAGGGAGGAAGGGCTTGGCTTTCGGGGGAACCAGCATGGGCCTCCCCGGCACTGGGGATGACCTGATTTCAGGTGCTTCCCGTGCCGGGGCCCTCAGCTCCGCCGCTGGGACAGAGGCAGGACCCCCTGTTTTCTTGGGGGGTGGTGGTCTGCGAGGTGGCACGACAGGGCGCTGCGGCGGGGGCTCCCTGCCACCCGGCGTGTTTGCTGGGCCTGGGGGAGATTTGGGCAGTGCCTCTTTTGTGGCGTGACCATCCAGCTTGGGCAGGGGTTTGCTTTCCATGCTCGGTCGCTCCTGAAACCTTCCAGAAGCCTCCGAAGAGACCACGGCGTTACTGATGGAGCTTTCGCCAGCAGCAGTGTCCTGCTCGGAGGGCTTCTCTGGGCACTTTGCCGGTCTCAGCTTGCTCCGCAGGCTGCAAATGTCCAGTTTATCGTCAGCTGGAGGTGGGTCAGTGCGGGGGGCTGCAGCAGGTTTTGGCCTGATTTGAGGTCTTGACTTCAAGAACAGATTCTGGGCAATGGGCTCAGGCTTGTCCTCCATGGGCTCAGCTTTTGGCTTAGTTGGCTTGACAATGGGTCGGAGGTTTGGCTTCTTCACCTCCTTGGCCGACACCTTATGTCCACATTCCAGTCCCATTTCGTTTTTCAGCTGGAAGAGTTTGCCCTTCTCTGGTTTGAGCTCTGGCTTCTTGCTGTCCTTTGGGGCTGCTGACTGCTTAGGTGGGATCATGGGCAAAATCATCCCTGGGGGCTTGGGGGGAGGCCTCTGCCTCTCCAGTAACTCGCCTTCCGATTTAATGATGGATTCCTTCCTGGGTGGCAGGCTGGGCTTCTCCTCTGTGTCACGGTCCGAGATCTCCTCATAGCCACCCGTGAAGGCTAGGTCCCTGCTCTCAGGAGCCTCCTTCCCCTTCCAGTCCTTGGCCCACTTCCCACCACAGTCTGTGCCGTTTGGAGGAGCCTCCGGCAAAGGACGGCACGGTCCTGTTGCTTCCTCGTTGGCACTGCCATCAGCTGTGGTGTCGCTGAGCCGGAGCTGAGCCATTTCGTTTGGTAGTGGAGCCAGGAAATTCGGCCTGGATGCGTTGCTGGTTTTCTTGTACTTATCGATGAAGGTGGCGGGGGCCCAGCCCTCCTTCTCCTCGATCTGAATGTACCACCAGCCACTCAGGTTCTTCTCAATAACCTGCCAAGGGGAATGAAAAACTCAGACTTCCATGCAGAAGCCCCCTCTGCACAAACGGGGATGATGGGTGTCTCTGAAATGATGTCAGGGTGGCATGTGCCCTCAGTGCCTCTCCATCCAAAAGCTAAAAGTAATGACAGGACTTGTATCCTAATGGAGGAGAACATGGGAACGACCTCTGCCAGGGAAGGGGACCTGTGCGTCACGGTACTAAGGAACAACATAGCCACATCAAGGAGCTGTGGCTGTACTGTCACCATCCCACCCCAGAGGCAGGGCAGGGATGCTGGGTACCGGGATGCCGGCTGGGTACCAGGATGTCAGGTACCGGGATGCCGGCCGGGTGCCGGGATGCCGGCCGGGTACCGGGATGCCGGCCGGGTACCGGGATGCCGGCCGGGTACCGGGATGCCGGCCGGGTACCGGGATGCCGGGTACCGGCCATGGCCACTGCGCGGCACTGTTGGAGCGAGCAACCCGCAGCGACACCGCACGGAGCAGCCACCGCCAGCTGTGCGTGCTCCAGAGGTGGGGCTGGGACCTGGGAGGCACTGACTGGGGCAGCCATACAGAAAAAGTCCTCTTGGCGAGGCACAGCTTATATTTGGAAAAGCAAAATAACATTTGCAAGAGGGATCTTGCCAGCAAAGCGGGTGTGCCAGGAAAGCAATTCTGGAAGGGCTTTTAACTTCACACCTGGCCTAACTAAAAAAAAAGCCACCATCTCTACCCTGATTTGTGATGTGGGTTTAATTTCCATTAGCTCAGACAACACAGCACCCATGTGCTTGGGGTACAGGAGGCCACCAAGAGCACCATGGACTCCAAAGTCTCATGAGCTCATACAGGTTTCTCTCCCGTGCTAGGCGAGCCCTGGGCTGTTAACAGTCCACGGAGGCAATCATATGCCCCACCATGCCTGGTTTCCACCCAGAACACTGTGGTGAGCGTATCCTCCCTGCCTGGAAAGCAAGCTCCTGCCTGAAACAGGTCCCAGGACAATGGGAGTCAGGAGTGCTGTCCTGACGTGAAGATGGGAGAAGGGAAGATGACAGTCTCACCTCTACTTTCATTCCTGCCTGGAAGCTGATGCCGTCAGGGATGGTGGTCTGGAAGTCAGCAATGGTGTAATATTCCTCTTCCACTTGAGGAGGGACAGGAGGTTTAGGCAGGTTCAAACCACGTGGCTATGACAAGAAAAAAGAAAACCCATCAGCGTGTTTCTACAGCAGGTGTGACACAATATCCACACAGCCCACTAGCCTGCAGAGACACAAGCCAGCACAGCCAGACCAGAGAGATCAGCTGTGCCCATGGAGCATCACGAACCAACACGAACCAGCAAGCCATTTCCAGGCTGAGCAGAAAACTGCTCAGTGCCAGAGCTCTCGCTGACAGCAGGGTCACCCTCCCGAGGGACGAAGCCAGTCTGCAGCCTCCCACTGGCAACTCAGCCTTGCAGGACAGACTAGCCAAAAGTTCATTTAAAGACCACACGCAAAGACAGGAGTCTTAAGTCAGCAGGGAGGCAGCATGTGTACTCCAGCCTTGACCAAGAGCAGAGCCCACGGTACAGGGGCAAGATCCCAGGCAAAGAATAACCAGTAACCAGAGCTCCTTCCAGTGCTTCTCTCCGACTCCCTTGCCACTGCTGGTCTCCTACATCAGCTGGCACTTACTATGGTGAGATCTCGGCGAGGTGGGGGTCTCTGCCTCATCTTTGGTGACTCTGTGGAGGAAGAATTTCAGATACTGTTGAGTTTCTGGCTTTTGGTTTCACGTGTGTTCACAAAAGGCAAGTAGCAGAGAAAATAGAAAGGCAAAGACCGAACCTGACCCATGGGGCAAGGAAGCTGAAGGAAGAACCTGTCTGCCTGGTACCCTGAGTAGCATGGCTCACTCAGGTTTCAAGGACATTCCACTAGAAGAGGAACCATCTTTGCACCATTTGTTTTTTGCACTTTGACCATGTGAGACTGCTTTTTTATTGCAGACCTAACCCAGAAGACCTGGCCTGCAGAGGGATTAAAATGCCCCAGCTTCTGAGAGGAGAGCATCTCCAGCTGAACCTGCAGTCTGGGAGGGGATCCCCATCACATTGCTGATCCTCAGCAGGTCCCTGGGCAGCACTGTGCCCGTGCAATGCCACCTCCACACCTTGCTGCAGAACTCACAGCACCTGCAAGCCTTCTGCCTCCCTCACACCCCATTACATCACCCAAAAGCCTGCAGGAAAGGCTGCGCTTATCCCCCAGCCACCACCAGCCTCTTCCCGACCAGCACTTACTGCGTCGGATATCAGCATTGGGCAGGGGACGACTGTCAAATCTCCCATCCCTTTGGCCAGTGAGTCCATCCTTCTCTCGGCTTGCCAGGACCTGCTGCCGGGAGATGCCATCCAGATCCAAGGCACATGAATGAGCGGAGGAGCCTGACCCCAGCTTCTGTGAGAACATCTCTCCATTCCCCTTTTTGAGGTAGGAGGCAGGGGCCCAGCCTTCTTGGCCCTGGTACCTGCAGTGGTAACAACGGCAGCGTCACTGCACAGAGCCCTGATGCTGCACCGGGGCTGCGAGCTCTTCCTGGGGGAGCAACCCACTGCACTCGAGTGGTGTTGAGCCCTCAGACCTGGAGCCAGAGCTCCAGACACATGCTGACCAAAGGTACCGTGTGATCTGGGCAAAAAGAGCTTGCCAGATGTCATGCTCCGTGGCACACAGGCACCTAGAGAGCTCCAGCCATGACTAACGCTCCCATGCAAGCTGGCTGCAGCCAGTGGACCAAGGGCTGGGAACAGCACAAAGCCCCATTTCCTTTGTGCCTCGGCAGTGGCACCGGTTCAGGAATAAAACACACTGACAGGGAAAGCAGAAGGGAAAACGTGAGGGCTGCTGCTAGGATCGATGTACCTGGTCTTTGGAGAAAGCACAAGCCCTCCGCCTGCGTGCCAGCAGCCTGGATCCCTTCCTTGCTCTAAATTTGCACTGTTTAGGAGAGAAACCAGCCCCGTGATCCGATTGAAAAACCACATCTGCAGAGTTTCCCTGCCATGCTGGAGGGTCCCGTGCCAGTGTCAGAGACTCTCCCCCGCTGGCTGGGCTGCAGCCACTGTGCTCAGATGGCACCGGCTACTGAGCTTGTAATTGCCTTTAGAGTTCTTGTGGCAGCTCTCCTCCACTTGAAAAGTCAATGGATGTTTTTCTGGGGCTTTGCTGCTGCCAAGACCACAGGTTCAATGTAAGGTTAAGAAAACTGCAGCATGTGCTCCCACCCTGCTCAAGTCCGGCCATTTGCTAGACCACAGAAAAGAGAAAATGAGCTTCCAGCAGAAAACAAGTATCAGCTCAGGATGACCTGGAGTCTTTGGCACACCCTGCACACAGCAGACCTGGCCCGGACAATGGCTCTTCTCTGCAGGAGCCTCCTAACACAGCCAGAGGATCCAGCCTGCCTCTGGGACACTTGCTGGTTTTCCTATCAGCAGCACAACGTAACACTAATGCTCTCATACTGGTTCCTTTGCACTGCTGGGGCATGTGATGCCATGACGCAGTCCACCTCCCCACACAGGAAATCGGGGGATTTTAAAGATGTTCAACCACAGCTACGCTTGGCTGAAGCCCTGAGTGTCCCCTAGCCTTGGTTTGACGGGACGGAGAGAGACGAGTTCTGGTAATCTGCCGTTCCCAGTACCCTAGACTTGCCTTCGGACTGTACATCCCATGCACATTGGGTCTCTGCTTTGCACAGCCCCCAGCTGCATGTCAGGGAAGAGCAAGAGGTAGGGACAGTACCTGATTTTCCACCAGCCCTCCAGGTTCTTCTGGATCACCTCCACCACAGCCCCTTTGTCCAGGTTCATTTCATCCTGGTCTCGTGCAGTATATGGGTAAATAACAGTGTACTTCTCCTCTGTCGGAAAGAAAGTGCAGTTTCACAGAGATATTGTTTTATGGAAACCTGGACTCGGTTGAACAATAGCTAAGTGCTTTATACAAATGATAGTTCTTGTAATATAGGTGCAAACACACAGAGATACACAACCATTCAGAAGAGAAATGCCAGTGAAATGTATTTCAAAACAAACGCAGCTGCATTTTGAAATGTAAACTTTGGTGAGCTAGTTGGCTGAAGGAGAAGTTGTCTAAACCAGTTCCTCATCTCCCTTAGGACCAGAGACTATCTGTTACATGACAGCTCTCCTTTCACCCGCTCTCCACAGAAGCTCTTTGATGGATCCTTTCCAGTTCAAATTTCTTTCTCAGAGCCTCTGAAGAACTGTCCTCTACACAGGGAGACAAATCCCACAGGCAGTCAGGGAGTAACCCCACACATACAGACGTGCTCTCACGCACAGCTGAGTCCCTCCAAGACACTGGTCAAAACCACCTGGTGAGCCTGGAGAAGAGTCTGACGTCCTGTCCACTAGACCGAATGATTGTAAGCAGGGACATGGATGCTCTTCCCTTCAAGTGGAAGGGAAACATCCTAACAGCCATGCGGACAACATGTTGGACAAAACAGATCCATCCATCCACCCCTCTACCGCACCTTGTCCTGTCTCCTCTGGAAGAAATCCAGGAAAGCAATTGCTCGTGCTTAAGCAGTGCCACAGTAAGGTGAAAGCCATTTTAGGAAAAATCTATGTCCAGACCCCACACCTCTGGACATTCATACATCCCTACCACGCAGGTTTCCTGGATTTATCTTCTTGGAGGAGCACAGCCCCTCAAGGGCCCGATTTCCCACCCCCTTCATGCAAATGAGTCAAAGGAGAAAATGTCCTGTCACATCCAGCAAGACCAAGCTGGCTCTTCTCCTGCTGACCCCATCTGAGGCACCAACCCCAGGGCCATGGCTCGGGGGAGTTACTCTTACAGGAACTAAGGCAGCAGTTGCAAGAAGTCTGTATACATGTGTCAGGGGAAAGCAGAAACTCCAGCTTCTGTACCCAAAACAAGCCTCAAAAAGTAAGAAGGAACAGCTGACGAGAGGGAAGAGTGTGGAGGTGAGCGGCCCTAAGGGATGGTGAAGGAGCACGTATGGCACACACTGAGGCCTGACACAAGCACGGTTCACCACATGCAAAGCAGACATGCAGACAAGGCTCCAAGCACAAAACATGGGCAGCCAAACAAGTCTCTATGAAGTCCACCTTGACCCCATCCACTGGTGTATAAGTCCCCAAGAGTCCGACGGCGGCCAACGTGCCTGGGCAGAGACCAGTATCTCCATGGGACTGGGAAGAGCATGTTGGGGAAGCAGGAGAAGGACAAGAAAGGATGTAAGGAGGTGGCACTTCAGGTCCAAGAGGAGACAGGGCTGACACCAGCGAGGGGCACAGACTGTACTCACCTGAAGCCCTCTGGGGACCCTCCCTGGTCTGAGCCCCCCTCCCACCTCCATCTCCCCAGAGGGGCCGAGCCAGCAACAGCACTGCTTTGAGCATACAGTGGTCAAAGGGAGGATGTGTCCTCCAGGGGTGCTTCAGATTTGCTCTAAGCAAAGGTTGCAACCTTGCATTTCTCGTAACAGGAACTCATGCGTGCTCTTTCATTTTGCACGGATTTAGAAAACACATGAATTGCCCTAGGACTTGAGCTTTGCTCCTCCTCCAGTGCAGGTAAAACAGCTGCCAGGGGCCTAAAGGAGGCACTGGGATGGCAGAACTGAGCATTCCCTGGAGGTGGCACCTTCAGCCCCTCTGTGGGGGAGCAGAAAGGCCAGCAGTTACACCGCCAGCTGCAGCGCTGGAGCAGGGCGCTGGGCAAGCAGGACCATTGCAGACAGACATGACTGAACAGCACGGGTGGGTTTGTCCTTCCCTGGGCTCGTGCCCTGCCTAACTCGGGGAGGGCTGTGCGGTCCTGCCAGCAGCTCAGTGCAGTCCAGCAGGAAGAAGCTGGGGCAGGTGTCTCCAGCAGCCTCTTACCTTCATCGGGCTGCATTGAGAACTCATCCTGGACGCCATCCTGAGCCTCCAGGCAGGTCGCTGGCACCCAGCCTTGCTCCTCTGACGTGCTCACAAACCACCAGCCTGAGAAAAAAAAACCAGCAGGTGGCTCAGCCAAGGGCTTCCACCAGCCAAAACCTCCCTCCAAACAATAAATCTGGGGGGGGGGTTTCCCCTCCTTGCTGCCTAGAGAGGAAGCTGGGGTGACCCCAAAGCAACAAAGCCAAGCGCTATCTGAAAGGGAGCACAGACAGCAGCGCGGAGAATCACAGCTGAATGATACCTAAATGTACAGTTCCCCCTACATGAAAAACGGGAGAGGCTCTGAGAGCTGAACGGCTCCAGCCACCATGTTTGTTTTCCTTTTTCTGTCCCTTCATAGTTCATTTTCCCTTGGTCTGGGCCAGGAAGCCCAGGCTAATTAGCAGAGATGAATACACTGTCTGCAAATCAATAGCTGACTCCTGCTGCGTTCTCGCCTTCTTTACATTTGTGGAAACAGCGAATTTTAAAAGCTAAGAGTAAATGCAGGATTAAAACATGAGCTCTCCCAGCGGAAAGCTAGCCAGCTCCATAGCGGCCACAAGCAATTCTGGGCCACCCTGGGTGTCCAATCAAAATAAATGCATGATCCTCAGTTATTAAAGCACAAGCTATTTCTGTCTTTGGGGGTGTGGGGAAATAAAGACAGAGCATTATCCTCAGAACCTCACTGGAGAGCCATTTAGAAAGACAACTAGGTTGTCAGGGAGGGAATCAGCAGCTACCTGCATGGAAGGGAAAACCAGGGCTGACATTTGATAAATAAATTATTTGCCATAGCTTTTGAATTGGCTGTGCTAATAGGTTTTGCTTCCTTCGGGGTTGCTTTTACTCTCCTCATTCTCAAACATAGCCCCTGGTCAACTAATCCTCTGAGGACCAGCTTTCCAGAATTTAAAAATCTATTTTCACTACTGGTCTTCAGCCCCCCAGCTAAGCAACTTCTTTTAACTTCAGGGAATAAATTCTGCTTTCCAACAAACTGCAGAAGCTGGGCCCATGACATGACTCGATCCTTTGGCAAAGATTAAGAGCAAGTTTAAGTTCTGAAGCAAGTGAATATCTCGGCTGCCTGCTCTGCTCCACAGCCGGGTGCTTCATTGTGTTCGGATGCAGGAATCGTGAATGTACAATGGGGGCTTTCATGGGCACCATGAGAGTGTCCCTCTCTGTCAATAAAACAAGCTTGCCACCTCCGAAAAGCTTGGCTTTTGTCCTCGGGACCCATCAGCCAAGTTTTTCAGCGTGAAGAAGCATAAAGTGAAGAGTGTAAAAGATGGACGGCGCCTGGCGCTCAGCACACGGGTAATCAGACCCTTCCTTTAGAGACAGTCCTGAAGTCTTGTCCACGCTCATACAGACAGCCTGCAGACTGACGCTGCTTCCTCCACATCCCACCTCAGCATAGCATCCAAGGGCATCCCTGTGAGGTGCCTAGAGGTTGCTTTGCTTAAGGTCCTATTAGGAAAACACTGACAATACAGGATTGCTATTCCTGCCCTGCTCTGTAACGCAGAGTAGACCTGATGCCCTCTGCCAAGCCAAACTCTCGGTACCTGATTCGTTCTTCTCAATGATATCCACCAACTGGCCCACGCACAAGCTGATCTCGGAGCTCTCCTGCTTCTGGTAGTCCGCCACCACGACATACTGCTCCAGCACCAAGGGGTCGACCGACGCAGAGTCAGCTCCTGCACAGTGGGGACAAGAACCGACCCATGTGCCAGGGTCAGCACCAGCTCCCAAGAGCACGGGCCACCACTCCCAAGCACCTGCTGGCCTGCGAGCAGCTCCAGGACACCCTGGGGACCCCAGCGTGAGAGACGTGAGCCAGAGACTTGGGCAGAGTGAGGAGGAGAGAGACCGAACCAGCAGCCAGGTGAGATGGGTACAGCCAGGTGAGACCTTTCACTTGCTACCCACCTTCCTGCCCACAGAGCCGTCCAAGCAACCCCACCACCACCGCAGATGCACACCTGGTCCCTGCTGTGGGGGAGCGAGGGGGCTCTCCTGTGCACTGCCATCAGCTACCCCAAGGCACAGACCGGCTCAGGCAGCAACTCAATACACACAACCTGCAGTGGGTTTGCTGGTCCTGGCTAAAGAGCTTGGACACCCAGGTGGAGGGGTGTTTGCAGGACAGAGCAGCATCCCCCTGCCATCAAGGGGGTGCCCGCAGGTATTCCAGCCCCTCCTCACAAGTCACCAGTGCCGTTTGCTCTCTCTGCTATTTGCTCCACTAACTCTGCTCCGCTCCTCCTGCTGGAGATCCCAATTTCACGTCAGAAAAGAAAAATATACCCCAAGGAGGAGCAGACGGGCAAGATACACGGACAGCAAAGCTCTCCTTTGGCCTGACACCCGGGGGAGGGCTGGGGTGGCCGGGCGCTGGTGGCACGGGGCTGGGCAGGCTGCAGGTGGCACTGCGGGCTAAGGCCAGGGGACAGCCGGGCATGTCACCAGCCCCTGCTCTGCCAGGGGACAGCGGCTGGGCACAGCACCGCAAGGCTGGCTTGTATTTTGCAGGCGCGTTTTCCTTCAGGAGAGTGCCCTGGATACCTTGCTATGGGGCACTGCGACAGGGGCTTCCACTCGCACCTGTCACTGCTTTAGGAACGCGGCCCCAGGCGCATCCCTGTACGCCCAGCAAAGTGACCCTCTTCCCGCACGTGCACAGGGGCTTGCTGCGTGCGGGGGAGACCGTGCAGTGAGCCAGGGCTTTGCAGGCTCAGGCGAGCAAGCGCTGCGGGTACTCAGTGCTGAGCCCAGCTCGCTCAGCACCACCGAGCCGGGTGTTTGCCTGGGCTCAGCCTCCCATCACCAGCCGCAAGGCGTTCGGTTACCCCCAGCACCAGCAGCACTTGCTCATCTGCCTCCAAAAACATCCAAGAAGGAAAAAGGTGTCAGAAAATCCTGCCCGTGCCTCCCCTCTGCCCCCAGCCCTGGCTCTGACCCCCTGTCCAACTCTTTTCCTTGCAGCTTCACAACCTGTCAGATGAAGACGCAATTACATTACCCTGTTCTCCCCAGCTGCAGTAAGAATTAATTAATATTTGCCAAGTGCTTTGGAAATAGGAGAGTGTTAATTACTATAGCATGAGTGATACAAAAGAATCACACCCCTGATCAGGAGCGTTAAGCCATATTTACAGGGGCTGTGCATGTACTCTGAGCAGGGAGCCTCAAGTTTTGGGCTGGGGCAGAAATCGCATCTGGCCCAGCCCTCCAGCTGCTACGACACGGCAGATACATGGGACAACTACCTCCCAGTCTCTCGAGGGTGTGAAACTACACAGAGAGTGGTAGTGCCTTGGGACAGTTAGGTGAAATGTGGCAAAAAAATTCAGACTGTTACCAGGAACAAGTTTCTATGGGCAAGTGCACCTACACCGCAAAAGGCTCCAGTGGCTCGCCCAACACGAGAGGTCTCAGCCTGACAAAACATCTTTCCTGTGGAGGATCCTATGGCAGGGCATAGGTTCCCCCAGAGGAAACCTGGGGTGGCATACTCATCCTGAAAGGGTATGAGTAGAGACGGATAAGACCTAGCAGGTCCTTCAGCAATCCTAGGAAGTTCTGCTGCCTCACAGAGAAGTTCTCCTGTGCACAAGGTCACAAGCTCTCAAACTGGTTCTGAGAAAGAAAGACCACAAGAAGATGTAAATGAACAATGTATCTTCAGGACAGTCTTATTTAAGGGAAGAGGAGGCAAATTGTCCGTGTTACTCTGCTATAAACAGCACCCTGCAGAGCTCCAGGTGAGCTGGCCAAGCGCAGAGGATCTGTTACCACTAATGAAAGCTTCCTCCACGCCAAAACCCAGAGGTGGGGCACCAGACAGGATTAAAAATAGCGCTCTAAAGTGAATGGGGGATGCTACGGCTACCTGTTCTACTAGCTCAATTAAAGGTTTGTGCTTAAAGCGGTCAGGGATCTACCCAGCCCCCAAGAGAACAACAACAGCTATAGGAAGAGAGAAGTACTCTCCTTTCTGCCTCCCTCGCTATAATTACAGCCATTGCTCTGAGGCTATTTGTAGATTCAACAGGCAATTCTGGATCCTCCAACGTACCTATTAAACCAACAACAGAAGTGGTAAACTGAGCTTGGAGGAAGAAGTAGGAGTTAATTTCAGGAGCATCTTCACCTGGCATAATCGTCCTCAACCACAAAAATACACACTGAACAACAAAACATCCTATGTATGGGCAGACTTGGGTCTGAAAAATAGCAATGGTGTAAACCTTACCATCTAAGATGAGACACAGTACCAAAGCTCTGCAGCTGTGGAGGGGAGGAAGCATCAGTACAGTCCAGAGCCCACAAAAGAGCGAGTTCTGCAGACAGCTGTAGGCAGGAGCACAGACTGTATATCCCGAACACCCCTCACCTGTGAGCTGAGACAAAACGTGGCTTAGAGAAGGGATGGGCATCGAGTCAAGAGACCACTGAGGTCCTTGGACTGAACTTGCAGAGATGTTTCTTGCCGTGGATGCAGGAAGGTCACTGGGGAGATGCACTCAGCTCTGCAGACAGGGCCAGGCAGAAGCTGCCCCAAGGCAGTGCTCATCCCAGCTGCCAGCCCAAGGACGGCTCAGCACCGTGACCCTGCTCTCAAGACATATCACATATGGGTCAGTCTATCAATCTTTGCAGCTTTTGCTTGAGCGGGAACTTGGCCACTCACCCAGCGTTGAGATGTACAAAACCAGTAGGAAAAGTCATAGATATGGGGTCGCTTGCAACATTTCCAGCCTTTCCAACTTCTGGCGTCGCAGTATCAGTGCCAAAAGCGAGAACTTTCTTACGGGGCTTGGACATCGGTGCCTTCAGATTGAAACATAGAGCTCAGAACTGAAATAAGGGGGCACAGGTATTTGTTTTTGAAGCCTGCCCTTGTTGTACACTCCAGTCTTTGCCTAATGCATCTTCCAAAAATGTCATACTTTGGATGAAGTTTCTTCCTCCAGTTCTGTGGCCTGTGCTAATCAGACCCAGCGCTCTCAGGACAGCCCCTCTTTTCCCAGACCTGATGATTTTGTAAAGATCAGTACTGCAAAAGTGATTTTCTTCCTTCTCTCACATGAAACGGGCACTAGATGCTGCACTGCACTCTTTGCAACCCCTCCCATCTCTCCAGGGATTTTTCCAGAACTGGAAAATAATCACATGGAAATACCATACCGCTTCCAAAGGTCCCCCTGTGGCTGCTGTGTGACACGAGAGCTGTCTCCCCTGTCTCTCACTGTACTGAATACTGTGGTTTGGGGTCTCTACGCCACTGCAGGCACATTACATAGCACAGCAAAAAAATCACGGCCACGCAAAAGAGCATCAGAAGTAAAACTGACGGGGATATTAGAGTTCCCTCCTAGCCTCCTTGGGCTGCTCCACCCAAATATAAACTCTGGAGACAGTTTCAGCTTCTTCCGCGCTAACTCAGTGCTGCAATGAGCCCGTGACTCTCCACCTATGCTTTCTGTCGAACCGCAAGAGGAAGAGATAATAGAAATATCCAAAATGGTCTGGGGGACTGACAGAACAACTGCTTCTAGACATACCTAAATCAGTGGCCAAGTCAGTCTTCAGAGTCCCGGAGTCTGGGGAACAACCCACCTGCCGGCGAGCTGCAGGCTGTATGGAGCCTGGGCCATTCCTAAGGCTCGCAGACATGTGGGATTACAAATACTGGTAAAAAAAACTAAGCAGAGGAAGCAGATTTTATTTCCAGCGCTCACTCACACTGGGCCCTCCTCACAACAGCAAACTTCACTCGAGTGTCTCGGTCACCGCAGGAGGCTGAAGGCAGGCAGCACTTTAACCCCCTTCGCATCCCAGCGTTTGCTTAAATCCCATTTCAAAACAGTGTTTTCTCTTCGACCTCAGCAACATCCTGGCGTCACTTAAGAAACCCACCACGCCAACAGGATGGCAGAGAGAAGCTGCCCATAGCCTGCAGTGGGAAGGCAGGACGAAGCTGTGTACGCAAGCAGGAGGAAAGCTCCTGCTTCTCTAAGAGCCAGCATCCTTAAATCGAACACTGCCCTCAAAAAACTTAAGTTATGCGTCAGCAATATTCTTCCTCTTCTTCTCAACCCCAGAGAGGCCTTCTTGTCTCTCATCTGTTGTAAGTGGACTGGATTCAAAGTGATCTAAACACACACTGATCTCACAGGGAAACGTAACACCCTTCCCTGACTCACCAAATGTTCCTGCTGAGCCAGCACACAAAAGAAGTTTTCAAGATGAAGGAGATTGTATCTTTATTTTACCTCTGTTTTATCAAAAGAGAGGAGAAGGAAAAAAACCTGCAGTTTTGTCCCTGCCCACAGCCAGATGCTTCTCTCTGCCTCCAAAGCTAGCTGAAGACCCACCACTCAGCACAAGAAAGCTAGTACAAAACCCGCAGTCTGCACTTGCAAACGGCTCACGAGAGCTGTAAAATGACCTTACCAAGGTCCAGCTTTGACAGACACACCCTGCAGCAGTCAGACTTTGAGGAGAAAATGTTGTCCACAGGTTTTAACCTTACTGGTAAACCCCTGCTTAGCAATCAGGAGAGCACCCTGTTATGACCTGTCCATGAGACCAGACCAAAACCAGGAGCCACCGTTCCCGCAGACATCACCCGAGCTTTCCATATGCATTCTACAGCTAGTCTCAGTTAAGATGCTGGGACACCATCGGTTCCTGAGGGAGGGATGACATGCTCCAGTGGGAAAGAAATTGGAAACACATCTTTGAGTCTCCCCTGTACCCTTTTTCTCCCTCCTCCAAGAGGAACCCGCTCACCTGCACATGTATTTGCTTATGAAGCTCATGGCAGTGCCAACTCGCTGGCCAAAGCCCTTTCCACAACCTATTTCAGCAGAATCTCCATCCAGCCAAGGCTCAGACCTTCCTTCCCAAAGACCGTTGTGCTATTTTTGTAACTTCTGCAACTCCAGTAGCCAAAAGATGACCTCCTCAATCCACAGACTGAAGGCTCTTCCCCTCCTCTTACTCACCTCCTCCTCTTCCTGAGAAGCTCAGATAACCGCTAAAACACACCAACTAGGGGGTCTTTTAGAGATGTTGCCCTCTCTTGAGGAGCAGGGGTAGAGGAGCAGGGGTAGAGCATCCCAGACTCAACAGTCAACCCAAAGGGTCCCAGCCAGTGCAACCACAAAGCAGAACGCGCTGCTGCATCAGGAGACTTTCAGCCTCACGCTGACCACGACACAGCTCAGACCCTCCTCCAGACTTGGGAATTTTTGTCTCCCCATCCTCCTGGCTGCAGCCCAAGCCCTGCCCTTCACCCAAGACCAAGACCACAGTGACACAGCCCCTGCACGTGGAGCTGCATCGCCAGCCAAGCGCCAGTCCCAGCCCGCCGTACCTCCTCTCCACTACCGCCCCATGTTCACCAGCCACCACAGAAAGCTACGGGGGACGTGACAGCTTCTTGCAAGGGGCTTGCCCGCCCAGCCCGAGCAGGTGTCCCCCCGGCGAAAGGCAAAGCAAGAGCAAGGGCCGGGTAGTGAGCAGCTGTTACTACCTCTCTGCAGGAAAGAGGCCGTTCTCTGGATAAACCCTGATGGAGGAACAAACAACGGGAGACAAGGCATGAGGTGGGGAGGGAAACGAACTCAAGTGGCAACAAGTCGATGAATGAGTGAATGGGGAGGCCAGCGCCGTGGGAGCACCACGGGAGGCACGGGGGGCACGGGAATGGGACTTGGAGGCTGCAGTGAAATCCTGGGTGGATGGAGGGGGCATGCCATGTCAGGGAGCCCCACGGGGGAGCACAGCAGGGGTTTGGCTCGCCATGGGGCCAGGCTCTCGCCCTGCTCCAGGAGACCACAGCGTGAGTGAAAGGAGGAGTTGGTGGAACCAGCAGAGAAGAAAGGAGTCCTTACCAGACCTCTTCTTTCCAATGGGCTCCCTGAAAAAGAAAAGAAAGAGTGTCAGCAGAGAGATGGGGCCAGCTGGGTTGTCGGCCAAGTGACAAATCCACCCAGGAAAGCACAACAGTGCTGGCCCTGGCAAGGCCGCTGACCTCCCTCAACCAGCTAATGTCTCCATGGGTGACATGGAGCATCACCCGCCTCGCAAACAGTCCGTTTCTCCCCTCCCTTCATTTAGTAATTTAATACTTCAGTCTTTCCCACGGTGAGGCTCGGTTGCTGGCCTGGCCTCCTTGGTGGCTTGGTCTGACAGCCACAACTCCCACCATGTCACTTGGCAAAGGCGGGTGGATTGGGATGATCTGGCAGCACAGTCAGGAGCTGGGGAAGCCCAAACCCCCAAAGCTGCTCCCAGTACAGACCACAACTCCCACAGAAGCGGGCACCAGTCGGAAGATAGACAAAAAGGGAAATACTGAAGTTCCTCCTCGTCCCATGCCTCTCTTGGGGACAAGGATGGGGAGCAGTTGTGGAAGGGGCAAACATTATACTCCAAACCAGGACAAGCCATTAAAGTGCTGCAGAAAGAATGAACACCAGGGTTGTGCAGCAGCAGAATTGCCTCCAGGACACAGCAAGTAGGAGTCATTGGTAGTTATGAGGAGGCAATGAGGTAGCTTCAGCCCAAGTCCTCTTACTATGGCCAGTGCTAGCCACACCACCGATGGGATGGGTCAGAAACCACAGGACCTGGGTCCCTTCTCTTATTTGAATGTTGCCGAGAAACACGGTTGCTGAACAGTCTCAAACCCAGGGCACAAGCACAGTTCTCTTCAGGGACAATGAAATCTGGGGCATTTTACAACTTAAAAATAAACACCAAATCAAGGAAAATACGGGTCCAGAAAAGCCGCAAAAAACCATGGGTAACAAACCAAGACACCCGACCAGCCTGTCACCAGCCTGACCACAGTGGTCCATGTTGCTACAAAAGAGCTCTCAACATGATGTATAATTTACCACTGTGGCCTTGAAAACTGCTGTAGTGTGGCGTGACGGTAACCTGCTCCCTGTTCACTTACGGAGGAGACTGTTCTCCCCACCCCTCGGGCTCGCAGGTGTGATGGATCAAGCCCATCTGGCCAGGATGAAATATTCTGGTACCAGGAGACATGCATCAATCCTTGTTACTTCCAGGAAGAGTAACAAGCACAGAACAGTCACTGGAGCTTCCAAAGAGGGAAACAGTCACCTGGTGCTAAGGGGACACTCCTAAGGCTTTGAGCTGCCTGGCTACTGCTTGGAAAGGCAGCTGGACCAGCTCAGATGGACCCCAGGAGCCCCTTCATCTGCTTATGAAGTCCACCAGCAAAACAACTTTTCCCCTTCCCTCCCTTTTGTTTTCAGGCCAAGCAAAGGAATCCCCCCATGCTCCACAAGAAAGCCAGCCAGAGCAGGGCTATGCTTTGTTCTCTTTCAAGCTTATCTGCATTTTCAGACCATAATTACTGCAGACATTTTATTCCCCTAGAGTGATGGGGTGATGCAGGGACTTGGCTGCCTTCGAAGACTGCCCACCCATCCCGGCAATGCATTCTGCTTGCAATGCCTTATCCTCATGGTCCCTCCTTCCCTTTGCTCCTTAAACCTCTGGTACTCATCCATGGGGTTATTAATTAAATGAAATGCAACAAAGATGTACTAGAAACAAACGGGGAATTTGTTATCTAGAAACTGGAGGCTATCTAAGTTCAGAGATGACAGACTGTGAAAGACCTGAATACCATGTCCCAGGTGCAGAGAACAATGAAGGAATCTACTGGACAGAGAATCCCAAAGACATTTCTAAACAGAGACCGCACTGCAGAGCTAAATCAGAGTTTATCGATAAGCCCCATTAAATTTGCCTCAGCTCAGTGGTTCATCGGGGAAGGGAGGCGAAGCAGGAGCAGATGAGCGTGCTGGAGATCAGCAGGTGGGCATGGCACCCGTGTGCTGACAGGAGGGCGCTGATGGAAATAACTGTTGTTTTTCCCCTGCCATCTGCTAAACCTGTTACTGTAACTCATCCCCCTGTTTCCTTTCATCGGCTGCTCCATCTGAGCAAGGGGGCAAGGAAGGAGCTGCAATTTCACTTTGCTGCTGGGTTGTTCCTGGCACGGATACAAAGAGCTGCAGGTCTGAAGATACAAAGAGCAGCCCCTGCCCACCACCTTGGAGGGACAAGAGCTCAGCCAAGACAGGAAACAGCAATAAACTCCCAGCAGCATCTCCTCCTCCTCCTCCTCCATCCCCTGTGGACCAGAGAAAGGCATGCAGCAGAGCCTGTGCACAGCTTCCTGGAAACTGGTGGCTCCAGAAGAAGAGAAGAAGGAAAGGCCATTCTGTCTTCCACTGTGAAACTCATTTAGTGCACGCTCCCACAGCAGCCAGGCTGTGCAGATGAACCAGGCAGTCACGGCACAGTTACAAGGCACCAATGCACAGCTGTGGTTGTATGCCACCAACCAGCCCCACAAAACTTCCCACCTGGTAAAACCCAGCACCGGTTCTCCAGATGCTTCCCAGGACCTTCCCAGCTCGTTGCTGGGAACACTGAAGGCAAGGGTTCCCGTGTGACTGGAGTCTCACTTAAAACACCGAGCAAACAAGACAGTCTCATGGTGGGCTCAGTTCAGCGTCCTTCAAAAACCGAATAATCCCCTGGTGCAATCCTGAAAGGAAACTTCTGCATGTGGAGAACCCTTAGCATCAATTAATAATCCCCATGACACGTTTCTTTAGGAAAAGAGAGTCAGGTTTCTCAAGCATCTTCTTTAGCGTATCAGACAGCATCCCTCTGGATGCACTGATGGGAAGGAGTGAGATGGGGAGCAAAAGGCTGGGGTGAGGGCAAGAGGCAAAGCTAACCGCTTGGGAGGTAGGTTAAGAACAAACACAAGCAGGCTGTTCTTCAACAATATGTAGGTGAGCTGTTAAACTCCTTAAAGCAGGATGCTGTGGACACTGAAAGCCTTCATGGACTTACAGGGGCATAACTCAGGCAAGAAATGTTGACCAAAAGCCAGTAATTATAAAACCTGGAAAACCCTGAAGGCCAGAACAGTGTTTAAAGAAGAGGTGTTACAAGCTTGCTTAATTTTAAACTCTTTTCTAAGAGTTAAAAACTGTCATGTTTGGTGGCTGCTAGGCTAGGCAGGCTGCTGTGTGCCCCAGGGAGGTGGCTCTGAGGTTGCCACACAGAAGAGCCCACCCTGCAGTGGGACTCACAGGGGACACAGGTGCCCCGACATGTGGCTTGGGAACCTCAGCACCAGCCCTGCTGCCCCACTGCCCCAGCCAGCTCACAGAGCAGGAGGGGGACAGTGCAGCACCAGCACAAGGAAGACAACTCCAGCTTCTGCAAAGCCATCCACACAGGAGCCACAATCAGCGTGCAAGACGAGACAGATCTGAGGTCAGCACTCCCAGAAAACATCTCCTGCAGGAAAACATCTAGCTCCTGTAAAAAAAATCCTTCTGTAATACAGTAATGCCATCAAAATAGCTATCAGGAGGTAGTTTATCTTGTAAGCTTGGAGATATTAGCAAAGTTTATGCAGGTGAGAGAGACTGAGAAATGGGGTACAACAGAGCTCTTGTTTGGGAGAACTGATGTTTAGCAAATGCTCCACTGAGCACTGAATGGAGCCCCTGTCCCCCCCGCGGCACTGCCAGTGCTATCCCCGTGCTTAACCACTGGAGAGTCAGCCAAGCTGAACCTCTGGGAAAAGCCACCCCGTTAGCACAGAAAATCAAGTAGTCTGTCCATGCAAGGGGTTTGCATGGGCACAAAGCGTTTTGCAGAGTGGATTCAACCCCTCCGATATTTCTGTCTGCTGTTGTCTAGGAAAGGCAGTTCTCAGCAGAGAGCAGTCTCAGGAGGAGACCACTATTTTGGAGTTGAGATCTAGCCTAAGCTCACGGTGAAGCTGCACGTAGGCATCAGGAGAACGGCAAAACAATTCATTATACAAGCTATAATTTGTCTGGGTAGTGGGACACAGCAAAAAAGCCACAAGCCAGCAAGCATTCTTAACCAAACCGACATCCATCAACTCAGGGATCTCTAGTTTACCAGCAAAAGCTCCTGGAATGGCTTCCTAGGTGGGGCAGCCACTTCATCTTGGAGCAGGGACCTGAGCCTCCTCTTTTTCTATTAAATTCCCTGTCACCTGGCCCAGGAATTTATGTCCCTATTATCCCCCAAACACCACACCAGGGTGACAATGAAAACTTTTGCCCCTAGCAGAGCGCAGATACGAGGAAAGGTAAGCACACAAAAAGCTACAGGAAAGCGTGAAGAGACAAGACTTGCTTCTGGAAGATGCTGGCTACCAGTCTGCACTTCCAGTTTATGGAAACAAGGGAAAGGAGCAGATTTACTCCCTGTTTTAATGATGGAAACATGCTTCTGTCCAGCATCCTCTTCTCTGGACCGAACACAAATCTTTTAGCTGCCAATGGCTGCCAGCACCACGGCCCTAAGCAGGACCTTTCAGCCAGCCCCTACGGGAGGCAAGCTGGCGCATCAGATCACATCAGCCCCGAGTCTCATTTCAGCCCAGTTCTCCCTTCTCTGATTTATTGGGGCTGGTGCCTGCCTGGCGTCCCTGTCAGTCTGCATGCGGGAAGCAATCAATTACTGCGACTGCCAGTGCCACCCCCACCTCACTGCACATCCGCGGGGCTTTGGGACTAACGGAGTAACGACAAGCTGCTGAAGTTGCTGCAGGCATAGCCTCGTTAGCAGCATACACTTTCCTCACCTGGT
Source organism: Falco naumanni (assembly GCF_017639655.2). Classification (NCBI taxonomy): domain Eukaryota; kingdom Metazoa; phylum Chordata; class Aves; order Falconiformes; family Falconidae; genus Falco; species Falco naumanni. The sequence goes on from NC_054061.1 coordinate 11,777,165, forward strand.
CAGGTCCTGGCTTATAATCACACACCTTCCAATCTGGATGGCGCAGGCAGCCCCCAGGATGAACAGCCCTTAGATTCAGCAGCAGCTGGGATGCAGCGCTGGACCCAGGTCCTGCCCCTCCACCTTCTCCTTCTGGTGATGCTTCCCCTGGCACGTGGCAGGGAGGAGCGGGGTTACTCCCTCTACACTTGGTCCTCCACCCCAGCAAAGGGAACATCCATAGCAGCAGAGCTGAACCAGCCCTGAACCACTACGCAATCCCCTGCCTTTAGCCAAGGGCTCTTTGGGAGAAACAGCAGGAAGGCAAGCTGGGGATGTGAGCTTAGAGGGTACCCACACATATACAAAGGAAAGAAGAAAATAATTTTTACAAGTTTTCCCAGGCTTTGGCAGCCATCAGCAGCCCTGCTTCAAGTGGGGTTTGTCCTGGGTGTGTTTGCACAGAGGAGCTGCAATGCTGCAGCCCCACGGAGCAACCAAAGCGACAGGGACGTTTTGCTGGTGTCCCAGGGGAACAGAGAGCTCTGACAGACAAGGTTTGTGGAGCAAGGAGAAAAGGAGCCATCCTCCAGTAAGCTGCAAACAAACCTCTCCAACTTCTGCTGTTTGGTGGCAAATGCCAGGTGAGCTCCAGGCCACCACAGAGGGACCCTGGCCCTGAGCATGCTCATGCTCCCTGGCAGGCAGAAGCAAAGCACAGGTACACAGGTCAGCACCTTGGATCAAAATCCTCAGGGAGGCTCCGTGCCTGCCTACAGCTCAGTGCTGGAGCTGCAAGACATCAGTGGAAAGAAAACATAGCTCCTCAGTGCTTCCTCCCTCTGCTTTCAACATTTGGGGTCTACAACCATAAACCGTGGCAGCAGAAGCTGCAGCCACCAAGACCCAGGAGTGCTGGGAAACTGGGGCAGGGAGCCAGCGCTGTGAGCAGGATCTGCTTTAGAGATCACAGCCAGAGGGTCACCCGCCTGCCTGGCCTGCCTTCCTGCCAGGAGAGGAGCAAGTCCCAGAGGCCACCTTCTAAAGGGGAGCACAGCCCCACAGCAATGCCGCTGGCTGAGACGGCGTCAGGGAAAGCCACTCACTCTCGCTTCACGCAAAGGGCTTCGAAGATCAGCTAAACTGGGAAGCAGCAGTCCAAGTGATGTGCACAATGCCTTTCCTGGAGGATGTTTGCTTAGCGGTAGCAGGAGGAGGTTTCTCATCTGGCTGCAGACTAGGTAAGTCAGATGTGGGGTTTCTCTGGTTCCCACCACCCCACAGCCCACCCAGCAGGCAGAAAGCACTGCTCCCAGTACACCTATTTGGGTGGTAGCAGCTGGGAAAGCCAAGCAACCTCAGCAAGCAGGGAGGAGCAGCGGCTGAAGCTCACCGGCCAAGCCCCCAGCTGGGATCTCCAACGACAGGACAGGCGCAGATGGAATCCCACTCACCACAGCCTCTGCTGAGATGTGGGCTCCATCTCTGCTATCATCTGCTCTTGTAGAGGTCGTGAGCCCTTAACAAGCCTTCAGAGAATCCCAGTGCTGGGACTGCTGCCCGCCCCAGCCCCGCACGCTGTGTGGGCAGCCAGGGAGCCCACGCCAGCCTTTCAGCCCTGCCCTCTTACTGCGGTAGACCTGCTGGACTCAGACAGACCCAGCGTATAATGATGAAGATATTTGAGAGAAGAGGAATTTACACCTTTTAAAGACATCAGGAACTCCTGAAGCCGGTAGCTTTCAAATTGTTAATCCACAGCCCCCAGAGGGAGCGAGGCACGGTGCTCAAGGACATCTTTTAAGCACACTGAGGTAGAATAAGTTTGCTTTCCAGGTGCCTGTGATCCCACTGAGTGGGGGGGGAGGGTGGGAAACCCGAGGTTCATAAGCTAAAAGGTTCGAAACAACAATTTTAAGTGTCTTATACATGACGGAATGCTCACCTACCAAAACCAATGAAAGATGCTTTTAAAGAAAGAGGCTTCTCACGGCCAGGGACACCTCCTACCGAGGACAGCAGCTCTGCAGCCTCTGGGAAGCAGCACGAGGATGGCTCCCTCCCCAGCACGCCCCGCTTGGACACTGTGGACAATTATTAAATAACCACTTCAGATCTTGCTTCACTGCAGAGTTAACCTGGGCTCCTGCATGTTGCGGAGCTGAAATTCAGCTGGCAAGGAGAGTTAGCAGCTGAATGCCTTGACTCAGCAGTGGCTTTGTGCCCAGCCGTTCAGATTTCCCCAGCCTTATTCCAGAAACTCTGCCGCGGCTGAAAACGGCTTTAAACTCAAAAAGCATGGAAGGGGGTTGTACACAGCAACTTCCCACCCCAGCAGCCGAGCATCCTGCTGCTGGTCAGACCTGCTGAGATATGCAGGGAGCAGGAATTTGATGATTTCTCTTCTTTGAAACTAGTTTTCATCGGGCTTCCATCCAACACCAGCGAAAAAAATTCCGCATCTCCACAGACTGCGAACTTCCCAGAGGATTTCTCTTTCCATAACCGTTTCTCTTCTCCTTCCGCCCCTTGCCCCCCAGTTCTGTGGAGTCACCTCTTCCCAATTTTAACCAGCCGCTCTGGATTACAGCCCCACTCTGACCCACCACCGGGTAGCCCTCCACAGTGGAATTAGTTATCCCAGTCCAGAGCTTGCTGGACAGGGATCCACGTCACAAAAAGCCACTGATCATCACCGCCAGTGTAAACACCACAAGCTCAATCTGCTGTCCTGTTTGAAGTGGTCGCTTTGGGCAGGAGGATGCTGGAAAGTTGGCAGGTGTGTGCTGAGGGGACGGAGGAGGGCTTCACCTCCCTCTTCCACCCGCCGACTGCTGGAGACTTCTGCCCCAGCCCCGCTGTCGGCTGTGACCTACCGCCCAGCTGGCAGCGATGGCAAAGGCACACAAAGTCAGCATTTGACTCTTTCCCTCTCCACTCAGTCCCTGCCCACTCGACCTCCCTCTGCGTACACCAGCGGCAGGGCTGGGGCTCGCAGAGCAGGAGAGGGAGTGAGAGGGCTGAAGAACTCGGCTTGCAGGGCTGGTGTCAGCATCAACCTGGCTTTGCTGGTGCTTCCAACACCAGCCAAGGGATGCTGAAGGGAGCTGCACTGCAGGAAAGCAGGAGATCCCTGGCTCAGCCCAGGAAGAGCTCCAGCACTGGGGAAAGCAGACACCACAGGGGCCCAGAGATAGACGCATGGGCTGTCTAACCTCTTCTTTCCATTCCCAGACACTGCCAGACTGGAGGACTAAATTCACCCTTTGCAGTTAAATCAGAGCTGCAGGAACTGTGGTCAGCTGCAGCCCCTGGCAGTGGTTTGACATCTTGGGGTGACGTGGGTTCGGTGGATCCTACCTGCACCCCAGAGAAAAGCAAGCAGAGGATGCACCCAACAGCACTCACAGGCACGTCCCCTTCAGTGCCACCAGCTGCCACTGCTATGGGTGTGCTGCAACCCGAAGTGTCAGCCAGGGAAGCCGAGGGAAGGGACAGGGAGCAGGAAGGCTCCCAGCCACCATGCCACAAGACTGGCTTCTTGGTTTGGCACCGAGCATGCTGACCAGTCCTTTTTCCCTCCCTCATCCCCTCTTCTCAGCCACCCAGCATAAAAAGCTGCTTTTTTTTTTTTTTTTTTTTTTCCATCATTCTGTTCGTGGCCTGGCTCCCTTTCAAATTCCCGGAGAAAAGTATTTATCTGCTGGATGAATGATGACATCCGGCCAAACCCCAGACACGCTATCACGTCTGATCCAGCCCAGCCGTCTATCACAGCCCTCATCTCGTTATTGGTAAGCTGGCGGCGTGCCAGCACTTGGGGCTCGGGAAAGGGCTCCCACCAATCTCTCCAGAGGAGAGAGTCAAGGACTTTTTATTAATTAGCATTTTGAATTGTAGCTAATAAATACCCCTCTGGCATTCAGGCTGGGATAGGAAACACAACAGCGATGTCCTTGAGATGCTGCAGCATTTTGCTGCTGGAGGCAAAATGGACAAGAGTCACCCGCTAAGTCCTTCTGCGTGCTGCAAGCTTGCCTCTCCTCCCTGGAGAGGAGCAGGCAGCGGGAGGGAGCATGGCCACCACCGGATTCAGTGGTGCATCACCCACTTGCCCATCCAGTACTGTGACGGCCACACACACTCGCAAACACCTGGCAGTTTTGCAGCGAGAGCTGCTCCGCAGTCCCACAGGACACGGTGGGATATACCCGAGGATGGACCCCACAACACAAGCACATACTTGGGGCCAGCCTTTGGGATGGCACCTCGCTCTGTAACCCAACCCAGGGAGACAACGAGGGACTTGGCACTGATCGCTGCCTGGCTCGGTGGCCAGAAGCGCTTCAGACGCAGCAGAGTGCTGAGCTGCACCGCTCTGGGGCTGATGCTCAGCACCCAAAGGTCTCCCCATCTGAATGTGCTCCTTGTTCTGGCCACAGCCCCCACCCCCTCTGATTTCTGGCTCAGTCTACAAGACAAAATAAAGATGAGGAAGGTGGGCGCAAGGCTGAAGCTGCCCTTTAACCCACTGTGTATGAAGGTGCCTCAACTACAGGCCAGTTCAATAGCTGACTCCTTTTCCAGAGCAGCTCAGCACCCTTTCATGCAGGGCTCAGACACATGCACAGGCAACCCCCACACCCCACAACAGCCCCAGAAGCTGTTAACCCCCACGATAAACCCCCACCCAATGTCCTTGCAAGCTCCTCTTTTCCTTGTGTCCCTTGGTTGCCCCTTTGCTGAGGGATGACCGACGGGGCGGCAGGTTAAGTGGTGAGCAAGAGCAGGGCAGGATGGATGAGAGCGCCAGCCGACAGCAAGCAATTAGTTAATGGGCTCCGGGGCCCTCAGACCAATCTCATCAAGTGACCATGAGCTGCAGGAGGAATGATGACAGGCCAAGCAAATAGAAACAGGAGCCAAAGGAGGAAAGCAGGGATGGGGGGAAGGGGGAATTAAGAGAGGGAATGAAAAAAAAATCAAAAACCCAGGGAGAAGACGTATTCCACACAAGCATAATACTTAGCTGGAGACCTGAAAGGCTCAGTGTTGCAGCTCGGAGGAGAAAAACAAAATCCCTTTATCTACCTCCACACTCTTCCAATACAGAATGATGTCAAATCAATTTACTGCCTTTCCTCTCACAATTAATCAAGTCTCCTCCATTGCTCAGCCTTTGTAGAGCCGTGCATCGTGTCACATGGAGCATAAAAAGAGAGAGCAGCATAGCAGGAGATGGAGGCGGCTGCTCAGATTTATGCTGCTTGTGATTAGTAAGAGATGGGTGGCTCCTGGCCAAAGTAGCTCATAGTCACAAGACTTATAACCACACAGAGTTGCGTAAGGCACGCGAGATTCCTTGCAAATGTTCCTTGTTTTGCATGGAAAGACTCTGGAGCGTTGTTATGGATAGGGCTCGTGGACATGGCTAAGGGGAAGAGCCTTTTGAATGAGGCAGAGGTTGTTGGTAACCATGTGAAATGAGGCTTTTCAGACTAACCATGTTTCTGAAACCAGAATTTGCAAGTAGAAAGTGGTCTGGAAGGAGACCGACACTTCACAGGGTCCCAGAGAAGTGTTTCCACCTCCCTGCTGAAGAAGGCTATGCCAGGAGATGGCTGATAAGGCAGGGGTGTCCATCTTGAGCTCCACAGCCCCTGTTCCCTCTGCAAGAAAGCCTTCAAGTCCCAGACCTGTGACTCCTGGGGGGAACTGGTGAACATCAGACTTATGGGCACCTGAAAGTTCAAGGCAGTTTGTGTTTCATCACCGCATGGGTGGTAGCAGCCACTCAACCAACTTACTCTTTGGGGGGCGTCAAGTCGTCAGGTCGTGTCTCAAAGAACTGGAGAACTTCCTCACACTGGGAGATGTAGGGAGGCAGCTGGATCAGAGCCTGCGGACGGAACAGAGACACTGGTGATTGGAAGCATCAAGCCTGTGCAAGGAGCCGAGTGAGGACAGGCCCTCAGTGCTGGGGACGGGGTCACAGCAAGGGGCTCGGCACCCGTGTGGTTCCTGGCATGCAGGAGCACAGAGCCAGGCTGGGGAGAGCTACAGCAAACACACACTGCAGCGGAGCAAGGCGCAGACAGCCCCCAGGTACACACACCACACTACCCCAGCTGCAGCTGGAGACTAAAGGAGAATAAGCTGAGACTGCCCAGGCCCTGCTTAGCCCAGCTCCAGCCTTCTGGACAGATGTGCCCTCGCAGGGTAAGAGCTACAGGGATGTCCACCCCAGCATCCAGCCTCCCAGTCACGGCAGGGCTCAGTTTCCCAGCTGTGCTGTGGGCATGGAGCTGGCATCCTCGGGAAAGGCTGGGCAGTTTACACGTGGCAGACTCTCAGTGCTGTCAGCCCTGATGAGCACATCCCAAAAATGCTCCGTTGGGCAACAGCAGCTTGGGAAGTGACAGGGAGAGAAGCAACAGGAGGCAAAAGCGCAGACACCAGCTCATCAGGGCAAGGGCTGAAGGCTGCTACGTGTGCTGTCGGGTGGCAGGAGCTATACGCTGCCTCTGCTTTTCTCCTTTCCCTTCAAGGAAACCTGTTGCAAAAAGACAGGCTTCAATGGTGGGGCTTGCAGGGTGAGAATGTGCCTGTCTCTAGGAGGTGGGGGCAGAGTCTGGGACAGCAATATTCGCCTCGGGCCAGAGCTCTTCTAGGTCCTCTCCAATGTGGGCTGCAGCGAGGGCTGGGCAGGGGAGGCAAGATGGGCAACTGCTTGCTCTCTGCTCGTCAGAGGGAACAGAGTCAGATGCTGGCAACTGCAAAAAGTAAAAAACCCTCCTGCAATTGAAAAAGGGACGATTTGAAATCAGAGAGCAGTGCCGCAGCCTGACCTGGAGCAGATGTTTAACCATTTTTCTATATAATTCCCCCTCCCCTCCATTTGCTGTCACAGCAGTCTTGTGACAGCAGTGTGGGCGAACCAAACCTTCATTCATTTCTGCATTGGAGACAAAGCCACATCTGCAAAGCCCTGGGGTTACCACACAGATCAGATGTGGCTCCACACTGACCTAATTGCTGGCCCCCAAAAGCCCTTCCAGCCATTCAGCACAGTCATTCACTGCCAGCACAGCAGCCGGTCAGACCGCTAATCCTGGGCCAGCTACGATCAAGATCATGTGAGAAAGAGGAGAGAGAAAACTTCTCACTCCATGGCTTTTGGGTCCAGGGTAGGGCTATTCAAAGACCAAGTTTTGCACGGATGCCATTCCCAGGTGGTACCCACAGGTACCACTGCCCAGTTCCAGGCATCCCATGATCTACTCTATTTCCCCCATGCCAAAATCCCCCTGATTCTGTGGCCTGGAGAAGGCTCCATGTTCCTTCCCTTGATCCTTTTGCCTAGTTCCACCTCAGATCTTACCCACCTTCTTTCTAGGGCTCTCCCAGAGCACGAAGATACCCTACTTCTCTTGCAGGAGATGGCAAGAAAGCAAAACCTTCTTACACATTTTTCTGTGGGAACTTGTTCACAATGTATTCACCTAACCCTCAGTTCTCACTCAGGAGGGCCAAGCTGAAGGAAATATTCCGTATTTCTGTTCCGCACCACCACCCTCCAAGCACATGCAACATCCACATCCATCAATAAACATAGCAGCAAGAGCGTGCTGGGACCCTGTGGCTGAGATCTGCTGCACGACGTGCCCAGAAGGGACATCCCTCTGCTCCTGCTGACTCCTTGCTCATTCCACATCTCTGCAGCCTTTGGTCCCACACCCACCTTCAGCTCAGCAGCTTTACAGTTAACTAGTAGCAACTGCAAGGCCAGGCACCGTGCGCCTGTTCCTACTTGGTAATGCATTAATGGGAGGAGGAGAAAGCGGCTCCCCAAGTGGGTCATATAACATCAGCCATTATTTTCCAGTTGTTAAGTCAAAAGGATTCATTGTATTTTATGCCGTTAATGGCATCATTCTGAAAGAGACAGCTGCAGCATCTTATCACTTAGGGACCTTTTCTTCCCCAAAATTAAATTTACAGTTGTGTGCGTCTGTATGTAGCTGACACTTTTTAGTGACTCAGAAGACAAGGGACTGATCATGCCCAGCTGGAGCCAAGTGGTCGCTTGTACCAGCAGCCTCCCCCATGCTGCATGGAGGATGCAGGTCCAAGCACACCTTGCACTACATCTCCATCACTCTGCTCCCATCAGCTATCCCGGCCTGCAGTGGTTTTCACCCGCAGCCTCACTGCAGAGCTGTCAAGATGCATTTACTAATTCACCTTTATCCTTGTAGTTGTTATTCCAGCCACGACATCCCTTCCATGGGTCTGGCTGAGTCCCAAAACCCACAGTCTCTTCCACCATGGAAAGTCCTAGTCCACAGTCACTGCTACACCTCCCGTGCTCAAAGAATGTGATGGATATTTCACCAATTCCCCATCTTCTCCCATGGGCTCTGTGGTCTTTGTATATGACTTTAAAAGCATTCAGACTGGATTTTGGAGGTACTGGTCGTACCTTCAAACCATTCCATGGCTGCTGCAAGTACCAGTGCACTTCTTCAACATGATGACATGTGGAATACTCTATTTGTGTGAAAATAATTTTTGTGGACTTCAGTATTTTGCTCCCCTCCCTGCCCAAAGAAACCCTAACATCACAATTTGATTTAAACTTAAGTACAGTTTTACATTCAAGCATATGGGGCAAATAGTCCCAGCCTTATCTCTGTTGGCTTCCAAGAATTTTCTGCAGGTACAAGTCATCTTACCTCTCTGCAAGTAACTGTTTCACATAACCGGTAACAGGAGTTTACATCCCAGTTTGGGACCATCGGTTCAAGAAAGAGCTGTCTTCTACATAAAACAGCAGGTTCGTTCCCAGCAGATGGGAAAGGAAAGGCTCCCTAAGGAGCCAAGCCCTTCAAGCCTAGTCCTACGCGCAACCATCTCACTCCAAACCACCTACCAGACTGGACGCGGCCAGTCCTTTCCAGCCCATCTGGAAAGCTGGGTCTGGTTTGCAGCTTGAGAAAGGAGAAGAGAAAGGGAAAGCAGCAGCAGGGTGCAAGCTGGCATGGAGCAAGCCCAGGTCTCCAAGCCCTCAGCATTAATAGATTGAAAAGCAAATCAGTGCATGGGTTTTCATCACAGAAAGGGTTTGGTAGTGGGGAATAGCCCACACTCCCCGTTCTCCCAGCACTGGCACACCATTATATATTATCAAACAGGATCAAGCCTCATCAAGGTGGCTTCATCTTTGGTTGATGCTAGAAACCTCCCCTCACCTTGCAGTATTCATCAATAGGTATCAGGCGCTTGACTGCAACATCACGGATGTGACTCCGGCGGAAGAGGATCTTCCCTGAAACAGGAGAGATGGAGAGACAAGAGCAGGTCAGCACAACACCCAGGAACACTCTCCCGTGAATCACTCAGTTAGGACCTATTCCCTGCACATCCTCTTCTTACCAAAAGCACTGTACCTAAAAAACAAAAAGCCCATTCCCTCCCACAGATTAAATACCTCACCAGAATAAAGCACATTTAAAGTGGCAAGCATGTTCAAGGAGAGAGAAGAGGAACCAATTACCAGCATACTACAGCATACATACAGCCCCATCTTCCCTCACCAATGTGGCAATTACAGAGCAGCAGCCCCTATCAAAGCACGTGCCTGATACCTTACGGTCTGCTGGCATGCAGGTCCTGGGTGTCCAAGTCCACCAGCAAACGCCAGTGCTCGCCAGAGAAGCGGGCATCCCTGTGAATGCCGGCGCAGGCGGGACCCTTGCTGCAGGCTCCAGGCTTGTTCAGGGCATCCAGGTCTAGTGTGGGCAGAAGCCAAGCCAGAGGGTTTCTCCCTGTGCAGCTCCTGTGTCCAACTGGTCCTGGAAGCCACAGTGTCAGGACTGCAGCTCCGAGTCAGACCTATAGGATTTTCCTTCCTGTCTGGGGTTTATTTTTGTTCTCCATTAATGGGATCCTCTTGCCACTCCAATTCCTCCCCTCTGGCTTGCGGTACAGGCCTCCTTCCTTTGAAGTCTAATGAGTCCTAAATGCTTCAAGCTGCTCTCACAAAGAACAGCTTCTCTGGCATTTAACAAGACAAAAGCCATTAGCAGACAGTGAAACAGATACACATGAAGACTCAGTGATCAAAAGGTCTGGTATAGGGTAGGGTTTCAGATCTGCACTTTCCAAAGCACCAGGAACTGGCACTGCTTTGCTATACAGTCACCTGGAAAATTGTGGTTTGGGGTGGTGGTGTGGGTGGTAGTGAAGTTCCCTCAAGATCCTCCTTACACCTCTCACACCACAGGGAAGTCTCATCTCTTTGTCCCTACTTGGGTTTCCAATCCCACCACAAAACCCAGGGAGAGCAACTGATGTGCCTGTCCATGCCATCTCTTCACTCATCAAAGAGGTCACCGTGGGGCAACCCAGAAGCCAAACTCCCCTCACAACCAAACACCAACACAGCCTCTTTGCAAGCAACAGGAGAACAGAGAAAAGCACTCTGGAGCATCACCCAGCCTTCAGCGCTGCACCATGGCTAGCATCAGCCCCTGCAGCAAGCCTTCGCAGGAGCCGCAGCATTGCTGGAACCAGGTGCTGGATGCTACTGAGCTACCCAAGAACAGGACACGGTAAAGTGACCACACGCTTACCACAGTTTTAAAACCAGGGCTGGGTCACACCCCCACCACCCCTGCCTCCCCACTTCTCCCCGACTTGTCCAGGATTGGGAACACGCGTGACTTGTGCAGCCTGCCAGTGCATTTTTATAAGCAGAGATGAACTAAGCCAACCCAACTTCAGCTTGCAAGGAGCATGAATCAGAACTTTATGGAAGAGCCAAATCTCCGGCTAGGCTCAGTTAAAGCAGAGCGCCTTCCAACCTGGACCGTCCAAGGGAGCAATCACACACAGTATTAGCTCTGTCCTTGCCCTTCAGTGAAATGCACAGGGTCAGACCAGCTCATACCAGGACTGACTCTCATTTATGTCCTGTTGACAGTGAGGGGCTGAGACATTCATGGTGGGAAATGCTCTGCTCTGAAACGCATTCCTTCCCACAGCCTGCCAGACCCAAGTCTGGCAGTCTTTATGATACAGAGGAAAAAAAAAATATCCCTCTATTCAATCTGTCTTTTAGAATTTGAGGGTGAATAGCCTGGGAACACAGAATTTGTCTGGAAAGACTGGGAGCAACAACCAGGTCAGCATTCCCTTCCCTGCCTGTAGTAATTATTTTCCATCAGACAGGAAAACGATCAACAGTTTTCCCTTCTCATCAGCAGTCGTGGCGTATTTGCTGCATAGGTTTCTATCTGAATGATGATTTTTAAAAAGATGAATGGATCACAATAGTTTTGTTGACAATTATAAGGAATAGCTGTTTGGGGTTTGTCTGCCAAAATGAAATCACTGATGGGTGGGTACATTATAAATAGATGAAATAAGAAGTCCTGGATGTGGGAATATTTAAATGTTTAACCAATAGATGCTAGTGCATAATAATAAAAAGAATATAGTTTTGGGGAATAAATATATCACAACAACTGAAGTGATCTTAAATTAGTCCAGGCACAGAGCATACGAACCAGTAGGAAATCCAGCTCCTCTCTTGATTTGCTCTAGATCTAGTACTTTTCAACAAGGAAGTTTATTTTCTAACAAGAAGCTGGTTTTTAATCAAAATGCCTAATTAACATAATTGCAGACCCTTCAGTGCTGCCAAATACTGCTATATAAATCCTTGCCTTGAAAGGCGAGAGAGCACAGGAAGCCACTTCCCCCCTGGAAGGGAAAAATGGGCAACTCGCTGGGTCGGTGCGATGCAACATTTTCCTGGGCACGCCTTCCTGAGACCGTATCTGCAAAATGGGAACAACAGTGCTGTCCTCTAGGGCTTTCCACATGGCCAAAGCCCACACAATGCAACAGAAACACATGATATGACCCATCTCCTACCTGCACCCCTCACTGCTGTAGCTCCAGGGGACACAGCGAAGGCAACGGTGCCCATCACCCACACCTCATTCTAAGCGCTCGCTGCTTTACACTTTTTTGGCTGCCTCCAGGAGCTTGCAACAACTCTCAGCCTGGTACCAGGTTGCTGCCCTGCTAATTGTCCAGGTGGACTCTCTTCCTCCTGCCCACAGCAGATAGTCCTTCACGCTGAAGGGGAGGAGAAGGTTTGGGATTAGCTCCTCTAGGTCCTAAAGGAAACACGTGGCAAAGAAATGGGCAGATGGCCAAGGCAAGAGGAAAGGTAAGTCTGGTGACTGCGCTGGATAACTGCTGCCCTGGCACCTTCCAGCGAGCAGCCTGACACACAGGTACTGGGCAGAGGACGTGGTTGCTGGCTCAGCTTTGGCACAGTGTAACCTAGCTCCAGGCAAAGGCAAGCCAGGCAGAACGCTGAGAAACATCTGCACGGCAGGATGCCAGCCGAAAAAAGGGGAAGGTCTCAGGGGTTTGGTTTTCCATGGTGAACTCTCCCAGCTGGATGAACTGTTCACTTGGTAAATCTGCAGCATGAGAGATGCAGACCGACAGCAAAGAGGGAGCAATCTCAGCTGCCCTCGTGGTATCTAGCAAGAGTAAGGATAGCCTTGGTGCAGTTTGGATCCTTGACTCCTGGATGCCTGCAAACTCAGAAAAATTTGTTCCAATATGACAAAAATGGATCCTTGACTCCTGGATGCCAGCAAGCTCAGAAAAATTTGCTCCAATATGACAAAAATTACTACCAGCTCTAGTTTTAAGAACATCCTCAGATGAGATTCACTTTACTCTTAACAGCCTCATAGACATAGCAGTGCTCCTGCCCTCAGTCTCAACACCAGCACGAGGAGTATCGAGGGGAAGACATGTGAAGGAAGGCAATTCTGCACAACGTGCTGATTAGTGGGGTTTTCCATCAGCTGGGAAGGTCAGTGCTGCTTACAGGCTCCAGCTTCACCAGCTTCTCACTCACACCACAACTCAAGCACTCCGAAATTATTAGAATTTCTTATTTACATACAGAACATTACGCATGAGCAATGAGAGCAATGAGTCTCCCTCCCTGCTAGCACAAGAAAGCCACTGCACGAGGAAGCGCCATAAAATACACTGTCCTTTATACACACAAAGCTATGAGTAGACTGAACGTTTATCACCTGGGAATGTGTCGAGTAAGTTGATTTTGGAAAAAGAAGACAGAGATAAGGCACTACTACAGAATGGCTGCCTTGGCACGTCTCCCTGTACAAGAAGTACCCAGACTTCAGGACATGCTGCCTGATTTCTCTGGATCTTGAAAACCTGTTAATACCTAGAGGGAAAAAGTGGTGCCTCTGAAGAGGACAATGGTCCTGAAGATGCTCCGTGTACAAGTTACAATTTAGAAATTGGTCTTTCTTTGGTAGAATATAAAACACCTTATTCCAGGGAATATATTTATTACACATTATGTTAATATAACTGTAGATGCACCAAAGCATGACACGTGCTTTGCTTGCTATACATTTTCCATTTCTCAGCAGGTTAGGCATTATTGCATGCATCTGCTCTTTAAGGGTAACCTGGCAGTATTATTCTCCATCAGCATTTTGACTGGAGAAATCTAACCAACACAACCCATCCTTTAAAGACAGAGGGAATAAAACCAAAAGGGAAAGCACTGAAATATATGCAACTCCTTAGAAATCAAATCAAACAAAGTCTCTGCACTGATCTTCAGTGCAAAAGTGGATGGACGTTCCCCGTCTACATCTCTCCAGCTATACCACATTTCACTGCCTGGTTACAGTGCTGGGGGGAATTAAGCAATGCAGAACAGATTATTATTGTAGGGTGGCCTTAGAGTAACAAGGATTACTTTAATTTAAAAAAATCAGTAAGCTGCCATAAATATTTAGATCAACAGGACCTCGGAGTCAAACTTGAATTTCACCACCCAAAAATAATAAAAGTCTCCATCCAGCTTTTCATGCAGTGCTTTCCAGAAATCACTGGTGCTTTAAACACAACACAAAAGCAGCTGGGGCAGGTGGAGGACCTTTATCGCAGGGTCCAGAAGACCCCAGCCACCCCCTGTCCCCACAAACAGCCCAGGAAAGGGACAGGGCATGAGCAGCAGCCCTTGGCAGAGGATTCACCATGGGGAGGAAATCCCAAGGCCAAATGATGCTCAAATGATGCCAATTCTCACCCTGCTGCTCTTCCCCTGGCCCCCCAGCCTGGTGAAGGCGTACCGTACCGTACAGGGCACTGGGCTGGAGCCTGGGCTGCAGCCAAAGCCAGCTGCGCTGAGGCTTTTACCTACCCAAAGAAAAGACAAATTCAAGAGTACCAAAGCAGCAGAAGCTGTCTCCGGTTCCCCTTGCCGACTCAAGCATTTGTTTACTCATTTGATTTTCTTGTTGAACCTGGTTAGTTTTTACAGCCAAGCAAACGCCCATACAGGCACTTCAGCACTGGAGGCACCAGCTGGTTCTCAGAGGGGGACTGGGGCTGGGGCAACCTAGCAAAAAGATCTCAGCCTACCACAAACCCATTGTCTGTCCACATCTGAAGAACTTCTGAGTCAGCATCCAGCGTCCCGTCGTCTCCCCGCCTGGGCAGTAGCAGGGCAGAGGGGAGGGGGAGACCTTGCAAGCAGCCTGGAAAGACAGCTATGGGCACTCCAGCCTGCTTTTCCTTTTCCCTGCCTAACCCCTTCCCTCTCTTCTCCTTTTGACCTGCCTGGCACCATCTGCTTAGCTCTGGCGCTCAAATTGTCTCAGTGCTTCTGTTTCCTTCATTGCCCCAAGCTCTGGGCTGACAGCAGGGGGCCAGCTGTGTTCTTCACCCTGCTGGGATGGAAACCTGGAAAACCACAGCAGAGCACCTTGATGCTGCTTTGAGATATGCTTGATGCTGTCAACCTTCACAACCTTGTGGGATGTGAAGCTCCCCAGTTACAAAGCTCTATGTCCCACCAACACAGCTGCGCTGCTCCTTTCTTCCCTTCTCCCACGGGCACGTCCCTCTCCCTCCACCACTGCTACTTGTTTCCATCCACCATGGCCAGAGGCCCACCACACATCAGCAGCAGTTCATCCAACATGATGAACAGGCAGCGAATCCATCGAGCGTGTCCCTGTGAACCTCAGGCCGGCACTGTCCCACAGCAGCTGTTGTCCTAACCGTGCCATGCCATGCCTCACCCCAGGGAGAGTTTTCCTGTAAATGCTTCATGCCATAGCATGGTTTCTTTTAAATCCCTCCTTAAAACCTTCTTTTGCCACAATTCCTGCACTCCTTTCCCCCACAAATCCCCACCGTGTCAGTCCTTTCATTGATACAGTCTGGCCAGGACACGGGGGACAACGGTGGCTTTTACCTTCTGTCCAACAGCTGGAGCACAGGCTGCTCTTCTGCATTTAAGCTGCACATCACTGGGCTCAGGGCTTCAGCAGCAGCAATAACACTGGTGGGCTGCCTCATACCCAGCTGGGCAGGAGGAGGCGGCTGGTGCCCACGACCCGCTGCAGGATGCCCCGGGGAAAGGGGGGCATGAGCTCTGTCCCCCGTGCAGTGGAGCTGGCGCCAGCCAGAGGAGCTCCACTAAAGATACTGTGTCTGCCCCAAAAAATCCTCCAGTGCTGGAAAGGTTCTGCTCTCCCAGGACTGGGAAACCCCTTTGCAGCTAATCAGGGCTGCTTTGCTTTATCTGGTCCATCGAGAGAGCAAAGGGTGCTGTGGCAGCTCTGGAGGGGGGGCTGCAAGCCACCCAGCGCGGCCCCCGCTGCCTCAGCCATTCATCAAGGACTGAAAAATGTCAGAGGGGAGCTTGGGGAAAGGGCTGATAAGGAATTTGGGTCTCCACCAGCGTGAGATAGAGCAGGCGGGCTACAAGAGGGGTTAATCTCTCCAAACAAACAGGTAGAGAAACAGGGCTCTGCAAATTATTCCCTCCTGTGGGAATTCTCCAGGCAGAGCTAGAATTGTACTGTGGAGCAAGGAGCTGAAAAAAACCAACAACCAAACAAGGCAGAGGGATTTCAACCAGCAAAATGGTTGAGGCTCCTCTTGAGCCAAAGGCTGTTACTGGATCTCCAGCAAACTGGAGGGGCAGAGAACCTGAAACACATCACCCTGCCGATCACAGCCGCGAACCAAGCCAGATATTTCAGAAGTGGAAAACCAGCTGTGCCTCCTGCTTTACCCTGAAGGACTCCCCCCACCCTCCCTCCGCCCCACCGCCTCGGAAAGAATTCACTTCTCTGCACCTTTCAAATCACATCCAGATTTTCCCTGGCGCGGGTTCCAAACTCACTTCAAAAAAAAGGCAGCCCCAAACGTACACATAATTAATCCCAGCCCACGGAGCAGCCAGCTACGTGGGCTATTCCTAGGATGGGGAAGCAGGCACGGGAGACGGCGCTTCCAGGAGCCCTGCACTTAGCATCTGTTTAGCAAAGTCCCGCGCTGTGCACACATCCCGGTTAAAAGAAGGGGAACTAGAAAAGTGCCTCCGGGGCTGTCCTGGGTCTAGCATAAGCACAGAGTCCCACGTCTGTGAAATGAAGCTGAATTAAACAGTGCCCCTATCACGACAGCCCCTTACACACTCTCATGGTTTGCGATCCTGCTGGATAGGAGCAAAATGTTCCCAAGGCCGTTGCTTCTATGACCTACAGTGCCATGCAATGGAGAAAAATGTAGGGTAGTTTGTTTAAAGACAGCTCAAAGGACAGAAGCAGAGCAACTGCTCCAGCACGGCACTCTTCCTGGGATAATACTGTCTGCACATCAGCAGTGAGCTGAAACCCTACAGAAAAGGCAATTGTACTAATTACGGGCTGCAAGCTAGCCTGGGACCATCCACCCAACAGTGCTACAGCAAAGATCCCCATCTTTCTAGAGCAAAAAAATAGTAATTTGGACCCTTGCCCCGTCTCCAGCTCTGATGACGATGCAATGGGACTGGGGAAAGTCAGGTACTGTAGCTGGAAAATGGATGAGTTGTGCTCCACCTCTTTCATGAGGCCTTTGTGGAGAGCTATTAGCATCCTCACAGCTGTTCTGGGAGAAAAGCCCTGAAGTTTGCGGGTCACACTGATGCCCATGCCAAGCAGGTTAGCAGGCTGGGAAGGGAGCAGAAAGGAGGCATAATTCTCCTTTGTAAAAAGATCTCACCGAACCCCCTTTCTCCTCCTCCCTTCTTGGGAGTTCGCTATTGTCTGTAGCTAAAGCTTCCTAAAAAGCAATTTTACAGCCAAAGTTAGCTCAGCCTCAGGCAACCCCTCCTTGCCGAGGCTCACGTTTCCAGCGAAGCAGACTGGCCAGGATCTGCTCCAGGCCACTCGGGCTGTACGAAGTTTGGAAGGCTCCACTCTCCTTATAAAAGCTGTTTCCTGAAAGATCTGGCACAGCCCTTAACGCAGCAGGCCCAGCTGAGCTCATTTGTTTTCTTAGTTCATTCTTTCCTGGGGTCTCCATACCATCATCTCCCAGCCAAGCACCACGTAACCCTCAGTGCGGACTCTTGCAGGCGAGGACAGAGCCGCCCAGCACGTCCCCTGCGCCGGGCAGTGACAGCTCTCCTCTCCCACCAGCTGCTCCCGACTCTGCTCCGGGGACCACAGCCGATGCCACGCGTGCGCTGGGTGCCACCGGAGCTGTTTCAAGGGGCCATCCTCAGCGCCACGTGAAGCTGAGCAGGCTGTGCCAGTGGCTCAGAGCCAGCAAAAGTAGCCAAGAGTCCACTTCAAATTCCCCCATACGGCGGCAAAGGCTTTTCAGGCACAGTGCAGGAGCACTGCAATGTCCTGCCAGGCAAAACGTGAGCCCACCAAGCTCTGCTGTGTGATGAGTGTGGTGGCAACACTCGGAAAGGAACAACCTCTGGTCCCAAACCTCAAGAGCAATTGCTCTGCTCTGCTTTGGAGGACTCCACTTCAGATGAGCTAAGTGGGCTGGAGGACTTGCAGTTACAAGAGCCTCTTCTGATACCATCAGAGACCTACTTCAAAAGACCCAAAGTCTCCAGAAATTTCCAAGTTGTCAAATCCTCAAAGCAAACATTAACAAAACGAAGCAACACAAAGCAAACAGAGTTCCTGTGGGCTGGATGTTGTAACTATGGAGTAATCATGGAACTCACTTCCCATTCCAGGAAACCAGCCTGACAAACCCAGATGGTACCTTCTCAGGTTATGCTGGTGACCCTGAGTTTGGGACACTTAGGGGTTTGCTAAGAAAGCCAGAGCTGAAGGAAGCACAGAGTTCACAGGAGACATTTTTTGAGAATTGCAGCGGTCACAATGTCTAATGATACTCTACAATGGGCTTCCCAGAAAGCAGCGTACTTTCAGTAAGCCACTGGAGCCAAATCTCCACTGGTAATGAAATTCAGATGCCAAAAATATTGCTCAAAATGGGAGTAGGAGCAAACTACAGTACTCACAGACGTTGAACGTAACCGAACCCTAGCGAGTCTAAGCATACTAGAGCCATGTTTTGCAGAGAAAGACACCCAGGCACTGAGCTCACCTGGATGGCACCCCCAGGCAGAGGGAGACAAAGTTTGGGTTCAGCTTTACCTAACAATACCCGTTGCCATCCCAAACTGGGAAGGCCAAGAACAGCTCCAGAAAGAAGCCATCCGCTAGCACAGCCAGCCACTATTAAAAGAGCCTTCCCTTATCCCTGGGTAAAGTCCTCTTTCAGAAGCAGACACAGCTTGCGAGCCACCTTGCTAGGGAGGTATGGCTCATCGTCCTGCGCTGGAGAAAGCCACCCGCTCCTGACCGCTCCGTGATGTGCAGCAAAGGCAACATGATTCCATGATTCCCACTTCTTAAATAACACAACTTTGCTGAAATAAGAGGACTTTGGAAGCTGCCCCATGAGGACAGGCAGATGCAAGATTATCCTTTTTTTCCAGTGGCTGTCTCCTGGTTGGAAGCAGGACACCATCCCGTGCTGGGATCTCCTCACCATATCACCTCTTACCGTGTGCTGGCACCTGAAAGTACAAGTGGTAAAGCTGCAGGTGCCAGCTGTCAGGCATCAACAGTCTCTCTCTTAGCTACTGCAAGCCACTGCAGAAATGAAACGTCAAGAAAAATTTCTGGGAGAAGCATGGACTAGTGGTTTTCCAAGTCAACATGTAACCACCTCTGAAAACGGTATTATTTAATCCTGTTGCATAAAGGGGACCAGAGCAAAGGGGCAAACATCTCTGCAGAGGACACACACACAAACACCAAGCTCCTCTAGAGGATGGTGATCCTAACTCCCCAAAACAGCTTTCTTACACAAGAGCCAGGCTTTATTTTCCAGCAACTTCAATCCCCCTTTTTTCTTCAATGGAAATCCCAGTGACATGCCTCTTAGCAAGGGGAAACTATTTCAACACCAAGAAGACGAAACAAATACTGATGAGTGTGCTGTGACAAGCAGTGCTCTGACCAGGCTTCCCAAGCCCCATCGCTGCCTTCCAAAAACAGCAGCATTTTGGTGGGAATTTTCTGCAAGTGCAGCACAGCCAAACTGTACATCCAATTTTTCCAAGTTATGCCCTTTGCCAATTTGCCTTCCATTTTTCCTCCCCACTCCTTGCTGGCAGGAGTACTTGTACAGCAAGGGTTTTTCTGCTGTATTAATGTTAGGTGTGCTTTGCTCTTGCTCATGTTACCATGCAAGGACAAGCCAGAATCAGAAATCCCTCTATGGGAAACCCAGACAAGACTCTCTTGCTCAGAAAGGGGCATAAATAATTTTCTTCATGCCACTCAGAGAAAAGTAAAACCCACTAAATGCCTTCATGTTTCTAGAAAAGCCAGGAGGCAGTGCACAGCACAAAGGGCTGCACTAAATGGACCTGACAGTCACTGGAAGTGATTATGGTACCGTGACATTTCTAAATATGCCCACTAGCTACTTGGGGGTGGGGGTAAAGACAACTCTGTGGTCAAAGCCATTAGCTATGGGTGCATGAAAGACTCCCAGGGCCCCCTCAGGCTGGTTATTTTTGCAAGGCGTTTTAGTCTGGGTTTTTTTACCCCATGGCAGCAGCACCAAAGGGCAGCCGCAAGCAATCCCCCGCACCACAGCCTGCCACAGACCACTGCATTTGCTCCTTGGGCACACAAACCTCAGCTGCATGTTGGGCTGGCAGGGCACAAACCATGCCGCAGAAATCCTGTCTTTGAGCAACCAGTCCCCAACATCATGGGAGGAAGCCAAGGCTGTCAATCAGCTTGACTTCATACGTGGAATTCTGTTGTTATTTCCTTCTCTCTGGATGGCCCTTTGAGTTGCATGGGACAGGAAAAAGAGCGTCTGGGAAAGCCTCACACCATCCTCAGCCCCGTGCCGTGCTGGCCAGCCCCTTCTGAAAACAAGCAGGCTGCTGCAGGGCTTGCATCTGGCAGAAGTACAAGTGGGGTTGCTTAGCTGATGTCCTTCACTAATGACTTCTGGAGGGAGAGAGAATGACTGAGGGGTTTACCACTTGCTGGGCACACTGCTAACAAATACAGACGTTTTAATGGACACAGTGCAGGCCAGGAACATGTTATTCCTCAGATGGTTCAGTAGATAAGAGCTAAAGCACGTGTATGCTCTCACACAGACTGGGAAAAAGCTCCTGCCATGCCAAAACCAGCATGGTTTTTGCTGGAGTCCACTCGCCTACCTGGCAGAAAGGGGATGATCCTTTGCTTGGGGTCCTTCTGCCCTCCTTCCATTGGAAACTTGTCCAGCATTTGCATCTAGAAAAGAAAACGCAAGAGAGGTGATTAAAGTCAGTGATTACCTTGCACAACACAAGGCCACCCTCCCCAGGAGGAGGAGAAGCCTGTTCTCCTAACCAGCAGCATCCTGAGACACTGTACACAGCACCATCAGCCAGAGTAGTGACCTGCAGCACCAAGGGAAGCACATCCAAAGCAGTGCCAGAAGCACAAGACCTTAGCGTCATCTCCACTATTTTCAAGACATTTCTCACCACTGATGTTGCTCATCACCGTCATACTGCTCACCACGGGTGATTTATGTAACCTGCTTTTCTGCAACTATTAAGTTTCATGTTGATGGACCTCAGTCGCTCCTCAAAAAAGACGTACTTTAAGCTTATTTGCTCAAGCATAGCACAGCACTGACACAGTTCCTGGACTACAGCTGATTTGGACTCACAGCACCAGCTCGTGTTTGCCTGCAAAAGGCCATAAAGTTACACATCAAGTTTGGGGAACGCTTTGTGCTATGCAGGCTTTGCGGGATTAATGTTTTATGGGATCTTCAGCATTAAACAAATCATTTCCTGACTGATGCAACTGCATGTAGTGTGTTTAGTCAGCAAAGAGAGGCGATAACCAGCTCTTGCTCTTGCTGGGTGCATGTACTGGTGTTCCAGCACATGCACACAGCTTCCTTGCAGCTGCTATGGTGCTTAATACCAATGTCCTGGCAGTATTCACATCCTCAGCATCTGATTTGCTTGGTCTTGCTGGAAAACACCATGTGGATTGGGCTTGGCACTTTACTCAGAGCAGAAGAGGAGGAAGAGCATGCCCAGCCACCCAGCCTGCCACTCAGATACTCCCTCCTTTGGGAGGAAGGGAGGGAGATGCAGACTCTCCCTTGTTTTCCCTGGAGCATGGACCTGAGCTCTGTCTCCCCTCACTAGAAGAGCTCCCTGGTCCCCAGGGTATTTGAAATGGGTCTTAACCTCTCCTGCTGGAGCTATCGCACTCTGCATAAATAATTAAGCGCTTATGGAAGCACTGGAGACAACCTGCCAGGAAAGCATCTTGAGCACCTACAAAGTCTAAACAGCTGTTCTCCTCTGGCTCAATTAAAGCGTTTCATACAAAGAGGAAACTATGCAACCGGAGAGCCTGAGCCGTTCATCCCATGAGAGGCACCTGCAGGCAGCCCTCGCCCAGCCTGGCAGCAGGATGGGCACCACAGAGCAGCCAGACACACAAGCCACGCTCCCTCCTGCCTGCTGCTCCGCCACGGAACAGCGCCAGTCCCTTCCCCACAGGGAGTCCACACAAGGCCAAACTCCTGGGTCCTGACACCCCCTGGGATGTCTCCCACCTGGCTCCTTGGTTTTCATGGCTCTTGTTCTTTGGCACCTATTTTTCCACATGCTTTTTACAGGAGGTCTCTGCATCTAGCTAAAGGCTGTGGACTCCTCCATTGCTAGGCGTGAGTTTGTTTAAAGTGCTGTAATGCTAAAGCTAAGTGCTTTTTGTTGATATAGCCCTTGCATTTTTCTTTTTCTTGGACCTCAAATGCACCAGGATAAAATTCCAAGATTTGGTGGAGAGGGGACAGAAGGAAGGAGGCATTTGTCCTACGTTTTGAGAAGAAATAACTCCCCCAACACTCCCAAAGACAACAGGAAAACTGAAAGCAGCTCTCACTCTCTTCAAAATGAAATCAAGACAACTCAAAACCAGGATGACACAAAGCACGAATGGACTGTGTTTACAACTTCTCGAAACAAATTTGAGAGCTTGTAACAGAGAAAATGACTCCAGACTCAGCAGTAACTGGGGACTGCGGTGACGTTCCCAGCAGCCACAAAGCGAGCCCAAGCCCAGCCGTCGAGGCAGGACTCGGCTCCCCGAGGCACCACAGGCTCCCAGGGCAGCACCACTTCCCCAGCCTCCCTGGGCACGCAAATGCCTCCTCCTCTTCCCTCAACCCACAAAAATAAAGGATGACACCATATCCCTGTTACCCCGTAAAACACCCATGTTGTGCTACGGCAGAGGTGCCCCCGGCCCTGCTCTTCCTGTGGGAAAGAGCTCGGGAAAGCTTGTGACTGGTAAAGGGTGAGCAAAACAAATTGCAAATGCCGCACATCTGATTGCTGTTAAGCAAGGCAATACTTGAGTCGCTGGAAGCTTTCCCCTCCCCGCAGTTTTGAACGCGAGCTGAGGATCTCTCACTCCCAGGAGCACCGTGAGCCTCCAAGGCACAAACGGTGCAAGCTGTTTTCTCCCATATGCACGTGCCTGGGCTGTGCCTCTGGCCAGATCAGCTCCCAACCATGTGATCCCATCAAACCTGGCCAGAACTCCAGAACCTCAGCCCAGTTCTCCATTTCCTTTTGCCTGACAGAGGCAGAGCCTCTTGCAGAGGCTGCTCAGCAAGCAGGAGGAGATGTGGGGACCCCCTCACTGCAGCCACCCTGCTCTGTTCCAGCCCAGCCCAGAGCCACCAGCATCACCCCAGCCAGACCAGTCCCTGTGCTGCCTGCTGTGGTTTGGTACCACCACACCTGTGCACTCACAAGCTGCTATCTATTCTCTTGCTAGAAGGAGGAAAAAAGGTTGCAAGGTGCCTGGAGCACCCTCCGGCACACAGAGAAAGAGCAGAAAGCAGGGAAGGAGCAAGTCAGAGGGGTCAGTCCCACCCAGCCTGGCTGCCACATCACGCAGCTCTGGAGAAGGCAGCAGCAAATACTCGTGCATCAGTTTCACTAGGCATAAGCCTGTGGTTGAGGAACAGCAAAAAAACCCACTCCAAAAAAGCCAAGCCCAGTGCTGGCAGTAACCACGGCAGGCAGTTCGTGTTAGTGAGATACAGGCGCACACAGCTGCAGAAATCCAGTCCCCAGGTCACGGACTGATAGCTCCTCCATAGCACCAGACACACAGAAAAAGCACAGAACAGTGATGGGAAAAGGTCAGCTCCAGACCTGAGAGATGCTACCAGAGAGCCAGAGGAAGCCAGCTGGCAGGTCTCTAGGTTTTCAGGCTCCCTGTGTCCTTTCTGGCCCATCTTCCTCCTGCTGATTGTGCAGGACAGGGACTACAGCACAGGTGGTGACACTGCTCTTGCCCAGGAAAGCCAAGGACAGCAGGCACAGCTCTGGAAAAGGGATGGAAAAAAGGTAAAAGTGCAGCAACCCCACAAGCCCAGGGAGAGGGACACTCAAGCATCACAATATGGCCTTCAGAAACCGAGGCGTGCCAGAGACAAGGCAGGGCAGATCTCCTGGGAGAGCATCTTTCTCCCCAGCCGTGGCAGGGAAACGTGCTCCCCAGCAGGCAAGGTACTGTGGAAGGGAGGCAGCCGGCATGGGGAGAGTCCCACAAATCATCTCAGTGGCAAGGGTTTCCATTTGAGCTCCAAACAAGGCTGCTCACATCACGTTCCCAGGAGGGAAGACTTGCCCAGCCATCCAAGATCCTGGGGAGATGGGGAGACGGGGCAGGCGAGCGGCAGCCTCACCCATCCCTTCGGAGCACAGCTTTCCCTGCTGAGACAGGAGCGTGCAGGGAGGCCAAGTCTGGCTCTCAGCAATGCACTCAGCCAGCTCGGGAAGAAAAATGAAGGAAAAAAGAAAAAAAATAACTCTTATTGTTTATCTCCTTCCAAGATTATTTTAAAGTATTTCTGATAGCATCTTATTTTTTAAAAGAAATAATAAAAAAAAATATCGGAGCAAATACCCTTGAAAGCGTTTTGGTGTGTTTCTATTACGCAGTAAGCTGCAGTATCCCACTTTTCACCAATTCCTTTCCAGCAGAGCAGGTACCACACGGCTGCCAGGCCCTGGCTCCCTAAGCCAGGACTGGGGCACGGATGCCCAAGCAGCACATCCAACCCGCAGCCAGGCTCCCCACAATGGCACGCCAGGACAGGGCATGTTTATCCCCATTTATCTCCACCACCGATTTATCTTATCGATTAGCTGTTTTTCTTATTAACCAAGAAACGTCTGGGCAGTGAGTCTTTCCAGAGTGAGCCACAGCTGAAGGTCCACATCATGGGAACGCTGTCCCCACAGCCGAGCTGTCCATTAACTGGGCAGGCGATAAAGCTGGCGGGGCCACCCCGGGAGGGCGAGCCTTTCAAAAGCAGCTTTGTATCACCAGCTAACACATCGCTAGACAGCTTCTTCATTAACAGGGAACTGGTAAGATAATATCCTAATTGAATCAATTAAGAGTGCTGTGGGCTGCAGGGATCCTAGGGAGAGGGGAATGTATGTGCTCAGCAGTGTTCCCGGGAAGCAGAGCATCCAGGAAGGGCTTTGTGAAAATAAGAGCTGATGGTGTAATGCCAGAGGGATACACCATGGTGTAATGCCAGAGGGATACACCACTCAGACGGTGTAACCCCAGAGGGGTACATCTGCTGGAGGAGCAGCACCCCAGGTCTAACAGCCTGCGAGTGGGCCGTATAGCTTCCCATCTGGAATCAAACTCCGAGAAATCTCTGCGGGGGCGGGGGGTGGGGGAATAAATAAAAAAAAAAAAGAAAGAAATAAAACCACCAAAAAGCAACACCTCAAGCCAAGTGCCAGCAGGTCATAAGGTGTGTCACTGCATCATCACTTTGCTTCTCCTCCTCTGCTCTCCACCACAAAGAGGAAAAGTTTTCCCCTCTAAAATATAAAGGCGAGGGGGAAAAAAATTATTTTTCATTTAAATCTGATCCGGTGGAAAGAAAAATGGCAAACACAGATGTCCTGCGTTCCCCTGATAACGATGAACCAGAAGGCCGTGGAATTACTCTTGCAGCGAGCCCTCTGCAGCCGGGGGACTGTGGGACTCGCTTTTGCCGAGCTGCTCTGAGGCGCAGGCTCTCCCCTACCCAGCGTCAGGGCTGGCGTGGCACTTGCCATGGCTGCAGAAGAGAAAGCAAGCCTTTGCCAGCTCATGGAGGGGATGGTGGCTCACATCACTGAACAGCAAGCCGCAGCAGCACAGGCTGGGGGGTGATGAAATACCCAGGCAAGGAGAGCAAACTCTTCCACTCTTGCACAACACCAGGAGCTGATGTCGGAGCCAGGCCGTAAGCCGTAATCACAGGCATGGGGTGAGGGAAGTTGTTCCCTTCTCTTATCGAGAGGATTTGCTTTGCCTGTGTTGACGAAGGTTGAGCGTAAAACCGCATTCCTCCTCCTCGGTCTAGCAAGAGAGGGTTGACCTAATCCATGCCTCCACCAGACATGCCTGTTATCCAGAGCACAGAAGTCAGCTTTTGACAGCACCCAAAGGGGGGTGGGTGTGCAAAAAAAAAAAAAAAAAAAAAAAATTCAACAAAAGGCTTCAGAGTCTGCCGAGTGCACGGCAGCAGAATCACAGGAGACTCTTTGTAAGAGCAACAGCCTCCCCACTGAGAGAAGGCAGCAGCTTGCCATGGGGGAAAGATGGGCCAGAGCCAAGCCTGCTCTCATCCCACACTCCCAAACTCCCTGTCGGCCCCATTCCTCATGAAAGGGGGGAATGCTGCAGGCAGCCAGGCACACCACATGCCCCACTGTCCCCATGGCAGCGAACTCCAGATCGGGACATACACGTGGACCGCTCACTCTGACCTCCATGTGCTCAGCAGGGCATTAGTCAGGTCTCCTCTTACAGGAAGAAGAGTCGTCCTCCAAATTTGATTCACCAAGGGACAGCATCCCACTGATTCCCAAATGCAGTGGGGGAAAGGGATGCCGATCCCAGCAATTGCCTGCTGTCATGGCAGCACCCCCAGACCCATGGGGACGTGACAAGGGACACAGCTGCACACTGAGAAGCAGAGACTTTGCAAACATGCTCCTGCAGATCAAAGCACCCTTACACCCTGGAGCCAGCAGGTTTGAGGAACATCTGCCAAGCAGATAGTCCGGGAAAGAGAACAACATCTGGCAGTGGCTCACAGACTACTAATGTTTAGTCTCATTGCAATCCTACAAGAGGCACCTTCCCTGCATCTGCGTGGCCTGTCTGTGAAGAAACAGGAGGTGCAAACAACAGCCCAGAAGACAGAAGGACCAACGTGGAGCAAGCTCAGAACCCAAGTGTGGCGATGCCTCAGGAGGTCAAGCCTGGGGAAGGACTCCACTGGTGCAGCACCACGTAACGCCCATTCAATTGCCAAAGCCAACTGGCTGCTCAAAGACAGGAACGGGAGCTGAAGGGCAGCACAACAGAGAGGTTCCTTCATGACCACGGTTTCTCCCCAGCCCTGGCTCTTCTGGTGCAAGGGATGAGTCCAAGCGCATTTTAGACCAGGCAGAGGCAATCCTGACTTCCTCAGCAATAGGAAATGGCATCACAGAGGCTGAATTGTGAAAACCTGATGGAAAACTTTAAGCCCTGCTCAGCAGTAGACAAAAAAAGAATTAACTGAGGTCAGAGAAAAAAGGGCTACACAAACTGGCAGCAGCTGCCACTGCAAGAGAAATTTCCTATGAAATCACAGGAAGCATTAGACAGAGGGAGACACTGGTGCCTGTGAATAGCTCACAGGCATGGAGAGGGCAGCAGATGCAGGGTTAGGCAGGATGCATCCCTCTGCCCACGCTGCCCCCCAGCCCCGGGCAGCCCCCGGACCGGGCCGCTGCCAGCTCTGGGCTACCCCGAGTGCTTGCTTGCACCAAACCCAGGGAAGCTGGCGGGCTTCTGCCTGCACGTGGAGGCTCGGAGGATGCGGCAGCTTCGCATCCCTAGGTTTGGTCCAATGGTCCCCCAAAAGCAGTCAGGCAAAAAAAGCTTCCATGGGCCAGGATAGGAGATGTTTCCAGCCTGAGCATGCACTGATTCTCCAAGCAGAAACCTCAGTGGTGCTCAGCTCCAGCGTAAGCGAGCGAGACCACAACGGGCACCGCACGCTCAGCAGGGCTGCCAGGATTCCCAGTGAAGCAGGCACTTGGCCCCACTTCTCTAACCCCCAAAAGCCTTTAGAAACCTCAGTGTAACCTCCTGTTTTATCATCCAGCCTTGAAACTTAAACGCCCAGAAATCACTGGAAGATTATCATGTTTGTTTATTAGTGATGAGAGAATGGGAGTTTCTAGTTGCCTATATCACCATCGCAGTCAACACCATGCGCCAATTGCACTAGATGGGTGAAGGAGAGGGTCATGTAAAGAGAAAGAGAAACATCCTCCTTTCCAGAGAGGTCCTTCTCTGGTCAAGCCAGGCCCTGCTCCCACAGTGATCTCTGTGTCTGTTCTGTGCTCATCTACAAACCTTATTTCCAAGAGCATTTAAAAAATATTTTTTAAAAATCATGCTTTAAGACATTCAAAGCCTGTATGTTTTCAAAAGCAGCAACTAGCTCTGGGTACCCATTCTGAAGCATCCAGAAATGAGAGGGTAGACAAAGCTGCATCTTCCCAAAACCCAGCTCCAGTAAGGCATCAGGTGAGACCCTGAGATAGTGGGATCCAAAATCACCACCCATTTTTGGATGGCCCAGACAGCTCCTGAAAAACACTGCTTGCCTTCTCTCTTTTTGTAAGCCTGCCAAGAATATATTTGGGAGAAACTAAGGAGAGAATTTAGCGTTTAAAAAAAGAAAAAGAAACCCGCAAATTTGGAGAAGAGCACCACGCAATCTCTTATTTATACAGCCTCCTCACAGAGTTGCTGATCCCTCTGTCTGCTTCGTGGGTGATTAGAATACATCACTTGTTACATTTGATTCATTGGTGCTGAATCCTGGAAGTCATCATTCTCTTTACAGTACCTTACTAATCCATTTTCCACTTAATTTCTGATAATTGCAGCCTCTAGATGGCATTAGGCTGGGTAGGCAGGTCCCAGACTGCTCAGATGAGCACTGAAAGCTGCTGCACTCCGTGCAGGCACCCGGAGCAGAGCATCAGCACCACCAAACAACCAGTGCAGCATCCATAACTCACACGGCAACCCAGCTGCGGGAAATGACTCTTGCTGGTAGACATGCTTGGGAACCGAGCAGCAACACCCGAGGGTGACGCTGGCCTGCACCGCTTCCTCTTTCCATCCCGTCCATGGGAACGTCCCTCCAGCACAGCTGGGGCTGTGTCACGCAAGGAAGTACCCCTGGAAGGAGCCTTGGCATGGCAGAGCTATGCCACCTGCCCCAGCCTGGTGCAAAAGACCACAGAAGCACCACCCCAACCCTCGCTGGAGCTGTCACAGCAGCAGCAGCTGTGGAGAAGGCTGCAGAGATGATTCATGTTCACCCGCATCCTCCTCTCTAGCATCCCCAATGCAGGCACGCTCAGAAGACCGGGAAGTCATGAGATTTAGTTTCTGTTGTGGAAATGGAAACAACGGTGAAGAAATACCAATACATTTGTCCTATTTCGCGTGTCGATCAGCCGAGGCGCAGTATGGGGGAGGGCTGTGCTCAAACACTACAACAGATCTAGTTTCACACCTAACAGTGCTTCACACCAAGAGACAACCTTCGGTCAAGCATTTCAGCAATGGGTCAGAGAGAGACCTTAGCACAGGCCACCCCACTCCGAGCTGCACACTTGCCGAAACCTCCAGATGACTTGTCCCTAGCTTCTCCCCCAAACTGATATCTCTTCAACCCCTCCCTTCCAAAAAACCTTCCCCGCTCTGCATGAGGAGAAGCAGACCAGCGTACATTCCACTCCTGAAATTAATGCAAAGTTTTAAATCTGTGGCAGGCCCAAACGTGATGAGACAAAGGACGAGGCATCTGAGCTACAGGCAGGGCTGCAAAAGCTGCAGTCCTACCACTTGGGAGAGCACTGCTGGTCCAAAACACCAGCCTCATGACCATCCTCTTGCATCAGACTTCTTGCTAACCATCTATTTTCCCTGTTGTTCCCTCCCTAAATACAAGCCCCATCTTCCAGGTGAGCAGTCGGTAAAAAGACCAACGTGGAGAGATTTTTGTCTCCATGCAAGGTGGGTTCTGTCCATCAAGAGCAGCTCCGCAGCAGCCAGTGCAATCACACAGGTGAAAAATGAGACACTGCAAACCCCTGAGGTTTCACTGCTAAAACCAGGGTCTCCATATGAAAAAGATACACCTGAGTCCTTAGCATGACCATGCTCCTTTCCACTGTCTCCCACCTGACACAAGAACTCTCTGTTTAGCAAAGACAGGAGCTGACGGAATGCTGGAGCCCTGGGGGAGCAGCCCCATGGACAGCATGAAGCAGCCCAGCCGCTGCGTGACCCCCCCAGCATCCCCACCCCACCTCCTCCCGCACCAGCACTGCATCTCCCCCATGGTGCACGCTGTCCTGGCGGTCCTCCAGTTACAGCCAGGGTGGGATTTAAAGATGCCAGCGGTGTCCAGAAACCCAAGCTGGGTAGGAAGCCTCTGCAGGCAGCGTGTGCCCACGGCCAGCGCGGGGACGTGCCGGGGCTGGCGCAGGAGCCTGGCACTGCCACCACCGGCACGATGGCAGGAGAGGACTCTGAGCACTTCTGCGTCCAGACAGTCCTTGCCAGAGGGCCAGGGCTTGCCAAGAAACTCCGCTTATTGCAAAACCAGAACGCTGCTGCTCAGCGATGTCTGATGGAGGAGGCCAGCCCTCGCAGCTCACGGAGGGATTGATGCACTTAGCGGGGCAGGGCTGAGCGAGCGCCCAGCGTCAAGCTGAGTTATGGGGGGCGCCGCGGGGAGCCTTTGGGACTGCAGAAAGCGAGATGCAATGCAACTGCAGCGGGAATGCTATCCTAACCCGGGACAGCCACCCTTCGCCAGGGCCCGGAGCCAGCAAACACAAGAGGCACCACGGAGGAGCCCCAGCAGCAGGCAAAGTGCAGCAACCCTGCTGCTTTCTGTACATTTAAACACGAGAACGCAGATTTCACATAAAATTCCGTCCAAACCACATCCCTTGAACTGCACCTGCCTTTTTAGGATCCAACCAGAATACCAGAATAAATCAAGCAATGCTAAGGTTTTCCAGCATAACCAAACAGAAGGAGCACGGACCTTGGCTGCACCCTAATCTCAGAGCTCTTCTCCCAGTGCAATCTCACCACGGAGACACGAGAGAAAACCTGAAAAGCCTCTTGGCCAAACGCACCGACTGATAAAAAACAACCAGGGGTTTGGGGCTGAAAGCAGCCACCTGTGGGCAGGTGGAAATAGCCGTCCCCGCCACGTAAACCTCAGAGCTCCCTGGGAACTTTCCAACCCGGCTTTTTTATTTCCTGGAGGTGGGCGGACGGGTGGGAGCGGGAGAGGAAGGGGACTGGAAAATGCTGATTTGCCAAGAAGAAAGATCAGCAGAAGAGTATCCATTTCCATTAACGTTTCAATTTGAAGGGTAAAACCTAACCATTAAAATTAAAAGGAATTTTATTAATGTTTTAAGTGACTCATCAAGGGGAAAGCTTTTTTAAAAAAAGATTAATAGCAAAAACCAAAGAGAACGTTTTACACATACTGAACTGAGTTTCTTTGCTAAAATTTAAACACTACCTTTCCTCCCAGCTTAGGACAAGGAAAGCTCACCATTTGGAAGAGCTGCACAGCTTCCCAGCTTGGCACTCTGCATGGCCAGACACAGAGCCTTCTTCAGTGGCCATCTCAGCAGCATGTGCGCAGTTACAAAATACGGGATTACAACTTTCTGCTGACTGAGACTGGGTAAGAACTCCAAGATTTTGGGTCCCTACCAGAGATGCTGGTAGTTTCCACATCCCACAGCTCCCTAAGCCAGGAGAGGGGCAATGCCCACTGCCAGCAGCATCTCTACAAGCAGAAAATCTCCAACAGGGAGGAAGACCCATAACTTAATTTTCTAAAAAACAGCATTTCCTCCATTTTTAGCAGTGTTTTTTTCCTGGGGGCAGGGGATAAACCCACACAAAATTAAAAAAAAAAAAAAAAACACCAAAAAAACCCAAATGGCAGCTGCACTCTGCAAGGGTGAACGCCTTGGCCAGCCCCACCAGCAGCCCCCGGGATGGCTCTGCAGTGCCGGGGGCAGGCTGCCCACCTACCCGAGAGTGAAGCTGCACAATGTAGTTGAACCCACTGAACTTTTGCCTGCAGCACAAGATGGGGACTCATCTCACCTCCACCCTCCTCCTCCTCCTCATTCCTGGCCCTCCCAGCGCCACTCCAGGCTCACAGGGATGTGGGCTGCTTTGCTGCCAGCTTGGGGAGGGGGGGATCAGCCCCAGAGGGGTCCCAAACCCTCTTTGCACCCACACTGCTCACCGAGGGAGGCATTTCTCAAAGTCTGCTACAAAAAAATTACCTTTTTCCTCCCCAAAAAGGTCAAGTAGCAGGTCAGGGCTGATGGTAAATGATCAGCAAGCTGAGCTTGCAGAGGAAAACAGAAGCACAAGGAATTCTCCTGAAGGTGCACAACAGCACCTTCTGTATTAAAAAATACCTGTTTTTACTAATTTAACATGGTATCAGCACTGAAAAATGACACTCAAAGCTTTCTCTTGCCCAAACTGTAAATATTCTATAAAAAGCAGTATTAAAACAATAAATTCCCCAACCTTAATTACACCTCCCAAACCTAATCTCCAAAATCTAACTTCCATGCTGCCAGGTAAAGACATCATTTATAATTCACTACTCAGTGACTCAACCCTATTGCAAAGGCCTCAAGGTATAGCACCAATAAGGCAGAAAGGCTCAGGAAGGTGGAATTAAGACAGGGAAAATGCTGGTGGCTTCATGCTGCCAGCTCATAAGGGAGACCATTTTTCATGTAGGTTATTGCTCTCATTGCAATCCTAGATAACACCAGAATATAAAAGTTACCATAAAACAGGGTGTAGAGCAGCATCCCACAGCCCGGGGATGTGCAGAAGCCACGAGGTGATGGGAAGATGAGCAGAAGGTGTGCCATGCATCCAGCAGCACTGCAACACTCCCGCGGCAGTGGAGAAGCAAAGCCGCAACTACTGGCCAGAAAACCAGAGTCACCGTGGCACCGCAGAGGGGATGGGCTGGCTGCCGGAGCCCTACAGCATCTACCCCTGGCACCACATCATGTTTTCCCCTCTCCATTTTCTGGTTAACGAGGTCCCCCTCCCCACTGCCGGCTGGCTGGAAGGCATGAATCACAGAGGAAGGGCAGATCCTGCACACCCATCCTTCTCTCCCCGCACCGTCTGCCCTAGTGCAGCCTCACCGCTGCTGGCGCAGACCTGCCTGCCTTGTCCCTTCCGCAGGATGCCAGCCATGTACCCAGGAAAAGCCCGTGCTGGGTCCCAGCGATGGGAACAAGAATGCAGACAATCCCCAGGGCAGAAAGCATGTAGAAAGGGGAAAAAACATGCAAGGAAAGTAAGAGGAAAGGAGCATCACTTGTCAGATGGAGCAGAGTGCTGGGAAGGGAGAGCAGGTGGCTGAGTTCTTCACTTGTCCCCAGGCCCACCAGGACCCCAGGGAGATCACTGCAGAGGTCCACACCTCACGTTGCAAGGGGATTCCAAGATTGCAAGAAAGCACTTTCAAAAGCCAGCATGGGAGCGGTGATTTGCAGCCCTGCGGTGGACCTGTGACAGCCCGATGTAATCAAATGAAAGACAGAAAAGAGATATCAAGACTGCAGAAAAACACCTTGTCCCTTCAGCTTTATCACCTCCCTCTCAAGGGCAGGACAAGCCCAAAACCACCATCTCCCTCTGTCTCTCCCAGCTCTCCCACTCACCGTAAAACTACACAGATGCTTCAACTTCTTAGATGCCCACAATGTGTGTGTGGTACATGCTACAGTCTGTACTGTATCATACAGATTTAGCAATATAAATGGGTCCTGGCCATTTTACTAAAAATTCAGCACTCTGAGATACAGACAGACTCCTTTGCACTGATTTACTGCTATCCATCCTCAGCTCCTCCCCAGGCAGCATCAGTCAGCTTGAAACTGGTTCATTTCAGATCCAGGGCTGCTGCCATGTACATGATATAAATTGCAGGTCTTTCCACCAGAAAACTGAGCTGCATTAGATTGATTAAGAGCACGATGGAGATGCTGGGCTCATGCCAGCACATACCCAGGCAAACCTCATCAAACCCCCCAGCCACAAGGGTTCCTTGCACCTCCCCAGGGACTGACCCCATGGGCAGCAGGCAAAAGGGGGACCACCAGGGAGCTCCTGGTCTCCTGGGGACCCTGCTCAGCCCTCCCAGAACAGGGCAGCTGAATTTCCAGGGCTTTTTCATTAAGCAGCTAGGCATCGGAAGGGCATTAAATCAACCCTGAGACAGGGAGAGGGGTATAACCCCTCACCTTATTTTGCAAGACATCTTTTAAACATGGCATTACTGACAGCCTCACCAAATAAGACCACACTAGATTATCAGCAAGAGATCTTAGCTCGGTCCCTGAGGAGGTGAAACTTTTAACCCCCCCATCTTTCTGCCTGCCCCCTCCAAGGGTTGCACTCAGCACAGGCTCCCCTCCGGATCGCACCCACCAAGCGATGCTTTGTGTGGGACGTACTTCCCCAGGGCTGGGAAGCAAAGGCTGCAAACGCTGTCTCCTCCGGTTGCTCTGCCAAGTTTCCAGAGGGAAGGAGACCAGGGGGTGTCAACAGGGATGAATGAACAGAGCCAAGGCTCTGGAAACAGCCCTCCTTCGTCACAGGGCCACCACAGCAGCGCCAGGCGATGAACCTGGGAACAAGAAGGGACCATCTGATGGGAGCAGGCGGAGGTGAGAGCCAGGAGGCGAGTGGGAGCTCTCGGGGCTCACTGCAGACCAGCAAGCAGCAAAACTGCTCTGGAGGCAAGGGGGAGGACTGCAGAAACCTGGCGAGGGTGCAGACACAGCCTGCGGAGCTGCACGCTTGGAACAAAACTGAAAGGGCAAATGCTAGCCACCAGCTTGGAATAACCCAAAAATCAGCGTGCTGTTCCCAGCAGCTGCTGGAGAAAGGCTTTCGCTGTGAGAATTGAAATTTTTTTCCGCCGCAGACGCGCGCTGCCCAGTGCTGCTGCAGCCGCCCCAGGTGCGTGCTGGCCCTGGGAACTTC
Organism: Falco naumanni; assembly: GCF_017639655.2. Lineage (NCBI taxonomy): Eukaryota > Metazoa > Chordata > Aves > Falconiformes > Falconidae > Falco > Falco naumanni. The sequence goes on from NC_054061.1 coordinate 11,811,826, forward strand.
CATCCACCACCGGCTCTCCGGCAGGACGGGCTGCTGCTTCCCAGGGCAGGCACAGCTTCCAGCAGCTCGCAGCCCCGCTCGGCTGGCAGGCACAGAGCGCAGCAGCTAGTCAGGGTGCCAGCTAGAGCCAATTATAACTCCACTGACCTGCCTTGGCGCTAGCATGCACGGGAACACACTGGCTCCCGGCTGCCAAATGCTGGAAAGCTATAAATGGGAGACATTTGGAGACAGAAAAAATTAAGGAGCCAACTTTTAACTAGGCTGAAGTGCATTGGACTGTACATGTTCTCTGCGGAAGGAGAGAGGAGGGGAGGAGAATGGTGAAGATCTTAGATGCGCTGCTGGAAAAATAGCAGCTCAGGGCTCTCCGTGCAGTCTGGGCACGGAAGAAAATATAGTTGCTGGTGCTTTGTAGCAGGAACCTCACTGTAGGAAGCTGTGGGGAAGCTCACGCAAGGGCCTGCCTTTCACGATCCAGCTGCCTACGAGCAAGATCCCGGTTATTTATTTTTGTGGCGGGGTGAAACCATGAAGTACATTGCACACGCAACTGCACAGAATTTTGCTGAACTCTATAAACCCTGGAGAAAAAAAGAAATCCCCCAAGTGTTGAAATAAGATTCCTGTTACGAAATAGCTATCGAAAGAGCCCTGTTTACAATCCCTGGACACAAAAAGACGTCCATCTCGCGCAGCCGCAGCACAGCCGAGCTGCCTTAGGGCTTTTTTCATCAAAGAGGCCGCCGGGACCAGGCAGAACCCAGAAGAGGGGTGAACCGTGCAGTGCCTCGGCTTGCGTTCCCACCTGAAGGAGCCTCGTGCTGCTCAGGGGACATTACTCAGGACACTCGCCTCTTGCTTTCCACATTTGGAGAATTAAGATAACACTTATTCCACCTTTGCAAACCCGTGCCCTGCCAGGAGCCCAGCTTAAAGAGCAGAAGAGGAGGAGGAGCGGTGCAGGTGGAAGAAGTCGAGCACAGGGCTCGCAGTACTGGAAGCAACGCACAAGGCTCATTTTAATTTTTCAAGAGTCCAACTGCCTGAAACAGCCTAATGAGAACAATTCCTCCCTGCGTGCCAGCTAGTGCCTTCTGAGCCTGTTTTGATGTAGCCTTTTATTTAAAAACAGCCTGAATTACTAAGATACTGACCTTATCCCCCTCCTCATCTTTGCCGGGTGGCTGCATGTACACAACAGGGGAGAACCCCCTCCAGAAGGGCTAATCTGTCTCCCATGTCAAGACAACATGCACAGACCATTGCCTCCTGCCAATTTTCTCATAAAAGCAGGCACCACTTCAACAGCCTTTTTTGTGCGTGTGAGAGAGTGTGTGTGTGTTACACACAAAGCTGTTGGCCTAAAGGCTGCAGGACTCGCTCCAAGATGACACTGCTCCAGGTGGGTCAAAGCTGAAAGTTTCCAGCTAAGAACCTGAAGGATTTGTTAAACATATGGACAAATGAGAGGACTGGGAAACACACTCAATGCACATGCAGAAAGGAGTCGGGGAGAGAGCCAGAGCCATTTTTCAGGTCGCTTAACATTTTCAATTCTTCTGTCTCTGAATCATGCAACAAGCACGCTCACACCAGCCTACATCATGTCTCCATCCCTGGGCTCAAAATTAAACCTTTGTGCAGAGGAGCAGCTATGCAGCATCACCTTCTCCTACAGCCTTCAGCTAGGACAAGGGCTGAAGGGAAAGTTGCTGACTGCAAGGGGAAAAGCCCTGGGGTAACCTGTCCCCAAGGAAGACACCCCTGAATGGCAATTTGATTTTTAAGGGCTTGCAGCTCCCTGCCAGAGGAGAAGCTATTGCTTCAGTGGCGAGAAGGCAGGACATGCCATGAATGGCAAAGCCTGCTCCAAGAGGGAATTTTGAGACCTGGCTCCATCACAGCTTGCAAGCAGCTCACTTTGTGACCGACGGGATCCAACCGGCTGTGGAGTCACAAGCCTTGCTGTCCAGGACACAAAGCAGGACAGGACAGAAAAGAGCCAGGCACAGGCTCCCGACCGGGGAGAGAGCGGCTGCAGCCGAGAGGCAGAGGAGGCAGGGGACACGAGTGGGGCTCCTGCCCAGGGAAAGCTCAGGGCTCTGGTAATAGTGGGAAAGCTGTAAAGGGTCAGGTTTGGATGTAAGGACGTTTTAGGAACACAGCGAGACAACAGTGGCTCTTGGTCACATGAAGACTTGCAATAACTCCCATCGTGGCTGATGAGCTCATAATTACAGAGCAGGGAAAAAATGTTTCTTTTTGGGGGTTTCCACAAAAAAACACAAAATACAAGCCAGTATCTGTTCTCTAACCAACAGTGTCGCTTCTTACAGCCAATGGTTTCAAGAGAACCCTTCCAAGAGCCTTGTTAACCTCCTCCCAAGTGATACATCCAATGTGATCCAGCGGAGCCCTACAGTCACTGCATGGCTCTTCCCTCGCTGGCAGGGCTGGAAGCATCTCTCAGGCCCGCAGGACCCTGATCCTCTATCTCTGTCCACTGGAGAAAGCCACTCATATATCTGATTACCAACTTCCATGCCAGCCAACATTTCCAGTGTACCTGCCAGCCCCAATTAGTGTCCAGAATACAACTGGCATCCAAGCAAGCACCAATCTCCCTGCCTTTATTTCTTAGGAACAGCATCCATCTGCTCCCAATAGCTCACATCTGGCACACTGAGTGTTTCACAAAAGAGCCTCAGTCTTATTAGAAGAAAATCATTCCTCTAGCCAATAAATTCATGCAGAACTGAGTTCAGTATTTGTAGTTACAAATTTACTACAAATCAGTTACCCAGGGTTTCAAACTCCAGAATTACAATTTCATCTAGGGGTTTGGTTTTTAATCCCTAAAAGGTTGCTCTTATGTACACCACCTTGTGATGGAAAACATCTATGGACAAAGCAAGGAGAGGTGGTAGGAACCTGAGCACAGAGGATCTACACAGCAAAAATGCACCTGAGCGCTGCCTAGGTGGCTGAAAGGCTTCCTCCTGCAACGAGCAGTGTATAGGAGGTGGAGGTATTCCCTTCCCAATTCCACCAGCTGGCATAGTACACCAAGCCTTCCTCTGATGGCCCCAGAGCAGGAAAGGGCATGACCTGTGCGCTTCTCCAAGGATGAGGGACACCACTTCATCTGCTCAAAACGCTGGATGGAGACCAGGAGGAAGCAGCCTCTGCCTCATGCTGGGACACATGAGCTGAATTGCGGAACAACAGTCAGTCACCAGCCCTTAGAGATGAGGTGACAATCTCCTGTGTGACTGCACGTGGCCCCACGGTGTGGAACTGGACAAAAAGAGGAGGTCTTGCCACCCTTGGAAGAGAAGAGCAGGGTAGGGCTTCAAAAGGCTGCTACAGAGATGAGCTGTAAAGTGGGACTTTTGCAGAAGAGAGCCAGCCTCGGGTACCAATGACAGCCAAAGGGAAGAGCTCTGGAAGCTCAGAGTTTTCAGAGAAAACCTTGAACACTGGCCAGCTGATAACAGCACAGCCTGCAGCAGTACTGCGACCAGCAAGGTGGCTTTTCACATTGCCCGTTCCAGTACAGGGAACGCGGCTGCCTGACATCTCTGCATCCAGGTGGAGGCAGAGACCAGCACTGGGCAAACTCTAGGCTTCACCCCTGTTTCAGCTGAGGTTGTGGTTTGTGTTGAGTGTCATTTCTGCCTGGCCAGGGAGGGAAGGACACTTTGCCCTCCAGCTGCAGTGGGAGCAGGCTAGCTGGCGAGGCTGTCAGTAGTAAGCGTGCATGTGTTTTACTTGGCCTTACTCCTAAAATAATTGTTTGGCCACAATAGAAGGTGACAAGTGATTCAGCTGTGGCGCCACAGGGAATATCAGGGGAAAATCCCCAACCACTCACACAACTGTGCCTGGGCTGCTCTGAGCTGCAGCATCACATCAGCCTGGGAGCCAGCCCCCACCAGCCCTCGCTCCTGCCCTGAGAATTTCTTCCCCTCTCTCCTACTTGGATCAAATGGTTTCCTTGTCCTCCATCCTGGGCTTAACAAGAGGGTTAGTGGCAGCAAAAGAGGGTGAACCAACCTTCACCCAAAGGTAGCCAGAGCTGCTATGGAAAAAACAAAACCCTGCTCAGCTTCTGGCAGGAGCATGGAAAGTACAGCCAGAATCACTGGGAACACAGATATTAAATTAACAAATATCTCTACCCAAACATGCATGTACTGTGATTGCTCAAGGCCATAAGTACAAACAACTGGATGGATTTTCACTGGATAACATGAAAGACAGATTCTTGACACAGGGATCACCTGCAACTCAAGTTTCCAATTCTTCCTCCAATGCATCAAAAAGGTCATCAGAACTGGACCGAAGAAAAATATTTTTCCCCTCTTACTATGCTTTCAGAAGCAGCCGAACCACTTTAGCCAATCAGTTATTTTTTGGGGGGGTTGTTTTCTGCTTTGGTTTTTTGTTGTTTTTTTTTTGGTTTGTTTTGTTTGTTTTTAATAACCAGAAGCATGAATAATTTCCAGCATGGAAAATTTCTGCCTAAAGAGCTAAAATTGGCATAGAATCATCCAACAGTCATATAATAAAGGCCTCCAGCAACAGCAAGAGTCACTGCTACCAAGCCTACCTAGAGCATTTTTTTCCACTGTGCTAAGAGGATCTGTTTCACTCCTCGCCTTTCAATCCAATTTCCACTGTACTGCACCGCAAGTTTAAAATAAGGACACCAGGAAGCATGTGTGATAAGGGGGAAGGAAGGGAAAAACCACAATTTCATTCATTCTTTCAACACAGCCAAAAAGGAGTGGTTACTTTTTTTTTTTTTTTTTAGAAAAAGCTGCAAGGAAAAATGAAGGGGGAGATATTTGCTTTAAACTTGCCCATCTGCACCATGATGGTCAATCAAGCGCCGATTTCTGCTGCAGCAATTCAAACACATCTGCACAGCCCTGCGTGCACTTAGGCCAAGGCACCATCAAGCACTTCTGCTTCTAAAGGTGCTCCAGGGTGTTCTGCAGAGCCAGTTTGAGTCTCTGGCTCCAAACAGCCTCCAGTGACAACCCTTTCCATCTAGAAGCATGCACAGCTTCAGCCAAGATGGAAGGAGAGGAAGAGAAGGCAGACAGCTGCTATCTCCCTACCTGTCCTTCCCCATGAGGAGCAAGGCAGCCCAGGGAAACAGCACAGCTGGAGGCACCGCTTTATGCCATATAAACCCCAAAAGACTGTGCCCCCTTGCAGCAAAGGCAGCATGAGCTTGGCCACCACCTTGGAGCACCAGCGAAGACGAGATGCTGCGGAGAAGGAAGCGCTGAGCTGGGTTTCCTTCCAGCCCTGGCTGCTGCCCAACAGCTGTTCCCTGTTTATTTACTTTAATATTTCCTTGGTTACACAAGCAACTGCACACAGCTTAACCCCTGCCTGCACCAGCCGCCCGTGCCACCCTTGCCCAGCACGATGCTGCGGGACAGCAGCAAGGGACAGGGTAAGGACACCCAGGGTCTTGCCAATGGTCGGCCAGGGCTTACTCAGCGTGGCCACGGCTCTGCACGAGGGGACTTATCAGGCAGGGGGCAGGACACCAGCAAGGTGAGCAGCCGTCTCGCACCATCCCAGGCTTCGCAGGCTGACCTGAAGCCAGATGACCAGCTGAACCTGGGAAAGCCATCTGGGTTCCCATGGGCTTGCTTCCCCGGGCAGGCCCCGATGCACTGTAATTTTAGCAGTGTATTTGTCTCTGGATACAGTGATTTCAGAAAAGGCATCCTCATTCCTGAGCAACCACAGCACCCTTTCATGTAAGGCGTATAGCCATGCTCAAAACTTCACGTGAGCAGGTCGGTGGAGGCAGAAGGCGCCCATCTCCTCTCCCAGTCCCATGCACAGGCCAGGAGGGACATGGACATGCCAATGACTCTTCTGGCAGCTGCTGCTGGTCCATAGATCACTTAATGCATTTTCTTTTCTCATCTGCACAGAGCCTGTTCCAGCAGCTCGGTTTGTGTTTTGGCTCACAAAGCTCAGCCAGACCCCTTGGCTCATCTCCACTCAGGAGGGGGTGGAAAACACCCTTTGCCTGCTTGTGCAGAACACCAGCTTCGGTTTTCTGCAACCCAGCCTGTCCCAATTGCCTTTCCAGCCTCCTCCCTCTCTCCCAGCTCCATTTTCTTCCTGACTCCCCCCTGCACCAGGAGGTAATGGCTAAAGCAGCTGCTGTCAGCTGCCCTCTGGGCTGGCAGTACACCGCCCTGGGCAGCGGGCATCCCCCCAGCGCCGGCTCCCCAAAACACCAGCAGTGGGACACGGACCCAGGGAAATCAGCGCTTTCCAGTCACAGCCCCGTTTTGCTGTGATAGCAGCTGGGAAAGGCATGGTATTAGCTCTGCAGGAATGGAGGTCAGGCCGAACTTGAACAAAATTTCCCCCCCCAAAGCAAACAAAACACCCCAACAAACACCCCAGCACAGATTTCTGCTGCAGCAATTCGAACACATCTACACAGCCCTGCATGCACTTAGGCCAAGGAGTGACAGCAGAACTTCGACACCAGGACATGCAGAAGACCCAGGCTGTCCCCACAGATGCACAAGAGGCACTGGAGTGGAGTCCAGCTTTTGGGGTTGCTTTGTTCTTGCTTTCTCATGGATGTCCAAAATTGCATTTAAGTTTCCTCAAATCAAAACATTTTCTGTTAGATTACGAAAGGCATGCTTAGTGTAAGGCAGAAACCACATTTCTCAAAGGACCACAGCTTTCAACCCTCCAAAATCCAAACCCCAAGAACTAGTGAAATGCTTACCTGCAGGTCAAAGAACTTGCTGTACCGTCGGTATATGACTTCTGTGGACCCATTGGACCAGGTGACTTTGATAATGTACACCTGCAGGGAACAGAGGAGGAAATCAGAGAGGAGTGACCCAACAACCTGCACTAGAACCCAAGCTTTGCTAAAGCAGCCCACGCAGCCCCCACGCCTGGCCGTCAACCAGGGAAGTTCATGGGAACACTTAAAAGTCATTTCAGCAATACTAGAATATATGTAAGCTTAAACTATTAAGCTCCACTGCTGCAGCTTAATTGTCTACTAAATGCTTATTGCTAGTTGTGAATTAAGACAGCTCCCTATCCCTAAATTGGTGCGTACATCGAATGTGAAAGGGCACTTCTATATAAAACCACAGTTAAAGTCTCTTGAGACAGGCACGTTACCAGTTAATAACTATGCCTTGGCCATCCCATCTATGGTTGCAGCATAAAGTTTGATGTCCAGATCCCAAACGTGCAGCCCCCAGCGTGCTGTGCCACATGCCACCACCAGCCTGGGTCCCAGGGCTGGGGCTTGCAAGAACTCAAACCCACAAGGTTCGAAAATCCATCTGTTTTGCCATAAGTAGCTCCGAGGATTTGTTTATTTGAACTTGCTGGGGTGCAATTCACCCTCCTGTTCCTTAAAATACTACACAATCAATCCTAGTAATTGCAGGTTATTCACAGACCATAGGACCAGGCTTTTACTGGTGATTAATGCAAAAAGAAAAGAAAAAACCAAAAACAAACAACAAACCAGCCCAGTTTTTTTATTCTTCCATGAAAGGCAACAAGCAAATAACAGAATTGGGCAATTACTTATCTAATGTCCTCGCTCCTTTTTCACAGAAACCAAAGATCACCCTTGACAAGATGCCAGCCTAACACTCAAGTGATGCAAATCTCAGCCTTCACTAATGGATAACAGATTGACTAAGCAGAATGAGGGCAGGCTCATTTTTTATTCTAACTCTCAGGTCCTGCTTATTTCCACCAGAAATTCAAGTATCTATTCGCTGAAGCAGGAACAAAACATTCAGAAGCTCAAGTAAACGGACGTGCTAGAACTTCAGCTAACATCATGAAGCGTGAAGGCTCTCAGGATGCTGATGTTTTGGTATTTAGAACAGAATCCCTTAAGAGTTTCACAAGGTTTCCCACAGAGATACATATTTTTCCAGATGCTGGAATGTGACCAACATCCCAGCCTAATACCGAAACTCAAACACCAGGAGATTCAAATAGATAGCACAGCACTAAATCATCTGAGCTCATCAAACCTACTCAAAAGCTGTACTAAAAAATCTAATCAAAAACTCACTCTGCTGCCCAGAGGGCTGATGCAGCATGACCAGCCAAGGTGAGGAGACTCCTGAGGAACAACAAACTCTTCCCAGTGGAATCACTTCCAAAATAAGACGGAAAAAGAGGCAACAAGTTCTTATTGCTAAAATAAAGTACTTCAGTACTTTCAACCCAGCAATGAAATGACCACGTTTCTTCAACCAGATGATCAGCCCAAACACAGCTGCGACTGCTTTGCTGACTCGCGGTGAGCCAGCTGGGTGTCACAGGCACCACTACCATCTCCAGACAAAATCCAAATTGCTCAGCATCACCTCACAGGCCTTTATTCACCTAACCACAACCCTCTCCATTCACAAATTTTTTTTTTTTTTTTTTTTTGAGCGGAAAGCTAATATGCTGTCTGCATATTAGCACCAGAAAAAAGGAGGGCTCCCGCAGGAGCATCTGTAGCAGCTGGGCGGACCTGGATGGACCATGATTTTCTGCAAGGGAGACCCCAACACGGTGCTTGCTTAGCACCAAACGTGGCTTGTCAGGTACTCTGCATTGGGTCAGGTGCCGTTCCCATTCCAGAACATGCTTCTAGAGCTCAACAGGTCAGGGACAACTTGGCTGACCACAGTTTGCAAGGAAAATTGTTAAAGTTGCATGATGCGGCCTCTGAAGGGTCTGACAGCATCCATGCGGTCGTCATCACGTCATCAGCAAACTAAGCGTTAACTTGACACTAAGTAAGCATCCAAGCTGCCTTTACCCTCACCCCAGGACTTGCCGGCAGGCCAGCATGAGCTCATTCTGGATGGAAGCTCAGCCGATATCCCAGCTTTCTTACCAGTCTATAGCACTTTACAGGGTTATATCACTGCTGGCTGCCTGCCTGGAGAAAGCCTTCCACTGGGGCAGGAGGAAGAGCCAACTTTTCTTCATTGTTCATTCCTATCCTGCCTTTATTTGGAGTCAACAGCTTATTAGACTGGGATTTTAATCAGGATGTGGATTTGTTCAAGCCAAAATGAATTCAAAGCTCTTAAGGGCAATAAAGCCATGAGGTTTGAGGGCACAACACGCGTTATTATACCCTTTGCAACTGGGGGAAGGAGCATTTCCCCCAATCAATGAGCTCACTCCTAATTTTGCTGAAATGTGGATCTCCCGGGAGTCTGGGTAACAGTTTCTTGCTCATCCCGTTTGGACAGCAGAAAAGTCTCTGGGGGTGTCTCCTCACCTACTTGTGGAAAGCAGAAAAGATGGGGAAGCCCATAGGAACGGAAGCTCCTTAGTACCTATAAAAACACTGTCTCAGCAAAGCTGGCTTCCTCTTTCCTTGTGAACATCCCTTGTCCTTCGCTCCGATGGCCCCATCCCACCACAGTATTCTCTTGGCCAAAACCATCACTGATCTTGATCTCTGCCAATACCTAATCCAGCCCCCGCCATCCTGGGGATCAAAAAAGACATCAGAAAACACAACTCAGGTGCTCTCCTCAACTAACAACAAAAGTGCGGATTTTGAAAGGTACAAACAGTGCAGTCAGCCACCCAATGGTTGTGTCACAGGGACTGGAGACGATGCGCCACCAAGCTGCTACAGGCACCCACCCACTCCTTTCTCAGGTGCTTTTGGAAGACACTTTCAATGACCAAGACAGTTTTGAAGACACTGCACTTGATCTGAAGTTTCCCCTTCCAGTCTGGCACTGCACCATGTCCTGCCAGGAGCAGACACCACGGAGCAGCAGCCCAAACAAACCCAGTTTTGCCCCAGTAAGGAGCCACGCCATCAGCTGGTCCCACATCCCTTGGTCCTACAGAGGCTGCTCTGAGGACAGGCTTCTTCCCAGCCTGGCTGTGTGGGTGACGACATGTGGAAACAGTTACTTCATGGGTCTTCTCCAGCTCCAGTTTCTACAGTCCTTCAAACAAGTAACACAGAAACCACCAGCAGGCCTTTTCCACGGAAAGAGTGAGGCGGCATCCCGGGGCCACAGCTGGTGCTGCCCTGGGGACGTGCACCCACGGGCAGCACCGCTGGGCACAGGGGCTCTGCCACCGCTGCGCTTGGATCCCACCCCGCTGCTTGCTCGAGGGGTGGGGAGAGCCCAGCAGACCACAGGGAACGGCAGGCGGCCCCAGACGCAGAAGGGGGGCTCTGTAACCCCATCACGTGCGCTGGGCGCCTGGCCAAAACCAACAGGCAGAGCTATCTAAATATCTACAGTCCTCCTCGGGCCAGTGGCAGGGTCTGCACCACGGGGAGGAACGAGCTGACTCGGTGAAACCCGGGAACCAGTGGCTCCCATCCATCCCTCCCTCCCTCGCGGGAGGACGCCTTCCCTGCCCCAGCGCCAGCCCCAAGAGCCTTCATCTCTCACCCTGCTCCAGCCGACGCTGCCGCACAGGCACCACGTCCAACCCCACAGCTAGGTATGATGCCTGAAGGCAACAGGCCAAGGTGAGCTGTGGAAGAAGCAGAAATCACTGGGGCTGAACCCCCCTCAGCTTCAGCCCAGGGGAGCAAAGCTGAAATTCAAGCCCACGCTTCTGAGATCCCCGAGATGCAGCTCACGGCGTTGGTCCTACTAGATCAAGGCAAGAGGAGAGGTACTGAGCTTTCAGGGTCACTCAAATACACCCAAAATCCTGCTTTCAGGATTGACAGGCCCACACACACACCCTCAGCTCCCCATCACCCCTCTCCCCATCACCATCTCCCCTGCCCTCACGCCGCGAAACCACAGTCCCATGCTGTGGCAAGCCCATGTTATGGAGCAGGAGACGTTCCCGGCAGGACAACCTTGTCAGAGCCTCAGCAAAGACCAAAGCAATGAAACAAGACCTGTCCTCTACCCCCGGGGGGACACAGAGGCCACAGGGACAGTTTTGGAGGTGCAGGTGGATCTAACCCAATGCTGGAGGAGGAGCACTTCACACCAATGCCAAACACCCTCTGTGCTCCTGTCCCCTGCAGGGCAGGAGCGGGCAGATCCCTCACGGAAAATGGAAGCCGGCAGATGCAAAAGCCTGAACTCTGACAGGCGCCGCCGGGACTGGGCTCCCCAAACTCCCTACGTTACAAGTCATCAGTCACATACCAACTACTTAAAAAATTACCAGTTGAGAAATTTACCATCAGGACCACCACTGCCCAAGTTTCTCCTTGGTCACGTTAGAAGCCAAGTGCTCTAAATGGAAATATAAAGACGGAAAACAGGTCCCGGGCGATCTTGCAGCCCACCCAGCCGGGCATCACAAGCTCAGTGCCCATGGCATCCCTCCGGCATGACCCCGTGCCTGCCACAGCTCTCCTCTCCCCAGCATCTCTGGAGAGGCAGCTCAGAGGGAGAACGGGCCAGTGGGAAGCAGGACTGAAAACCTCAGTAAGGGAACCATCAAAAACTGACAGGTTGCTAAAAGAAATGCAAATGGCACATGGCCAACCCTAACAGAGCTGTCAATGAGAGCTGCCAGTCAGCTCACACGGCAGTAAGGGCTCTGCAGCCCCAGGGGAAACAGGCTGGCAACCCACAGCCGGCAAATGCAGGAGGGAGATCCAGGACATCCCTCCTGGGCAGGATGGCACCCCAGGCAGGAAGCAGGCTCCAGCATCAGGCATCACCAGAGGAGCAGGAAGGCTGAAGGAGCCAGCTCAGACACACATCCAGAGCAGTTAAGAGTCACAGGGACTAGACTGAAAGAACAGAGGGAACGAGAAGCCAGTGCAAATTATCTCTATCTGAAAGGGCAGCCAGAGATTTAATTTCTTTTTTTTTTTTCTTCCTCTTGAAGAAATGAAGTAACAAGCATAAGCTCTGGGAGCTGTCAGACCCCAGAAGTGTTTTTCCAGGGACTGATAAAGAGCCTCAGTGCTGCAGACAGCAATGGCTCCCAGCAACTTGCAATGCTCAAAGGGACCAAGGGCTCTGGAGTCCTTCACAAGCCCCCAGTCTTGCACCTATCCCAAAAGCACATTGTCCCGTACAACAACGTGGCCAGAGAGAGGACGTGATTCAAGCAGCTGACTTGAGGCAATGGAATTAAGAACAGATACAAGAAAAAAAAAAAAAAAGAAGGAAAAAAAAAACCCAACCAAAAAAACAAACCAAAGCAAAACACAGAAACAGTTTTCCGTTCTTGAAACACGAGGCTGTGACCTCCTAGAAGAAGCACTGTTGGACTCCTTGCATAAACACAGTATGGACAGGCACAAAACACAACCTGGGAAGCAGCCTGGTGCTCCAATTTGAGTAGGAAAAAGGCAGACTGAAGTTGCAGGAAAACCTAGCATTAGTTTCGGCCCCTCTTCTCCCACAGGAGTTTTTCCAAGTTTTCCAAGACTTTCAAGGCATCCTGGCTGGGGGGTGGGCACACATAAAACCCACAAGTAAGGCTTTGGGGAGAGGGGAGCTGCTGGCTGGTCTGCAAGCTCTCTGCCTGGCACCCAGCAGGAGGCTGAATGAGGCAGCAAGTCCACCCTGAGCTCAGCACCATCCAGCTGTGCCAGCTCGAGCCCAGGAGCAGCAGACCCACACAGACACAGCCCTGCGAGCCAACAACCCAGCAGCAGCCCTCCCTGGCACGGCACAGCCCTCCCTGGCACGGCACAGCCCTCCCTGGGTGGCTCTGCAGCAGTCCCTGAGCTTCCCCAGCCCTGAAGCATCCCCACGCCGACAGCCTCCCGTTCCCACACCGGCCACACATGAACAGAGCAGAAAGCAATGCCACCGTCACTTGGAAAGACACCTCCATGGGGCTGCAGGGACACGCATCCCTGCCCACCCGCCGCCGCCGAGCATCAGTGTAAGTCCCCTGCCACTCAGCAGAGCTCCTACAGCAAAGCCAGACATAACAGCCTCCAGCAGAGGCAGGGCTGTCTGCAGAGCTGTTTCCAATGGGTTTGAGCCTGTGTGGTCTTGGGTCCAGGGAGACCATGTACAATAAACCTCTCTGTGGAAAACTCCGCATATTTAAAGCATCTTTCATCAGCAAAGGGGGAAAGCATCAGTCTCTCTATTCCACCCGCACTCCCACACACACCCCAAAACACAGGGAAGCGACACGACCGCCTCGCACCCTGGCCTCCGCCACTGCCACGAGAAAGGAACACCAAGAAATTCAAAGGGGCAAAGGACTCGAAGCAGCTGACAGATCGAGCCAAACCAGAGCGGGTTTAATATAGAAAAGGGAGTGGGAAATTGTAAGAGGAAAAGAAAAAAAAAAAAAAAAAAAAAAAGGAGGGAGGTGGCTGGAAACAAAGAAAGTTCTTGGCGGCAAGCTGCTGTGCTTGGCCCCTCTCCATCAGCCTTCGCCACCGCAGGCGTGCGGGGCTGGGGAGGGGAGTGCAGGGGCTCTTGTGCTGTGGGACACCAAAGCTTGGAGGGGGAGAGGGACAGCCAGCCCCCAGCTCCATCCCCAGACACCTTGTCACTCCCTTGCTCCTGCTCTGTGGATAGGGAAAGCTGGGAGAAGAGTCATGCTGGTTCAGATGGCACTGGAAAAGGCATGGAGAAGCGATCCCAGCAGTAACTGCAGCACGTAAGGGATGCTGCTGTGGTCCCTCTGGTCTAGCAAAGGAACAGGGCAGAAGCAACAAGTCAGGGCTGCAGGGAGGAGCTGGGTAATAGGGATGCAGGCAGCACGAGGACAGGCATATCCTCATCACCACGGCAAATAACCCAACCTGCCCACACACCCGGGACTATGAAGCAGCCACCTCCCCTCACTCTGATTCATCCCTTTGACTGCACCCTCCTAAAACCCCAGCGAGCGACAGCTCTTCCCGCTCTCCTGTTGTACAGCTCGGCAGGGCACAGCACCGCCTGAGCAGGCAGCCAAAGCTGCTGGGATGAAAAGTGCACACACACGGGGCTGGGCCAAGCATGGGGACCCCCAGGACAACCCACCAAGCCCCGCTCAGACACACAACAGACACACCCTCTTGTTCACTCTGTCACAATGAAGGTCAAACATATGGATTCACTTGTTTCCTATTTCCCACTGCTATGTGAAACAGCCGGAAGATAGAGATACCCTCCAAAGCAAAGCTGCGCGGGATCAAGGTCACCAGATCTCCAAGCAGGCAGAGGCGATGGGTGGCCCCAGTGCTGAAGTTCACCGCTGAATTGAGTATGAGCACCTGCTTTCCACACAGAGCTGCGTCCACCTCCGTGGCCACGTGCTAGGCAGGATTTAGCCCTTCCACTGAACTGCGACATTCAGAGTTTTCAACAGGTTTAAGTAACATGACTAGGGAAGAAAAACAAAAGAGAGTTTGCACCTGAGTGTTGGTTTTCACCCACAAAGCTAACAGTGCGCCCTTAAGCCCTAGCTCTCTCGAGAGGTGAGGGGGAAGGAAGGGCTGGCTGGCTCTGTAACGCTGTGCAGCAGAGCAGGGACAGGCGCACAACGGGTCCAAATCTGTACTGGCTACAGTCTCCAAATGCCCTGCCTGTGGCCTGCCTCGAGCAGGAGAGCATCAGCCAGCTGACAGGAAACGGGATGAGATACAGCAGAACCACAGGATACAGCAGCAAAACACCACTAAGGATGCCGAGAGAGCCCTCAGATCTCCCAAGGCCACTGACACTCAGAAACTCCTTGCCGCAGCAGACTCCAGCTTCCTGGGTTCAGCTTTGCTTCATACATCCTGGTTTTGCTTCTTCTCTCTTTCATTCCTAGTCTAAACGGCCACTGCATAGATTTCACAGTATTCATTTTAACCTCCTGCTTCCTCAGCCTAAATGCACTCGGGTCCTTCGGTTCCCCACAGGACATTCCCACCATACCAAGAGCACAGTCACCCTCCCCAGAGAGCCTGGCACAGGGGGACTCATCCCCTAATGCCCTTTTTAAGCCAAGCAACCGGTATGATTCACCATGGCAGAAATAACACAGCTGTACAAGGTGATACTGTGCCAGGTCCCCACGGAGCTCTGCTCCAGCTGGGCAAGTCAGGACCAGGGGACCATGACACACAGGTCCATGGGACACATGTTCTTCAGAAGACATCTTCTGATCTGCGTGTATAAGGCACTGAGGATCCACTGAATCTGTAGATTAACATCTCTCATCCTCTCGCCAGTCAACCACTCTTCCCTGAATGCTCCATAATCAATTCCAGATAAGCAACGGGGTTGGGCTGGACAACCAATGAAACCATGAACAGCCTCACCACTACAAAGAACAGGAGCAGAGGAGACACCTACCATCACATCACCAATTCCACATCAAAAATAGAACACATTAATTTTTTGAATATGGTTTTCATCAAAGTTGTTTTAAAATACCTACAGATGCTATCAACTAGGCATCAGATTCCAACACACAGCGTTAATTACTTTCGCAAGGCAGCTGCAACAAATGAGGTGGTTCAATATGCATGGGTATCCATCCCGTTTCAAGTCTGCAATCCTCTTAACTGAGCTTGCAAAAATAAATGTATGCTACACACTTTGTTTAATTTTCCCTTTTTCAAAGCGATACGTGTGTGCATGGAGGCTGGGAAAGGAAGTCCCGCGGGAGCACAGTCCAGGTTTCCCTATAAACTAACACAACCAAACAGCATGCTGCTCCCTCTTTCCTGTCAGACCTATGTATCTGTGATTGGGGTTTGTGCTCTACTGCAACCATTTTAAAACTATATGAACTACGGAAATGCTCTTGGTGGACAGGGTGTAGAAATGAAGGCATGATTCAATTACATTGTTATTAACATATAGAACAACAGACACAAATTGCAGCTGTATTAAAACAGAAGGTCCTGAAGCTTGCCTAAGGGCAAAAAACCAACCAAAATCTGGATTTAGCAGGGAAAAGATTTATTTTAGAGCTTCTACTAGAGAATAACAAACACAGAACTAAAAAAAGACCCCGCGTGAAATCCTTTAAAGGACAACGTAGTCTGTTTCAACTATGGCTTTGTTTTGGATCTTTTCTGAATAAACATTCATTTATCAGAATATGAGACTTGGCCAGACCGTAGAAATGACAGTCTGCCACTCCGTCGCCCAGAATGATTATTTTTAAACTTTGCTTTTGGACTTTGCCTTTTCAGATTTGTAGTATGGCCCCAGAGCCCTCGCTGGCAGCGCCCCGGAGGAGCATGAGCTGTAACCACTTAACACAGGATCATATGGGAAATGTCACTACAGGGTGACCCCCCAGCCACTGCCTGAAGGACCAGAGTTGGGAGT
The DNA here is from genome assembly GCF_017639655.2 of Falco naumanni. NCBI lineage: Eukaryota > Metazoa > Chordata > Aves > Falconiformes > Falconidae > Falco > Falco naumanni. The sequence goes on from NC_054061.1 coordinate 11,828,118, forward strand.
CCCCTTCTTCACTTGGACGATGGGCTGCTGAGATCCCGAGCTTGGTTGTTCTCTCTTGACAGGATCAGAGCAGTCTGTCCTGCAACAAACACCTGCAAAATGATAATTTCTCACAGCCCCTTCCAGGTACTGCCCGTGAAAAAAGCTTAAAGTCACAAGGTGCTCAAGTGCAGCTGAAGCATCTGGGGTGAGCAGCCCAGGAGAGGTGCCCATGCAATACAGCAATCCAGTTCCACAGCCGGCAGAGCTAATTCAAGGCTCCCATCACTCAGAGGCACAAGCTCAGCTATCCTTCCCCCCTTGGCCCTTCCATATGTGTGAACGGAGTTGGTTTGACAAGAACAGGAGCAGACTTGTCAGCCTCACACCCTGCCAACGCCGTGGCAGCAAGAAGAGCCGTCCAGGAGCACACGGCTGACTGCAGGGAGAAAGGCATGCAAGGGGAGAGCACAGCCTGCTAATAGCAATCCAGCCTGGCCCCTGCCAGCAGAGCTCACCGCAGTACCTACCCAAGGCTCTAACACCTCAAGGAGGAGAAACACAGTCAAGAGGCCATTCCCATTTTCCCTGTCCCCCAAATGGGTTTAAACATGCCTGGGCTCCCTTTGAACAACCGCCCAGCTCCTCCCGCCCTCTGGCCAGGTACTGCGCTGTCACCAGCGTAAGGAGGATGCACAGGAGATGGATAGGTCAAGTGCAATGCTGTCCCAGAACACCCTTCCAGGGGAGCATGGCCACCAGACACGCTGTGAGAAGCGGCGCAGTGCACTGACACTCTCGCACTGGGATACCGGGATTTGACCCAGTGCCATTCATGGGCACACACGCATTCGAGGGCATGGGGCTGCATTGGGGTCCCCAGCTAAACCCCGACACTCAGCTCCACAAATGTTTGAGCTGGCCTGTGGCTACCCAAACCCTACCTGGCACCTTGCTGGGTCCTTGTCCAGCACAAGCCCCACAGTTTGGGGGAATACTGTGCCTCCTGCTTCAAAGCAGAGCTGCAAAAAATCACCCATTTTTGTGCAGGCAGCACAACTCTTTTTGCATCAATTACCAAGGTGATGGGCAAACCACACCAGCCTCAATAGAGCTGGCCTTTCCCACGGCCGCTCTCCACCACTGGCAACAATAAGGACTTCAAACCAGTGTTTTAATCTCACTTTTCTGGGAAACTGGAATGCACAACTTTCTGCTGTGGCCTCACTACAGCCAACACAACTGCACCTTTGTCCGGCAGAGAAAAGCTCCACGATGCAGAGAGGCGGCCGAGCCCGAGCAGCACAGGTCATTCTCCAGTCAGGCCAGTGCAGAGGCAATGGCAGGAAAAGCCGGCATGCTCCTCCAGCCTCCCCAGGGACAGCAAACGCCTGCCTCGGGGGATGGAGGAGAGCACATTTATGCTCAGTAACGAGAAAACAGAGAGCAAAGGTTTAACACAGACACTTTGTGGTTGATCCGATCTGCAGCATGCCAGCAGATACCATCTAAAGTAAGGTGACTCAGCCATGATTTGCTGCCCCTCCTCTCCCTGTCTTTGCAAGAGGAGCAAGGGGGGGGGGGGGGGGGGGGGGGGGGGGGAAGAAAAAAAAAAAAAAGACAAGGTTTTCATTCTATATAATTAACTGGTTTTGTGAATCTGCCTAGTTCCTATCGATTCCCTTGAACAAGGCGAGCACTCCCATTCACTCCAGCGCTGCCCGGGGAGGCTGCTGCCTGCCCCTCCCTGGGCTCAGCCCCGCTGCGGCCACGCTGGCTCACGCTGCTGGGGTTCGGTCCAAGACCAGTACAGGGGAAGGTTAGAGACAGAGGACTCCAGAGCAGCTGGCTGAGGAGGGAGCGGGTGGCCGAGCTGCACAGCTGGCCATCAGGAGCCGCCTGCAGCCACCTTCTCCCACTGCCCCAGGAGCTTCTGCTGCAGGCCCCCCACCCCTGCTGCCCCCCCATACATCTCTCATAGTAGAGAAACCTCCGTCGCAGCCTTCCAGCCTCACAGGGACTATCTATGCCATGCTCAACTTCACCCGCCTCACTCCTGCGGGCAGAGGGTGAACAGGGCCAGTGCCCAAAACAAAGCGTCCACCATGGGGTGCATGTCCCAGCCGTGGGGACAGAGGTCCCAAGGGGTGCGCAGAGCCCCCAGTAAGGGAGCGAGAAGGCCTGAAAGAAGAGCGGAGGAGCAGCGGCAGACAACCCGGTCCAAGCCCCGTTACAGGACCTGACGGTGGTGCAACAGATCCGCCAAGACAAACAGCAGCGTACACAGCTCAGCAAACCTCCTCACGTACATGCTCCTCCAGATCAGATGCATAACCCAGCTACAATGAGTAAGCCTGGGATGGACACAGCAGGAAGGGGGGCACATCTGGAGCTGGGGCCAGGCTCAGCCAGGGCTGATAAAGCCGCAGGCAAGGCAGGAGAGGAAGAAGGGGTGATAAGGGGTGGGGCGGCAGCAGCCACACCACATCCCTGGATGAAAGCAGAGGGCAACAGCCCCCTTTACCCTCTCCTACAGCCTGCCTAGGGCTGGTCTGCCCTCTGCTTTCCTCCAACTGTTGCTCGCTGCCACAAACCAGCCGGGGTGACCTGGAGAAGCCCCTGATCCCCTCAAGAGCTCAGGGAACCTGGCTTTGCCAACACGACACGCTCCAGCCAGAGCGAACACCACATCCTCATAACGCATCCGCGCCTTGAACAGTGTGTCACTGGGTCACCCCATCCAAAGCGAACGGGGCGGGGAGAACATTTTGGTCTTTGTTTTACAGTTGTTGCCAGGATTCACCCACAAGGTCTCCACGGATGCCTGGAAGCACACCAAAGTTTAAATAATAAAATAAAATTTAAAAAAAGAAAAAAAAAAAAAAAGAAAAAACTCAACCCTTTTAAAAAAAACTAAGACAAACCCACAACATTTTGGATGATGTCCTGGAGCAGGCAGGAAAGTGCTCCCTGGGCAGCGACGCCGAAGGGGCGCGGGGACACGGGGGGGCACACCTCGCGGGGCCAGCGGCAGTCCCGGGGGCAGAAGGAAGGCGCTGGGGGTCCCTTGCCCCGGGACTCCGCAGCCAACAGGTCTCAGAGCCCCTCTGCCAGCCGCTGCTCCCTCGCCACCGCAGGGGCACCTTCCGGGGTGCCCCGGAGCCGCCGCCGCCGCCTCCCCCGGGGTGCGGGCTGCGCTCGGAGCCCCCCGGCAAGGTCCCGCCCGCCTATTCCCGGGCACCTCCCGGCGCTTCCCCGGCAGGTCCCGCACAGGGTCCCCACCGGCGCTGCCCCCCAGCGCGGCCACGTCCCGCCCGCCCCCCCGGGTGGCGGGGACCTGGAGGAAGAGGCAGCGCGTCCCCTCGCTGGCGGGGGGGGCCACCGGGTGACCCCCACGGGGGTGGGAGCGGCACAGCCGGCAGCGCTGCCCTCTTCCTCCTCCTCCTCCTCCTCCTCCTCCTCCCTGCCGCCCCGCGGCCAGGGCTCCGCTGCCCGCCGCCGGGACAGCCGTGGGGCCGCCCAGCGCCGGCCCTTTGTTTGCCCAGGGCCGGGCGCGGCGGAGCGGGGCGCCCCGAGCCGAGCCGCGCCACTCACATAGTGCTTGTTGGGAATGCGCCGCTTCTGCACGTCCAGCACCTTCACCTCCGCGATGCTCCGCCTGGGCATGCCTCTGCCTCTGCCCCTCGCAGCCCGGCGCCAGCGGCGAAGCGGGGAGCGGCGGCGGCGCTGGGGGAGGCACTGGCGCACGCAGCCGGGACGGAGCCTGCAGCGCCGCGCCAAGCCGAGCCCAGCCGCCCGCTGCCGGGGGCGGGAGGCGGCCCCGGCCCGCCCCGGCCTATCCTGGCCGGCGGGGCGGCCCCACTGCCGCCTGCTTAAAGGGGCGGCCGGCGCCGCCCGCCCCACGCGTGTCCGTGTCCTCCGGCGCGCAGCGCCGTGCGGGACCCCCCCGGCCCGAGGGGGAGGGGGAAGGCGGCTCGGCTGTGTCTGAGGGCAGGGGGCTTCGGAGGGTGCAGCCGGCTGTTGGCCCTTTGCTGGGAGGGGGCTGCAGGGGAGCGGGTTTGCCCATCTTGCCCGGCAAGGTGGGCCCGTGCGTGGGCTCCATCACCACGTTCTGATTCCTCGCCCTGCTCATGTCCCATAACACTGGACCCCAAGGTGGCGCTGACTTGGCCACGAACAACCACATCCCTCAAGGATCCAGGAAATTAATCGAGCAGAAAAAGGTGGCTTACTGGGCTGTTGGCATGGTCAGATCAGAGAACCGCCTTACCCAGGACAACCCGTGTACCCCTGGGAGCTGAGCCATTGCCTCCCACCTCTACTGCATCCCACCCATCCATGGCAGCAGCCCACTCCTCGTGCCATGCTCCCTGCCCAGCTCGGCCCCGGGGCAGCAGGGGACACAAGGCAGTGACCCCGGGTTCTCTGCATCAGCACCACCCACGGCCTCCCTCTTCCTAGCAGCTCCTCAGCACGTGGCATAACCACAGCTCTCTTCCCCATTGGGCTTTTAATTACATTATAAAGTTACTCAAGGCTTGCACTGGCAGGTCATTAGCTTTTATATGAATTTAATTTAATCATAAACAACTCATCTCACTCCTTAGCAGCTCCTTAAAAGTGGCTCTTTTTTTATACTGTTAACGTCGCTACAACCGCCCCAGAGAATTAACGGAGGCGCAGGCAGGTTGCCAGGGCTTTATTGCCCCCCCTCGCCCTCCCAAGGGGCTCATCTTCATCCCCCTCCCACTAGCTAAGCCCTAGACCATGGTGCCCCTGCGGAGATGGCTGCAGGAAGGATGCTGGGTTGTCTGAAGGGGACATCCCACACCGGTGACCTCCCTGACGCCTGCTGGCATGCTGCTGCAGGGCTGCTTACTTGTGGCACATTGCACCCTTCCCCACCCTGGCCCCGTTGTCACTCCTCAGTCAGATGTGTATTTAAGGTAGGTGGGCAGGACGCCCCGGAGAGCCCCTTTCTTCTCCCATCAGGAAAGCCCTGACATTCCTGAGTGATGCTGGGGCTGGACCTTGATGCTGGGGCTGGACCTTTATGTGCTAATCAAGAGCTGAAGCCTGGGAAAGCACCAACAGGCACCAGAACTGCAGGTTTTGTTGTGTGGAGCGCCCAGGCTTCAGCAAATAGAGTCTTACTGTTTTTTTTAAAGCCCTGAAATGCCTGAATCCTGCAAAGGATGGTGAGGAAAACATCCAGAGCAGCTGTGCATCGTGTTGGTAAGAGAAGAAATGTACACTGAGGAGCTGAGGAACACCGGCGAAAGCGGATTAAGAGAGGAATGAAGCAATTACTGGTCTTCACATGCTGAAAGAAGAAATTAAGGTAGAGAGCAGCTGAAGGCACTGCAACTGAGCGATGCAGAGGAGGATGTAACCTGAAGAGCTGAGGTTTGAAAGGCCAGGCAAGGGGATCACAAGGATAACAGAAGCAGGTAATTGGATATGCAAACCACAAAAAGAAGCACAGAAACACACTAAACGAAATAGAATAGATGATAAATTGCAAGGTGAAGGGAATGAAGTGACGCAACTGAGTTACAAATGCTATGGCTGCAGCCATCCCTCTTGCTTAAGGTGTTGGTTTGTTCTAGTTAGCAGTGACTGTGGGAGTGCCAGGCACCTGGGGAGAGAGTGACTGCTCGGGACACTGCTCACATGTATGCGGAGCTGGTCTGATGCAGTCCGGTAATTTGGTTTTACAGGAGCGCATAGACTGACCCTACATCCCTCATGCACTGAAAACAACATAGCCAGATTGATCATCTTGCTGCCCAGTCTATCTGTACATTAACACCAAGTCCACCATCAAGACACCTTGGACTCACTACCCATGAACCCTAGGATCAGTCTGCGGGGGGGAAAACGCTAATTAAAAAAGCCATCTGGGTAGAGAAAATTGAGAATATGCAATTCAGAGAGCATTTTGACCTATAGGTACAGCATCCATGAAGAAGCTAAACTGCGTTTTCTTGCCGGATTTGTTTGGTGTAGCTTTAGAAGCAGTGATAGCTGCAGCACAGAGAGATGGTGTAGGACAGTGGGGTGCTGAGCAAGCAGCTGATGAACAGCTGGAGTCCTGGGTGCTACCAGCTGCAGCACCCACTCCACCCACCCCCCAGGACCCTGCACAGCATGCCAGCCAGGTGGAAGAGCTGTCCCGATGGCCAGCACAGTAAGGACCAGCAGCAGAAGCAAAGTGCGACAACAATCAGGGAATTCTGAAATGGCTCTGAAAGGAGCCTCATCCCTACTCGTGTTTCTGTCTTCTTGTACTGACCAGACTCGAGGGGACAAAAATCCTTACTCCAGGCTATCACTTTAGCATAGAGGCAGATGGTCGATTTGGTGGGGGGACACAAGTTCTGTCCATTTTAGCAGCCACAATGCCCGTTCCCCGCACTCCCTCTCCACAAAGCTGTTCTTAGCTGCTGTGGGACACTGGGCCGCTGTGCATCTTCATGAGCAACCTCCATGCTGACCTCCCCCTTTCCTTTAATCCCGGCTCCGCTGCCGCAGTTGGGAACCTGCAAAGGACAGCATGAACACCACATTGTGACACTGCGAAGGACACCTCACTCCTGAACTTGAAGCAGCCCAAAGGGACACAGAAGGTCCCCTCCCCTCCCAGGGGTGCATGAAACCTTTGGGCAGTTCCTTGCTGATAAATCCATTTCCCTGTGCCACTAGGTCCTCACAAGGAGATACATGACATGGAAAGCAAAAGAATGTACGAATGACCTCTCACAGCACCTTGAACCTATCTGCTGTAGGGACCAGACCCTGGTCTCCTACCTTCACCCTTCCAGCTCCTTTGTGTATACCACCCTGGATGCACCCCCATGACTGCCACATACTGCTGGTCTGTTGGGCCATTCCTTTATACCTGGTGTAAATCATGTGTATCAGACAGACAGCTTGTTACACACAGGGGGCTATTTTATTCATGTCTTCTGTCACAAACCCACTCCAGGCCTACAAACGTTGGCAGAGCGCCAAACAACTGCACAAAAATTAAATGGAAGCACTTATAAGCATCAGCATCACTTCCCCAGCACCGTGACCTGCTGAGGTGACTCCATTGCTCCTGGACTCTGACAGCACTGGGCACCAGCTGCAGCCTGACAGCTTGTGAGCACCCAGGAACAAGCGGAGGTTGGGGACAGTCACAGCTAGCACTGCAAAATGGCTCCTGTGTGTCATTAACAAGTCTGATGAGAGCTGTTTGAGACAAATGAAGCACGGCTTTGCATGCTGACCTGGTTGCCTCCCAGGGGAGGCACGCCAGGAAAGCCAGCTATGGAGACTTACAGCTTGGCTTGGGCTCTACTGCACCTCGGGAATTTATCAAGGAAACTGCCAGGCATTTGCTAAGGGAGCCCATATGAGGGGGTTTGTTTGTCCTGCAAGTCCCGTCCTTGGCCCCCACCTCGGTGGTAAGGCTGCAGAGATCTGGCAGCAGCACTTCCTACCATGAGGTGAGGTGCTACAAGCATACGGGTGCTGCTGAGGGGAGTTTTGGGATAAACAAGTCATCTGTTGCCCTGACCAAAGGTTGAAGTATTGTTAAACCAAACAAAATAACCACACAGGAGAGCTCAACACCTACCCAAGAGTCAGTATCTCCATGACTCATATGCACTCTCCCTTCTGTCAGGATCAGCTGAACAATTTAAAGCAAGAGGGAAAATGAATTTTGAGAAGCCAGCTATCAGCTCGGACATTCAAATGGGTTTTAGCTTGGCTGTAAGCTGGCTCCAGCTGTTTGGGCACAGCTGGGTTGTCCCTGAGGTCTGTCAGGTGTCAGAGGTGGAATGGAATGGGAAAGCAGTACCCCACTGTCAGCCCTGAACTGCAGAGGAAACACTGTCTGCGGTCAGTCCGACATGGAGAGTCCACCATCACTGCTCGCTTTTTAACTTACGAATTGAGAGTTCATGCCTGGTGGCTAAATGTTCCTGGTCCTCCCCTGTGCACAGAACAAATACATCCATCTTCCCACACAAAGATTAGTCAAAGATGATGCTCCTACCACAACAGAGGAAAAATCCTTGCAGCTGAAGCCCCGCAGAGCAGTGGTTTCTCACCTTGTCACCGGGGCTGGATTGCACTGATTCAGGATTTAGCTGTGCGGTGTGGATGCCACCCATCAGAGTCAGCCTGGCAGCAGATCGCACCCACTCTGCACAGAAGTATGGCAGCAGGGAGAAGCAGACCCCGCAGAGGGGATGCTCAGCCCTCAGATGAGGGAGGCTGTCCGGGCACGCGTGTGCCAGTGGGCAGGGGAAACCTGGAAAACTCCTAAGGACAATACTGGAGCAGGACACCACGTACTGAAGTACTGATGAGCAGCAGAGATCTGGTGAAAGGTGTGCCGTAGCAAACTATGAATCCAGGAAGAAAAAAAAAATAAGAGTGAACAAACATTTCAGTGCACCGGGACAGCTCAGCTCTGGCTCTGCATTTGTGCAGGCAGCAGCTGGGCTCCAGAGCCCTGCCGCTGCCTCAGTGTGCATGCCATCTAGTGAACGAGAGAAAGAGCAGCAAACATCACTCCTCCATCCCTTGCAAGCCTGGAAACCAGGCCCAGGGGAGTCCCAGTGGGCGCTTGTGAGGGCAGATGGGCTGCCAAGGCAACGCGTGTCTGTCACCCAGCAGCATCCCACCCAGGAGAGGGGCAGCAACAAACCTCATCAGCAAGGCACAGCCACCAGCCTCTGGAGAGGCTTGGCTTGCTCAAGCCCTGGGTATTTTGGCATTTGGGGAATTCAACCACTGGCCAGCGCAGCAGCAGAACATGCAACAGCATTTGGCTTGACAGGGTGTAGATGACTTTTGAGGGACAATGTCCAGGCAGTGCTGGCCTCCACCTGTCCTCCTGCAGTGAGGGGAGGAGAGCAGATGCAGCCATAGCAGGAAGCCAGTTAAGAGCTGGGGCTTGTGCCTGTGGCTCTCCCTGCCTGCCCTGCTTTTCGTTCCCCCAGAGAGTTCACTATCCCCATCACAGCAGGAATGCTGCAAAAGCCTCTGGGCAGCCCAGGGGAACTTGCAGTCCAGAGGAGACAGGACGCAAAGCACAGAGGAGGTAATGAGGGGAGCTGAGAACGCTACAGCTGCTGCAGCACCAGTAAGTTTTCAGGGCTGCCATCTCTATTTTTAAAAATCGAGACAGATTTTTACTTTTGCTCCATTTTCAGCACTGCACCAGGGCAGAATAGTAGATAACAGTTGTTTCTGGAATACACTGTACTTATATTTATAAATGTAAGTATCCTCACAGTTGAAGCTCCCCTCAGGCACTGCCAAGGACATGCAGATGAAGTTAAGTACTCCCATGAGATCCTCTGCTTCACTGGGATACACTGAGCCATTTTTGACCAGTGTCCCAGGAGACAGTGCAATCCTGGCACATGTAAATGAAGGAGATAGTAAGAAATGAAGTAGCTGAAGACATGTAATTAGCCATCTCACGCAGCAGGGAGACAGGCACCCTCATGCTTTGCTCTTTCTTGCCCTTCTCTCATCATAGTGCTGCCCGTTTGAGACTCCACCAGCAACAACCCACAGAGCTGACTCCCCTTTTGGCACCTCACGCCTAAACTCACACACTGCAGTATTACTTGACTGGGGTGGACAGTGGTAGCAAGGTCATTTCCAGCATGGAACCCACATGGAACCACAACATGGTAGAAGTTGGCAGGCTCTGGAGCAACCTTCTAAAAATGAGGGGAAAAAACCCACACCAGCCCCAAGGGCTCATGTCAAAGCTGCCCTTGCACACCACACATCCTTGCTTGGTGTAGGGCATCTGGTTGAAAGAAATCATAACCAAACTGGCAGGCAAAAGTATCCGAGTAGAAAACAAAGTCCACACAGGCCCTGTGGCTGGTTACAGAGGTGGTGGGAGCTTTTCTGAGCAACACCCAAGGGAGCAAGCAGAGGTCTCCCCCCCCTGCACTGACAGGGGAGGATGCGATATCTTACCACATAATGCATCCCCAGGTTCCAAGCGCTCCTTTAGCAGAGGATGGGGTGGGAGGAGAGAGGGAGGCATCCCTAGGACCTCCTTGTCCCACCGAAGCATGGCAGCTGCGGCATTTGTCTGAGACCTTCTGTTAAAGCCAGGCAAGCTAATTAAAAAGGAAAAAATGAGCCATGTGTAAGCGGTTTGGGCTCCTCAGACGACACGATGCAATACTCCCTCTTCACCGAGCAGGGTCAGCCGAGCACCGCCTTAACACACAACCAAGTCATCGACAGAACTGCCGCTTCGCTGAAGGTCTACCAGAGTTCCAGCTTTGTAGCAAAGATGCTACTGCCACTGAGCCGCAGCACGCTGCAGCAGTGTTTCTGAAGCAACTAGCTCTGTTTTTAAAGGACTGGAAGTTCAGTCTTGCAAGGTTCACATGCCAGAACTAGCTCTGGAGGTTTCTGTAACATTAGCAAAACCCAGAGTAGAAGCAAAGTCGGTCTGAGACCACAGTCAGTGATCAGGCAGCAAATCAGACACATGCCCAGGTTTCTCCATCTGTTACTTTATTAGAAGGGTCTTTACATCATAGTGGTGGCCCCACGGAAGCCACTTTACAAAATATTAAAAAACTTTTTTATTCAAAGCCACATTTAAAAAAAATGGCATCACATTCCCCCTCAAAAACAAGCTGGGTTTATTCATCATTCCTTCTGAACAGGAAGCAACAAAACCATCCTCTTTTGGAAGGGGGGTGGGAGGGAAATATAATCACTCTGTAAACATGCCAATTATAAGATGTGCTCCCTTGCCCTCTTCTAGGAGGCAGACATGGTACTAGAGCCCTGGCACACCCAGAGAGGGAACAGAACAGGGGAAGGGCAGGGGACACAAAGCCAATCCCACCCTTTGTTAGCAAAAGCAAAATTACATTGCTAGCTCCAGGCTGCAAATAAGTGGACTGGAGAAGGACAACCGATTTACCACGGGGGCATCGCATCAGCTCTTTAAAAGTCCTCAGAAATAGTCTCTTCCTCTTGGCTACACAATATCCAGAGAGAGCTGACACTTGCCGGGCTGGTGAAGGCAGCAGTCAGAAGCAGCAACACCCTTCAGCTGAGGAGGTGTATTACGAACAGTATGCTGCAGGACATCCTTCTGCAAGTCACATGTAACACATGAAGGCTAGGAACCAGCTACTGATTTCTGTGATAACAACCATTTCATAGAATAGCTCCAGACTGACCCCAACGGGACCAGGAACAAAACCACTGGAGCTGCCGTAACACATTTCTAATGCAATTAAAAGCTTCAAACTAGCACACTGTCCTGGTTCGGGAACAACCCTCTGCATTCATTAATTTTGCATCAGCTCCCAACCTGGCACTATCACATCAAAGGTACAGTCAATGCTTCTGGAGATGGAACTGGCAGTCTTCCTAGAAGGACAGGCTAGTTACTGAAAAGCTGCTACAAAGCTGGGACCCTTTGCGGTCTGCTTGCAAAGGGTCCCAGCCCTTAGATGCCCATCTAGGCTATGTTTGTTAATAGAGACATTAATGGTATGGGTTCAGAAGAAACTTGGAATGTCCCAAATGGATATAGTCTCGCTAGTTTGGAGAAGCTTATAAATATATATTATGAACTCTAAATGGGTAGTAAACGCACTCCTCAGATAAAAAGGTGTTACAGACCTGGGGGCTGTCTCCTTCAGCTAGGTACCTAGAAGTGTAGCACATCCCACACCACCTTTTCCTGAAATGCCAGTATGTCTCCAAATCAACAGATGAGACTTTAAAATACCACTTCTTTAAGCAGAAACATTTTTTTCTTGCTAGAGAAGCAGGCCTAAAACAAACAATATTGTCCAGAGATCAACAGAGAAAAAAACTTAAGTGCTACTTTATATCTTCTGGCTGTGTAAAAAAGGTGCTGCCCAGCGACATCTCTGTTCCCCTACACAAATGTGTGCTCTGGGTCCAAACCAGCAGCTCAGCCAAACACTTCTTTGTGCAGATGGAGGAAAGCAGCCCAACCGAGACACATCACCATGGAGCAGAAGGGACAGAGGGCTGGACCTGCCACTGCTCTGCCGCTCTGCTGCGTGACTCCAAGCTCAAAGCCAGGAGAATCATCCAAGAAACTGTGGCATATCATAAGGAGATGAGGCATCAGTGGAGAAAGCGATGCTGGGAGTAACAAGCTACAATGACCTGTTTTTGCATCTCCTCTTCCCTTGCATCCCTTGTTTCAAGAGTCCTTTATTCCTACTGAAAGATGCTTTGCAGCCTATTGCACTGTGACTGCACAGTGGCCAGGCTGGTTGACCCACACGGCCCAGAAAAATATAGCACTTAAAAAAAAATACCTCAAGCACATGTGCAATCATGAGAGCTCCAGCAATAACACCCTTCGGCCCCTCACTTGTCCTTACCAGAAAGCACATGACTGCGACCAATATCTCATTGTGTCACCACCGGACTGAGCACCGTTACAAACCTCCTCCTCTGCACATACACACACACACACTTTAAGAGACAAAAGCCTGCAGCCAGCTGAACGGTTTCATTATGCTATAGCCCCATCTCTGGTAAGGGAACATTAGCTAAGTGCCAGGGGGACTGAGGTGCCAGCAATCATGGCAATGAAGAAGCAGAAACATCTTTGGAAGGATGTCCAGCCTTTCTGCATAGTCTGTACAGGGAGGAACAGGAAAGAAAACCCTCCCTCCTCAAAGGCAAAAAACCCCAAATCACTGTCTCCCCCTTGAGCAAAAAAAGGCCACAGTAGATAGAAATAAATCTAAACCAAATGTTGGGGGGCCACAAGGCCAAGGGTAGCTTAAGACAAGGCCAAGGCTGCTCTGCCCCATATTAACCCTTACGGAGGACTGGGAGGACGAACGGCCACAGCAGAGAGAGAGGCTGATAACCCCTGCGCAGAGGGCAGGAGCCATCGCCTGCTCCTCCTGTTCAGAGAGGTTATTACTTCAGTCTGAGCTGACAATCCCAGTGAGCACCAGGCTCACGTAAGATGCAATGCATCCAGCTAACAGTGCAAGTATGATTGCAGAAAGGGTCCTGCCCGGCTTCCTAGCCTGGAGCTGTGCTGAGCAGGCCACCTCCGGGAAAAGCCACCAAAACTTCCAGCCAGCATCCCCCAGTGCAGGACAGAAGCCACGTTTATCTCAGACAGAATGAGAGGACAGGAGGGTGCTGTCGTAAGAAGAGGCTGCCAAGAGGGTCTTCCAAGTCCAAGTTGCCCACCTGCAGCCCAGGGGGACACAGCAGATACCAGCTGGTGGCCTGCCAGCTGTGGGGTGTTACGAGCTCTCCGCAGAGCTAAACAGGACGAACTTGGCATGTTTTGTTGGGGATGCTGGCATCTGTCCATCTGCCTCCTCACTCAGCTTGAAGAACATCTCCTGCTCGCGTTTCTTCTGGTTCAGCTCATCCTCTAGGGCCTTAAGCAGAAGGGAACACACACAAGAGCTGTATTTGAGACTGTACTGGAGCTACAGACACTGTCCCCTCCAATCAGCCAAGCAGGACACCCTGCTCACACCAAGGAGGCACTACCTTCTTCCGTGGCCTCAGCTTGTCCCGCCACTCCTTCATGTGCTGGTTGTGGTTCTCATCCAGAGACTTAAGCTTCTGGGTTTCATGCTCAATCAAGAGGTGACACTTTTCATTCTAAACACAGATCACAAAAGAGAACACCCATTAAGCAGCTGGGATGGTAAATCCAGTGGTCAGATAGGACTTGCATCAGCCAGAGGCATTCAGAGCTCTGAGCTCCAGGGCAGGTTTAGACACAGCCACAAGGACCTCACTGGGCAGAGCAAGGGGACCATCAGGTCTACTTCACTGACAGTCCTCTGCAGCCACTTTTTCAGACATGCTCCCTGTGCTGGAGCAGAAACAGTGCACAGGTAGCTTCAAGAGACTGAGCCACAAGGGACAGGTACCTGCAGCTGCTGGAGCTCGTTCGTGTTGCTCTCGCACTGGGCCTGCATGTCCTTCATCTGTGTCTCGTGCTTCTGCTGCTGGTGCAGCCGCTCTGCTTTTTGCCTCTTCTCTTCCTGCTGAGCAAACTGGAAGAGAGAAAAGCAGGTGCCCATGTAGGCAGCACTGAAGCTGGTTAAGAGACGGCCAGCTTGCACTATTGTATAGGAAAGAAAGAAAAGCCCAGAGTCACTAGGCATGATGGAAGCAGCGCTGAGAACCACACCTGATGCCACAAAAGCAAAGACCTCTGACATCCTGCAGTGAGCGAGAAATTTGGGAACAGTTGCCTTTTTCCAGCTTCCCTTCTGCCAGTAGGCCAGCAAAGTACTTCACGCCCAAGCCAAGCCTCAACCCTGGAGCCCTTTGCAAGCCCTGACCTGTTTTATCTTCTCCCGCTGCTCAGATGCACTCCCACTGGAGTGGATGTGAAGGCTCTTCTTGTACATGGCCATGCGGGTCTTCCCTTCACTCCGCTGGATTTTGGGGAGCCGGGCTTTCTCCTGCTGCTGCCGAATTTTCAGCTGCTCTAACATGCGCTGGTTGTATCGCTGCATTTGCTCCCTTTCCTGCAACAGCAGAGGGACAGGTATCAGCGGAGGAAGGACACCTCAGGCTGACAAGAAAGTGCTGAGGAGACCCAAGAGAGCAGATCTGGGAGTTGCACAGAGGTGACTGGTGACAGACAGCTGCAATGGGACAAGAGGTGAGGGCAGCTACTGAACACACTGTGAAATAGAAGAGAAGGGGGCTGTGGAAGGAAGCAGAAATGGCTGTGAGACATGTCGGTCTTCATTTGCTGCTCTGGGAATCCAGCATCCCACGTACTGGCCAGTGACAGATTTCCAGAAAAGCCCCCAGAATTCACACCTGCTTCTTGTACGTTAAATGCACACAGCACAGAGCGTACGTTCCAAGCAAGTAGGCTGACCTGAGCATTATTCTGGTCCCTTTTCACTAATGATGATGAAGTCCCTTAACTCCTAACACACTCTTACCCACTTAGAGCCTGGAAGGGAAACATCCCTTCTGGGGACACCCAGGCACCCTGCTGACCAGCACCCAGCGTGGGGAAGTGCTAAGTCTTCACCTTCTCATGCTTCCGGAGCAACTCATGCCTCTGGAGAAAATACTGGTCCTTCAGCTGCTGCTTAATAAGCTGGTGTTTCTCCTGTTGCTGATGCTCTTCAAGATCCCAGATGCATGCCTCCCGGTCTGAGGAAGAGAGAAGGGTCAGGAGACAACCCACCCTGGCTACCCCCACCTCGGTCACATGAAGCATCCCTGAGCACAAGCTATCCCTACACACAGGAGCAGCGCAGCAGATGTGGAGGGTGATGATTCACCTCCTGCTTTCCAAGAGAAATTGGTTGCAAACCATATTGGAGAATCATTTCTTGCAATTATGAAGCCTAATTGGTTCATATTTGTAAAGCACTTTGAAGATTAAAGTGCTAAGTATTATTATTGTTAAACATTTAGACAGGATCTGGCAAGGCTGTTTTTTCTAAATCCTATCCTGCCAGCTTGCAACTCTGTCACAGCATCTGTTGCGTGGGAAGAGCCAGCGTTGGATAAACCCATGGTTACAGCATTTGCTTTCCTCCTTTCCAGCCTTTGCCACCCACCTCTCATGAGCTGCTGCTTTTTGTTCAGGCACTCGCGTTCCTTGTCACAGATCTCTCTCTTGTTCTGGGCTGTTATATTCTTCATGGCTAGCTCCAGGTCCTCCTTCTGCTTGGCCAAAAACTCCTGTTCCTGGAAGAAAACAGCAGTACCACCATGAGCCCTTCTTTTGCTGCAAAAGCTGAAAAACATCTGGTGGTGTTTTAGAAACTGCCAGTCCCTCAAGGAGGAATGATGCTTCATTTACTGCATGCTTCCCAATCTTGGAGTCGTGGTAATCTTACCATGGTTTGTTTTTTCTGGGCAAAGTCATCCATCTTCACCTTCATGTTCCCTTTGCGCTGCTGCCGTGGCAGCTTCTCAACCTCATTTTTGACCTTTGGGGAGACAAATGAGATTTATCAGCAGGTAACTTTAGACCAACAACAACCCCAAGCAATGCCACTAAACAGCTGAACCTCAGGAAACACCCAAATATACCAAAGAAAAACCAAGAGCTTCCTGCTAAAACACCAACTGCTTCCCTCTTAGGTTGTGCTACGGAGAAATGCTAAAGCTTTTCTGGAAGAAACAAATGCAGAAAACCAGCTTTCCTCCCTCCTATGCCCGTTTTTACCTCCTTCTTCATCTGTTTCAGCTGCTCCAGGAATTTGACATGGTCCCGCTCCTGCTCCAGGCGAATGCGCTTGGCCTCCTCCCGCCGGCGCAGCGAGTGATCTTGTTCCATCTTCTCAATCTGCTGCTTCTGCTGCCGTTCCAGATTTTCCAGTTCGGTGTCGTAGAACTTCTTCTTTGTCTGCATGGGAAGGGAACAGAGGTCAAACTCAGCCTTCTCTCTGCTTTGTTGTCTTCCAAAAGTTAAAAAAAAAATAAATTTGCCAACAGAAATAAAAAAGGAAAGGAGGGGGGAGGGGGCAGGGGGTTGCCCTTGCATGGATCGAGCCTCTTTACTAAATAGAGAGACATTTCCAAATCATGCCCCACGGGGCACACGGGCAGAGCCAGCGCTAGCACCAGCACACAGCATTTAACTTGTTCTAGCGCTGATGCACTTCAAGCCTTTCTCCTGCTTATGCCCTGACCTGCAATATCCCATTGGGACCTGTGGCAAACATTAGCAGGCAGTGAAGCTCAAGCATAACCAGTTCTTTTTCTGCAGACAAGGACTTCCAAGTCTGAGGGCACTGTGCTCTGACAGTGCCTCGTGTCTGATCTCTCCCCCCCTGCGAGCTGCAGGGATGCAGCACCTGGGTGTCAATAAGCACAGGCTGCAAACTGCCCCAGGGAAAGGGTGAAGGAAGCAGGTCTGGGGCTTTGGCACATCTCACAAATGAGAAGTGACATGCTAAGATGGGAATTCACAGACGTGGCACGTCAAGACTGTAGAAATACAACAAGGCACACGACTGAGTGATGGCTCCCAGCCTGCCGCGAGGGGCTGGGGCTACCAGGCACACATGCTAGGTGAATTAATAAGGGGATATTTAAAAGATGGCTCCTGAAAGCTTTAAAAGGACTTATCTACAAAATTATTTTACTTCAGCAAAAACTGCCTATGGAAGGACTAAGTATGTAAGCCCCGTTTATTCAATTTACACTCAAAGACTTGCCAGCTTCCCTGCTGTCACACACTGGCCACACTGCTTTCGTGTTTAAAAGGCTTTCTGTGACATACAGCACAGTGAACCGGTTCTCACAGCAGCCACGAACAGACATAGAAGAAAAGGTCATTAAACAGGCAAAGTCCAGAACAAGCCTTCCCCTGCTCCATCATGCCCGGCAATGGCAGTCAGTGCTTCCCAAGCCGCAGGCTGCATGCACCTGATGCCCACAAAAGCCTCTGTCCTCCACAAATGCATGGCATGCCTTAATCCCAAAGGGATTCCTCGGCGGTCCTGCTCCCTCCGGACATGATGCCCCAGGATTGCTGCAACTCAGAGAGCCTTGCCCTGCACAAGGGTTTGCAGGGCATTTGCAGGGAAGTCAAACCAGCTGATAGCCGGGAGCTTCCCCTTCCCTGCCCATGTACCGTCATTTCTTGCTCGAAGCGCCTGAGCATCTGCTCCAGCTGCAGCTGGTGTTTGCTATTGAGCTGGGCCTGGTTTCGGTGCTCCTCCTTCTGAAGGAGACGCAGCTCCCGCAGCTCCTGGCGCCTGCAGAGGGTTAAAATGGAGGGGGAGAAAGAAATACAGTCAGACAAGTTCAGAGGCATGTGCCTGAGCAGAGATGGCAGAATCAATAACCAGAGACTTCAGCAGGGACTGGAAGGCGCACAGCCATCCCGTAGCACCTCACCACTTGCTTTGAGCACAGGCAGGAGGTAAACGTCAACTGACTGATGCCCTCCCATGTGACACCAGAGCACTGCACAGAAGCAGGATGCTAACTAGAGTAATTGTTGGAAAACCATCCGTTTTCACAGCTAAGGCCTGTTGTTAGCACTCACAGGTTCTCAAACAAGCCCTGTCAAAGCTCCTAAGGTGATTCTGCAGACATCGCTCCCCCAGCCAGCAACCAAAATACCTGTTGTGCCAGCTGGGTTAGTGTCTTTAGTGCACCCAGGCCCTGCAACTGCTCTTGCTCACACCTGGGTGGCAGAAAGGGTGGTTCTCCCAAATTCTGATGTATCTACCAAGACATTGCATTGCTCTCCTCATCCAGCTTCACATCCAGTGAAAGGGATACTCTGCTTGGATGGTTGCGTTTGAGCCCATTTGCCATGTTTGTGCCCGATTGAGTTGGAAATCACTGATGCACCCAGCAAAAGGAACAGCAGCAGCAGTTTCCCCATGCAGGATCCCCACTGTGGCCTCCACTGCTGTGCACAAGCCTTACACAGAGTACAATCCTCTGCAGGGGCCCTCCTAGGAAAAGCACTTTGGGAACATTTATTCTTTCAAAACAAACCCAAACCCCATTAAACTGACTGGTGCAATATAATGTGCTCTCTTCTGACCTTGCCTCCAAATCAATACCTTGGCATGCTGCAAAACCCCAGAAACAAGCCCCTTAAGTGCAAATCAAGATGCCAGAAATGCTGATCGATCGTGCCCACTAGCTGGCCCCAGGGGAATAACTACTCCCAAAAGGTGTCTGGGGACTTGATGCTTTCCAGCCCAAGCCTCCCCATCTCCTCCCCCAGCCTGGAGATGGAGCAGACACTATTTAAAAATTAAAAAGCAGCCTCTTTCCAGGGATGCCACTGCAGCTGAGAGTGGGCCAGGAAAAAGCAGCTGTGCCTGGAAATTCCCTGTATGCTGATACACATGCTCCCTGTGTTTTACTGGGGTTATATGCACTTCTTACACAAAAATAAGTAGCTAATGAACTTCTGCATAGATCTGAAACTAAGACCTAGGAAAAAGGCTACTGCAGGGACACAGTGCTTGGGACAGATTATATTCTCAGGGAGCCCCTCAGAGCAGCACAAGGGAGCCTAGAATAGGGCATCAAGCAAAACAGTTTGTATTTTAATTATCTTAAGGGCCTTTTCATTTCAGTGCTGCTACTGATAGTAACGGAGCTAGAAACAGCAGTTTCTCTTCCTGAGAACAAGTCATGGAGGTTGGAAAGCTGCAAGATCTGCAAAGAAGTCATAAAGGCTTCAGCAGGGAGGATACACTCGTGAATATTAGGTGACACCCAAGGAGTTGACAACTCCCTTGACATGTCTGTTGACATTCTGAGGAGATACAATAAAAAAAGGAAGAGCAGCATCTTGAGAAGGTTTCTGTGCTTATTTCCATTGAGACAGCACATGTACAGCCCTAGAGACACATTCATTCATCCCCAGAGGACAGATCCAGCCATAGTACAATCTTCCCTCACCACAGCCTTGCTGTGTCTTATCCCCGAGATGCATCCCTTGTTCCCCTGCATGCAAACAGAGTTCAGCTTATGTGGAAAAGCAAGCCCTCTGCCAGGCAAGGAAAGGCTAAAAGAAGTGATGTCCACACTGGAATGTTGTCCTGTCCACGTGGGGTCAAGACAGAAAATGAGAGGACCTTAAGTTGGTCCTGGATTTGCTTGTGGAGAAGAAAACCCTGCCCCAGCTCAGTGCACTGCCCTCCCTCCACCCCAGTGACCCACTTGCCTGAGAAATCTCATCTCTTCATCTTTCTTCTCATCCTCGCTGATGATCTTCGAGGTGGTGACGCTCACCTCTACTCCATCCACCACAAACTTGCGGGTGCGTTTCAGCGTCTTCTTGTGCATCCGAGAATCCTGAGTTTGGCAGGAAAGGAGGAGGGGAGGAGGCCATGAAGCAGCTCCCCAGCTTGCTGCACGGGGTGCTACAGCTGGAAGCCTCAGAGCAATTTTGATGCCATTGTTAATGAAGAACATCAGCAAGGAAACCTCATGAAGCGAAAAATCATCAGCATATTTTGAGCCGCCGTTCAAGCCACGCAGCCTTGCTACCATGCCACAGCACAGTGCAATTTCCACCCTGCAGAAACCTGGTCTGGCGGAGAAGCAATCCAGAAAGTCCCTTTGCTCACAGCTAAAGCAAAGGCTGACTGGGGATGCTAGGACCCCCCTTGCATTGCAGTGCTGAGGAATCCACACAAGAAGCAGCTTGCAGCGGTTCCTTTGAAGGCGCCTGGGCCATCTGACTCGCAGGTACACCCCATGCACCCTTGCAGGTGTGAGGCAGGCAAGGCTGCTGCATCAGGCTGCGACTGCAGCCACCGGGAAACAAGCCAGCCCTGCCCAAAGGCTCAGTGCTCCTGTCCCTCTGGCCCTCGTTACCATACTTCCCTAACCACAACCAGCTTCCAGCCCCTTACAGTGACCTCCACAAACCCAGCCCAGGCTCGCTCTCATTAGCATGGGTAGGGACAAGTGCCAGGAGCACTGCATCCTGCCACAGCAGGTCAGCATCTCAACCCTGGCTGAAGGACTGTGTCCAGGGACTCAGTTTCTTTGGGACAAAAAAATAAAAATAAAATACATATATATATATATATATATATGAATGACTTTAATCATGCAGCCCTACAGGGAAAGCGCAGCAATGGAATGAGCAAAGGCTCCCTGAAGTCCTCTTGCTCTTACGGCGATGACCATTACAGTTACAGAAGATGGCAGAAAAGCTCCACATGAGCCTGCAAGGCCCAAAGCAAGCCCCCGGAGAGCTTGCTGCAATGGAGGAACCAGAGAAACTCCACCGTGTAACAACGTACTGCTACAGCAATGGTTTAGCCAACACAGAGAAATTGTTGCAAATAACATTTGCGTGAGAGCAGCTTAGGTCATGAAGGCTTTTACTGCTCCAAACTGAATTCAAACAACTGGCTGAAACTGCATTTCCCAAATGAGAAAATGTCATCATTCAGCTGCCTGTGCTAGCCCCCGTGCCCATTAACACTGAATCACTGCCTCAGCCCAGTGACCCACGGCTGCTGCAGCCGGGCCGGTGTCCAGCCCCAAAATGGTCCCCAGGCTCTTTCCAACAGCTGAACAAGCAGCTCCCTGCTTTATTCACAGAGATCCTCAAACTTAGGTCTAATAGCAGAATTACCAACTTTCTCCTGTCTTTTCTGTTATCCCTTGGTAGCAGACCAGCATCCTCTCCTGAACACAAATAAGTGTATTTTCAAGCATTCCTGCTAAGTAAATTGTTCTCCAGAGAACAGTGAGAAACTGTGGTCAGATGGGATGCTTGAATGCCCACTCCGAGCAAACTTCACATCCCAGTGTGCCTCCTCCAGCTCCCAAAGGTTTCAGCCAAAGCTGTGAACTACCAATACCCATGCAGCTCAGCCTTCAGAAACTCAAACTAGAGACTCAAAAGGAGTTCCCTCCAGAAACAGCTGCATCTGAGAAAGGTTGGTTTACCTTTGCAAAACCCTATCCATCTCCTTCTGCCTATTTCTGTTTTCTCTGCCAGCTGCAGAGAACTCAGACTCACTAGTAGATTCCTCATCCCTAAACTTTCTAAAAAAAGAAAAAAAAAAAAAAAGACCTGGATATTTTTTACCGAAGTTCCGGTGGATTTTTTTATTTTTTATCTGGACTAAACTATAGGCAACTGGGAAAATATTCTGGTAATAAAAGGGTCACCTTAACTTTGCAGTTTAGTCTGTGATAAAAAGCATGTAATGGTTAATGTTTACAACCAGAAATGGTTTAACTCTTCACTTCCCCTTCTCTTGCTGCAACCTGCCTGGCACCCTGCGCATGAAACCCAGCAGTGCCAGGAACAGCAGCAAGGTCAGAGCAGGGGAGTTTAACCCCATAAAGATAAGGCTGGGCAAGAAGCCTGGGTGACGAAGGAGCAGCACAGCCTGGTACACACACACACACCCCACGCACTTACAGCTCACTGCGCAAAGCAGAAGCTTCAGTAGTGTCTTTCTCAGGGCCCTCCAGCAGCAGCATTCCTAGAGAACAGCTCTGCCTTGAGCACCTTGCTCGGAGGGATGCTGTTTAGTTTGTTCTGAGCATTACCTCTGTCTGGGGCAATTCATACCATGATCTGACATGACCATCTCTGAGACTTGCTCCCTGCAAAACCCAAAAAACTCCCCTTCTAGGGGCCAACTGGGGAAAGCAATTACACATGTGGCATCGCATTCATCTTTGTCTGGCCTCAAGGAGCCCAGGTGTCATGAGAAAGGCAGTGAGGAGAGGTAAATAGCTATGCAAGAGCATCACACTCCCCTCATTAGGGATCCACATTGATTGCAGGCTCCTGTGGGGGATGCTGCCTCTCATGCTTGCAGCAGGGGAGGGGAGGGGAGGAAAATTTTGCCAAGAATGTTTTTCGGGCACATTTCTGTGCTGGAAAGCTATCTATCAGCTAAGCTATCATGCAGGCAATTGGATAAAGATCTTGTGCAACACACCACTCTGCCCTCTCAAGTCACAGAGATTTCTTCTTCTGAAGCTCAGCAAATACCATTCCGGTTATTTTGCCTCTTCGTCTAAGCTGTGCTGACCTGGCCGGCTCTAGGTCACAAGCATTCCCAGCACCCAGAAAGCTCTAGCAAAAGCCAAGAAGCCTGGGAGGTCTTCGTGCAAGTCATTGCTGATATAAACCAGGCCAGATGTATGGCAGGTTGGAAAAACTGAGAGAGGCACCAGCCCAAATAAGCTTTCTCAAGTAGCTAGGTGTTCTAGGAAAATGCAGCAGAGCGATGGGCAATGGATAAAGTTTAGGAAATCATCTTTTGGGTTTCATACTTGTCCTTGCTCTGACTGTACAATTGCACAAGTCAGGCAAGTGGCACGGCTGCTTCACAGGGACCCAAAATAGCTACAAAACATCAGACTTCAATTAGATTTCAGTGGCCTGGGACAGCTGAGAACATCTGTACCTGCAGCAGCTCCACCAAGAGCTTCTCCTTCACTTGACAACACGCCACATGCCCATGGCACAGCTTAACCCGACAGTATGTGCTGTGCTGCCCTGAGCCCAGCTGGGACAGGTACCCCATAGACAGGGAAAACAAACCATTCAAGGATTTGCCTGGAGACGGGCTTCCTCCCTCCTCAATGGTCCTGTGTCTATTTGCAGAGCTCCAAGCCTGGATGCTCACATCACTAGCACTGTGGACAGCCTTTCTGGTTGTCTCACCAAACAGCACTGGGGTGGCACCTGGGTGGTCTTTAGCATCGTGCTAAAGCAGGATTCCCAGACCCCATGTCTTCATCCAGCCTCTGTCCTCTCCTGCTTTACCTGCTCCCCCAACTTCAGGCACAGGGCAGACTACGGGCAACTCACTTTCTCCTCCTGTAGTTAAAGATCAACCCCATCTAGAGCTCAGCACGCTGCTGCCTCAGGAAGGATTTCAAAGGGCTACAGCTGAAGCGTGCATGTGCACAGCCTCTCCAGGAAAGGATGGGAATTTCAGGTACTTGGGTAAAAAGGGAAAGAAAACCTCAGCACTTTTTAACAGGGGGTTTTGCTGCCCTTCCTTCTCCAGACCCTCTGCCCATCACTCTCACCTTCAGGGAGATGGAGCCACTCTCTCTGTTGAGGGACAGGTCAGCAGACAGGGAGATGGTGAGGTCCATGCTTTCAGAGGCTGAAGTGCTGCCAGAATCTGAATCGGCTTTGGACCGGCTGCTGGGGAACAAAGCTGGGGGATCCAAGTTTCCATTGGCAAGCTTCTCCTCCATGAAGTTCTCCAGGTGGCTGCTCTCTGGTCGCTCCCCGATGCTCTTCCGCTCCTTGTTGTCTGGCCTGGGCTGCTTGTCCCCCTGCGCTGAGTTACTCAGCCGCCCAGGCTGCGAGATGATGTCTGGCTTGCCCTGGCTGGCTGAGATGGCAGCGCTGGCAAGGGTTTTTGTGGAGTGGTTGCTCTCCAGTTTATCAGTGTCACTGCTTATCCCTTCATCTGAGACTTTATTGCTCTGTCCATCTGTGGTCTCCTTGCCAGTCCCCATGGGCCCATTCACTGCCTTGGGCAAGGAAGAGTCTGGAAGCTTCTCCCCATCAAAACTTAGCTGACTCGCCTCAGAGGGGTCTCGCTTGTGCTTACCAGGGGACTGGAATGACAGAGAAGGGAAGGTGTTGTGTTAAAGTGGTGATGCAAAACCCAACTGCAAAAGCTGCAACTCAAAATCATAGGACTGTTTGGGTTGGAAGGGATGTTAGAGGCCATCTAGTTCCCATCCCCCCGCCATGGGCAGGGACACCTTCCACCAGGGCAGGGTGCTCAGAGCCCCGTCCAGCCTGGCCCTGAGCATCCCAGGGATGGGGC
Source organism: Falco naumanni (assembly GCF_017639655.2). Taxonomy (NCBI): domain Eukaryota; kingdom Metazoa; phylum Chordata; class Aves; order Falconiformes; family Falconidae; genus Falco; species Falco naumanni. Next base: position 11,852,420 of record NC_054061.1, read on the forward strand.
ATCCACAGCTGCTCTGAGCAACCTGCCCCAGGGCCTCACCACCCTCACAGTGAAGAATTTCTTCCTAATATCTAATCTAAATCTACCCTCTTTTAGTTGTTTAGTTAACTATTTCCCCTTGTTCTACCACCACAGGCCCTACTTAAAAGTCTCTTTCCATCTTTCTTACAAGCCCCCTTTAGGTTCTGTCCCATGCTTCAGAGTGAAGTCACCCACACCTAGAGTTACTGGAGGAAGTCTTCCCTTTTAGTGCATCCATGCTGGAATACTTCTTTCTCCAGGTTTGCGGTCCCTAGGACTATGGGCACTGCCTGGAAGGAAACAGCACAGTGGGGAAGCTCCAGAACCTGCAAATTCTGAAGAGGCAGTCTAGGAGTTTGCATACCGAATGCCTTTTCCTGCGGCTAGCTCCACCATAGATTAATCACTGTCCTTTGCCACAGACAAGGGAGGTCAAGGCATGTCCCCCAGCAAAGCTGCCCAGGCAGCCTTGAGACATCCCCTTCAAAGAGCTTTGCCCAGCTCCCTCCTAGGGCTGGTGGTGCCTCACTGCTGCACCCTGTGCTGCCGGCACTGCTTCCAGTCCAGCTTCTCTAGCCTGCACCATGGACTACTTTTCACTTTTTTTTTTTTTTTTAATACTTTTTGCAAGCCCCTCCTGTGAACAGAAAGCCAGGCCACATGCCAGCATCATTTCTCCATGCCCTTGGCAGCCACCAAAAAAAGAGCCCTTCCCTGGCCAAGCAACCGCTTCCCTCTCCACCTGATGGGGCCCAAAATAGCTGCAAACCAGCCTTCTGGAGCCTAGAAAAGTTGCTGGGCTCTTTTCTCCACCACTGCCACACCAGCAAGCTTGCCAGCATGGGGCTGGGAGCACTTACTGAGGCAAACTCCGACGAGTCATCATCTTCTGCTTCATCCCGACTGTCCTCGATCTCTTCCATCACCTCAGCCTTGGCCTCAGCCACCAGCTCACGCAGGGCACGGTTGCTGGTCACCTTACTGACAAAGGGGTGCTGAAAAGCCAAGCACGATGCACACACGTGAGGTGACCAAACAACAGACCTCATGAGCTCATGCATGGGGATGGCGATGGCCAGGACCACTTCTTGCTTTAAAACAACTGCAAAGACCTAAAGACATGGCTCTTGCCAGCATACCCAGGCTCAGCCCCCCAGATGAATTTACAGATACGTGCTGCACGTACGAGGAAGAACAAGAGAACACGATGCTGAGGTCCCGCACCAGCTCTGCACACAGATGCTCAAAGCGTGGGCTCTGCAAGGCTGCTCCGTGTCAACACCCCCCAAACAAAAGCACCAGCTGCATTTAAACAAGGGGCTCTCACTGCAGAGGAGACGTGCCCCCCCGCTGCAGGCAGGCTGAGCACTGGGGTGCAGGTCCGAGCCCGCAGAGTGCCATGAGGAGCAGGGCAAGAGCCAGCCTGCAGGACCCCTGGGTGCAAACGGAGCACGCAGGAAGGTTTAACTGAAATCAGGCTCAAACTGCTCAGTGCACACAGCAGGGTGTTCGCGTTGAGCTTCAGCAAAAGGCTGGGGAATCCCTCAGGTTTGCAGACTGCTGCACATTTCCCCCTGCTGACTCCGGTGCGGGGCGTGCCAGCGCTGCAGAGCGAGAGCATCTGCCCTCAGCGGGGAAAAGCACCTTCCAGGTTTTTGCTATTATTTTGCAAGGGGACAGGAGTAAAGGAAAGGAGCTGAATTTAGATCTCGGATAACCAGGTATAATCTGAGCTGGCTGCCACGTGGGCATTTTTAGGCAACGGGAGCCATTTCTATTCCAGCTGCTGTCCACAGGGGCTCTGCAGTTTGTTCCAAAGGGAGAAACATTGCTGTTCCTTTTTGGAACATTTTAGTGGCTGAATAGTACTATGAACTGTCCAAACAAGACAAAAATAATCTGAAACCAGTCTAGGGCCCATCAACACTTTTTTTTTTTTTTGTTTTTTCTTTTTACCCTCCTTAAGGAGAACCTAGCTGTACAGACACGAGTGGCTCGGACAGTCACAGACCCAGGCAGACAGACACCTGCACTGATCCAGCCCAGGGGCCGGTGCTGGTCCTACCTCCAGCAGCTGGGCAGCACTGGGCCGGGTCTCCGGGTTCTTGTCCAGCGCAGTCTTCAGGAAGTCTCTGAACTCCAGGGACCTTAAAACACAGTCATTGGCAAGAAGTTCAGAAGAGGGAAAGGCCTCGAATGCCACAGGTAATCTGCTTGATCCCTCTGCAGGTCGTGTCCCAGTTTGCAACTGGCTATAATCACCTTTTTGCTCCCAGCGTGGGAAACCCTGTGCTCAGTTATTCTGATTATTTGTAAGAGAATCAGCAACATGGCCAAGTGAGGGACTAGATTTTGCCTTACCTGTGATAGCAACAGACAGCAGGACTGAGCACCAGCTCAGTGCCCCAGGGCCAAGGAGGAGAGACAGGAGAGGACACCAGCAGTCATTCTCCAAAGGAAACCCAGGGGAGGAGCTGCTTGTTGGGCAAGGATGCTCCAGGACCCATCCCCACAGCTGCAGTGTGAAAGGACGGCTGTGAAGGACCAGGAACCCCATAGGAGGGCACCCTCAGCCTGCACAGCACAGCTCGGAGACACAGAGCATGTCCCTGCTCCAGAGGAAGCGCTCCCACCCTGCCTGCTGGGCTTTAGCGGCTACCTGAACCCCTGTAACAACACCCATGACTCCAGTGCTCTCCCAATATTTTGCTGCTGGCCATCACGCAGTGGCTTTTATCATGGTTTTTAAAAAATAAATAATTTTTTTACAATTAACTGATTGGATTTAAAAAAAAAAAAAAAAAAAAGCGCAGAAGAAACTTTCCAAACTCCAGGAAAGAAATTCTGGAGCTCTTTGCCATCTCCAGGTTTAGAGGAAAATCTGCCTTTCATACAAAACGAAGATGTTTTCAAAACAGCCAAGGCATCATCCTCGCTGCAGCAGGGCTGTGGGTGGGCAGCAGTTCCCCCCGTGCTGCCTGCACACCCCCAGCACAGGGATGACCGTCACCCTGCAGCGCTCGGGGGGCTCCTGGCACACAGCTGGGCCTGGAATACAGCTCGGATCCTACGCTGGGTTCTCAAATTAAACAATACTTCTATAGAAAAGGCTATTATCTCTCCCTCAAAATACCGTGTCAATTGGGAAATGCACACTCTGCTGCCCCAAACCCCCTCACCATTTGGAAGGGCAGCTGAGCGTGGGGGGGTCGGACTTGGCAATCTTCAGCAGGACTCTCATGGGGTTGAGCTCGTGATGGGGCGGCTCAATCTGGGCCATTTCGATCAGCGTGATTCCCAGGGACCAGATGTCTGCCTTGTAGTCGTACGGAGTGTCCTTCATGGTCTCACACATCACCACCTCCGGGGCCATCCTGCAAGGGGCAGAGCAAGGAGCAGGGATAGGGAGGAATGGCACCAATGCCACAAAATGTGAGCCTTGCAGCAGCAATTAAATGCTTTAAATAATCTGCAGCATTGTATATATATATATTAAAAAAAAACCACCACCAAACCCAGTCTTTCCTCCTAGCTCTGGGTTTCAGAAGCAGCAGCATCTTTTCTAAGGGGTCCAACCCCTCCCTCTTCCACAGACCAGCCAAGACAGCCCAGGCAGCCCATGGAAACCCCCAGGCCACTGACATATGGCGCGGATGTTGCTTCAGACGATAAATTAATCCTTGACGATTCCGTTCCTTCAGCAAGTCGGGTGATTTAGAGATTGCGTTTCTGGAGCGAGGAGTCATTCCCATGTGCTTGGAGACACTTCAAAGCCCACTCCACCCCCCGGGGTGGGGAGAGCGGGCAGCGCACACACGCAAGCACACGTGTGTCCCTTGCTTCTCCCAGCCTGGAGCACGGTGGCCTCTCAGCCAGCTCAGGTCATCATGACACTGGGCAATGCTCCCGTACGCCGAGGCTGCTCACAGCTCCCTTCAGGCAAGGGAAACACTTGCACACATGGACACTGGCCAAGATTCCTTGTTAAAATCCTCCCACCTGGGCTTGGTAAGACACTATGGTCCAACACATCCTAAAGGTCATCAGCTCTCAGTTTCCGAGCAAGTCTGATTTTTCACAAAAAGCAAAGCTCCTTGCAAACACAGGACTTCTTAGAAAGCAGGTCACTCACCAGTAAGGGGTCCCAATGAAGGAGTCTCGCTTCTGCAAGGTTTTCATGTTTTTGGCAGACACTCCAAAGTCAGCTGTAAAGAGCAGTAACATTAGATGCTGTAGGAAAGCTGAAAGACCCTCCTGAATTAGCACACTTGGCTGCAATGCAGATTTAAAAGCAAACACACATTTAAGGCAAGAACATGATACGACGTGCTGTTTCCTCGAAACCAAGCATCAGAAATTAAATTTGCTTTTGGGTAGGTAACAACCAGGGACCTTCCCCTCCCATGTACTATAAGACAGGGGCGTAACAAGCCACCCCTACTGTAACCCAGACCCTACACATCTCGAGGGAAGTCAAGATCTTTTCCACAAACAAAAGCAGCTCCGTGGCAAATTGGTTTCAGGACTGCTATTTTATAGCAAAAAGTCTCACTTTACACCAGAAAAAACCCAAAGTGCCATTACATTCCCTTCAGCCTCATGCACAGTGGTCACTGCATGATGCCTTTCCCTGATTTTGTCCCTTCCATAGAGAGCTGCTGAAGCCAACCCAACCCAAATCAAATCAGTAAGACTTGCAGAGGGCACTGAGCCCACTCTGGGGCAATTTGCTTTCTGAGATGGCCCTGATGAGCTGTTATCCGTCTGCAGCCTGGGCTCAGGGTGTCCCTGATTGTGGGTCACCCTTGGCCCAAGCCGGCAGAGGGTTTTCACACTGGAGCATGACCCATGGTCACAGGAAGGTTTCTATCACCTCAGGCTGGCTGGTCTCCATCAGCACCCACAGACATATCTTAGAACAAGATATCCAAGAACACCCCTTAGCTGCTGGCACACCTCGTCGAAGTCCAGAAGGAGATCCACACATGTCTGACCAGTCCCTACAGACAAAGCTACCTTCCCATCCCCCAGCAGGTAGCTAATGACAGTTCCACTCAAGCCCATAGCAAGCTGGTAAAGAAACCCTTCGGCAAAACTTGCCCTGTCACCACCAGACCTGCTCTGGAGATAAGACAAATTCTTCCAGCTCCCAGACCTGCCAACTGGCACCCTGCACAGGATGCTCAGCAGGACAAAAAGCATTAAAAAAAAAACCCAAGTTCCAAGAGGGATTAAACAGATTCATGAAAAAGAAGTCTACGAAGTGCCTGAGCCCAGCTGTGGCTGGGGGAGTCTCAGTGCCCGGCAGGGTGCTAAACACAGCACATGGCTCAATGGCAGACTCGGCTGCCCAGGAAACAATACACAAGTTTTCCCCCACCTTGTCCGGCCGAGCTCATCAGCCAGCAGACAAGCAGCTGATGTCCCGCAGGGGGGCAGAGGGCAGAGAGCATCCCTCAGTGCCCCCCGGTGCTCGGGCACAGCCAACACTCCAACACAGCTCCCAGCAGCATGTGGCTGTCATTAGTGCACCATGGAACGGTCCCAAGCAGCACCATGGCTCACGACTGCTCTCCCAACAGGCCTGGCTGAGCAAGCCCCTGTCCCATGTGCCGGTGGCTCACCGAGCTTGATGTCCCCATCCTGGGTGAGGAGCACGTTGCCTGCCTTCAGGTCACGGTGGATGATCTTTTTGCTGTGCAGGTAATGGAGGGCTTCCAACATCTGGCGGCAAATCACCTGAATCTGAGGTTCAGTCAGGCCCCGGTCCAGCTCTGCAGGGAGGGAGAGAGCAGTTAAACAGGACAGAGATCCAAGCGATGCTCCACCTGAGCAGCAGGAAGGCATGGGCTACCCAGCAGACCATTTAAAAATCACTGCCCATGTGTCAAAGCAGCAGGAGACCAATGCAAGTCAGCTTGTTAAGGTAATTTATTCCCTAAGTCAGCACTCAGTGCAATGTCTCCCTGCTTGCGGCTGCTGGTTTATAGCTCCCTCCTGGGGATGCATGGCTGAGGCATCTGGCCCAGGAATAGTGAGTGGATGAGGAGGACGAGGACGGGGAGCCAGGCATGCCTGTGACGGGGATCTAACTGCAAGTTCCCTGCTGATTTGGGAAACAGGTCCCTGCAGACAAGCTGGATCTTGCTCAACATGGGGACGATGCTACAGAGAGGAGGTTAGCTGAACTTGGCTGCAGGCAGCAGCAGGGTCAAACGCAGGCATGAACACTTGGCAGCTCCGTATGCAGCCATGCTCTTATCCCCCAGGGAGCTGCAGCACACCCCCATACATCATGAGGAACATGCTCCTTCCCAAAGGAACAAGCAATGAAAAGCTCACCAGCGCTATCCCTACCCACTGCTCTGAGCTGGTTTTTCAGGTAGCATCAGGAACCAGCACACCAGTTCATACCCTGCTGTCTGTCTCTATTTCTGAAACCTGTGGGGACACGTGGCCAGTTGGCATGACCTCCCTGCTAAGCTCTGCCCGGCCATCTTCACCATCCAAGACCTCTTCCCAAGGCGACAGCTCTGCAAACCATCAAACTTGCAGATGGTTGGCATCGCAGGAGCTTCCCTCCCCCCTTCCACAAGCCCTTTGCAATGCAGATCCCTCCTCAGCACAGCCAGGATGGGAGCTGATGGATGGACCCCAGCAGCTGGGACAGACGCTCCTTCAGAGCAAGGATCTTAACCACAGGCTGGGGGATGCTGGGTCAGCCTCTTTGCTCTTCCTCACCATGATCTCCCTCGCTCTGGAGGAAGCTGATGATTTCCACTCTCCCTGGAGCGTCTGGCAGAAGTGAGGTGTAGCAAGCCACAGGTTTTGAACAACAGATTTCAAAGGCAAATGCCAATTGCTGGTGGGGATGAGGAGGTGGAACAGGCAGCGTTTGGCAGCTCTGAATTTACTAACGCTGGGAGCATCCCTCAGCTCTGGCTCACAGCGTGTCCTGCCCCTCATTTGGTGGGGTGATGGCACTACAGCCAGACCACTTGCTCACGGTTCCCTATGCTCCCCCTTCCCGGGACCTCCAGAGACCCAACTACCACGGATACAGCTCCATGAACACTCAGGGGGATTTTTGTGTCCCAAGAGACAGTACACCCCTATTGAGGTTTTCCAGGGGGAAGACGTATTTTCCTCCAGCACTTCAGAACAGGTACTTTTGCATGCAGTGATTTGGACCTGCTTTAAAGAAGTTCCCTAAAGCAAGCACAGGTTTTAGGGGCTGAATCAAAGATGACAAATTTTGGGTCCACGCTTTTCCTGGCAATCAAAAGAAAGCAAGGCCTTTGGAAATAGCAGAGCTGAAAGGGAGTAACCCTCGGGGAGATGTGGCTCTGTCCCAGGGGCTCCAGGCAAGAGTGCCACGTTTGCCATGCAGAGGGGACATCACCCTCCACCACGTCTGTACAGCCCTGGCACAGAGGGGCTGCGGCACCAGCCAGGGCTGTTTTGGGGAACACCCACACACTCCCAGTCTCCCAGCAGCTCTGTGTGGAAGGGAGGAGTTAAAAACCGGGAAGATTCCTGGAATTACTGCAAACTGCAGTTTATTTGGACGCTCTGCCGCTTCACCAGATGACCGATACCATACGGAGAAGTCAGCAAGAAGATCCTGGGAGATTCATCACGACAGGCACCCAGATTAAATATCTTGGCCCCGCTGCACTTCCCGGGAAGCTGTGGGAACAGGATCCCAAGCACCCGGTGCCTCCAGCAGATAAATATTTAAAGCCATCTTTCCCTTCCAGTCGGACTCTCCCCTCTCCCCATGCCTTGTGATCTGCTGATCCCAGCAGCATTTAAATCACAAAAGGACATCAAAGTAGCTCAAGGAATGCCCCAGGGCTGCCACACCTTCTGCTCCGAGTATGAAAATAGGCAAAGTCATGGGAGAGAAAGGTAGCTGGAGAAGCTGGGGCACCCACATTTGCTGTCTGTCCGAATGTTGTCCCTGAAAGCATGCCAGAAGGCTGGAAACACCTTGTAGGCATCTCCCTGAGCACGGAGAAGAGCCCGGCACCACGCACTGCACTCACCCAGCATGGTGGCATCCACCGCCCCGCCCGGGCAGAACTCGATCATGATCTGAGGAAACAAAGAGAGAAAAATTAAGTGTCAGGTCCACATCTTACCGAGCAAAGCCCACCAGGTAGGAAAGAGGAGACAAAAGCATTGGGTTTTGCTTCAGCCATCTCAGAGGGATCATCCCCATCACCGTGACACCCCCAGCAGTCGTGCCTGGAGCCCGTACCTGGACACCCACCCCGAGCAGCCAGCTTCAGCTTCCTCTCTGTTTACATCTCTCTGTATTGCGTTTTGGAGCGAGGGCTGCTCCAGAGAGCAGCCTTGCCAACAGGATGAGATAGTTGTCATAGCTGGAAGCTGACGTGGCTGGGAGAAATCAGGCAAGATTTTCTTTGGCAAATGAGAGCTGGGGAGGGCTGTTGGGTCTTTAATTTTTTTTATCCCCCCCCTCCGTCCCTTGCTCAGTAGTTCGTTGCTCTCTTGATTTTGAGCAATTTGAGGAGAAACTATGTCAATGAAGAGGTTGAGCACATTCACCAGATCATGCACATCCCTGGGAGAGAAACAGCATCAGACTCCTGCCAGTCCCCAACACCTGCCTGCCTGGCCCCTGCTGTTCCACCCCAGGGTTGGGGGCACCCACCGGGTGGGCCCTTCCCCAGCACCCCAGGGATGCAGGTCCTCCTCCCCCTCACCTCCGCACAAACTCAGCCAGAGCTGTTCCCAGGTGGGGCTCAGTGCCAGCCCCTGCTTCCCGTTCCTTCGGGGCGGACCAGGCTGCACAGATTAAAATTTCAAGCAGCCAGAGGTTACAAGGGAGAAGGGATGCTTCACCTCCCCAACAAGTTCTTCTTGTTGAGACGACATGGGGCAACATATCGGAGAGGTGAAACGGCAGAGTTTATCTTGAGGACAACGACCAAACAAACCCAAGGCAGCATTTCCCAGCGCAGCTCTCTAAGCCCTTCAAGTGGAGGTCAGGTTATCCAGCAGCGCTCTAAGCCCTGGACCAAGGGCCGAAGGGAGGAGGTTCAAGCTCCCTCCTTCCCATGGTCTAACCCTGGAGCTCCAGGCGAGCCACATCCCACCTTTTTGTCCTGCAGTTTGTACAAGCGGAGAAGGGAAATGCTATTATTGACCTGGGCCGTGGTGGAAGACACAACTGCTCTGTTTTGGAGGAGAAGGGGGAGCAGTATCAGGTGCTGGGACAGAGCAAACCTTGAATTGCTCTGTGAGAACCGGCCCAGGTCCAAGAGTCAGAGGGGAGACAATGCTGAGAAAAGAAACCCAGGCAGGCTGGGCTGCGTGGCACCGGCACTGTTGGAGGAAGCGGAGGAGAATAACCAGAGGCCAGGGCTGGTGAAGCATGTGAAGCAGGCAGATGGAGAAAAGCATTTGGGAAAACATTTGAACCATTTGCAAACCAGGAGAACAAATCTGTGCCGATTCAGAGCGGAGCAGGAGCCTGACAGGGAGGAAGCCAGCGGGCCCGCAAAGCCCTTGCACAAATGGGCCACATCAACATGTTTTTTTCTAGCTTGAGGTTATACCCTGAACCAGAACATCAGCAGCTCCACTACAAAGTTGCAAGGCAAGAATTGCCTCCTGCTATGGTCTCCCCAGGCACAGAGATCTCCCTTGGACCCCCATGCTCCATCATCACCCCAATGCAGCTCTAGGAGGCTCATTTCTACCAATTATTTTTATAGTGTTCCTCATCACGTTCATCAGAGCAGACTAACACCACTAGTGGACACCAGCCCTTCCTGGTCTCCTCAGAGCCCAAAGTGCCAGAAGCAAACCCCAAAAGAGCCCCACACCAATGCCAACCTGCCAGCTGGGAGGGCAAGGGTTTTCTCTCGCCCTGGGAGGCTGCGGGGATGTGTGGGGCTCTGCTGGCACAGCCAGCCTGGTGACAGTACCTCCACACAGTGATACCACGATCCCACCAGCGGGACTTGCCATCTGCCAGGCCATCCAACCTGCCACTAGCCTAGACCAGCCAAGTGAGTGACCGCTGGCTGCATCACCCGAGCCCACGGGGCAGGGCTTGCAGCGGCTGCAGAAAGACAGTGCAGACCTGATCCCACCTAAGTCTGAGCATCACAGCTTTGCGCTGCTCCAGCTGGCAGAAAACTTGCCCCTACAAGTGATGCTACCTCATCACTGAATCACAGTCCAAGGTTTCATTCATCTCACATGGGCAATCCTTTCCTGCTCCTGCCAATCCAGGCACCTCAGGAAGTCACCTGCCCAAAAAGGGTGGTCTCCAGGTTTCAAGGAACAGCCTCCCTCACATTCAGTCAGTAAGGAAGGCCTGATGAGAAGCTTGTCAATGCTACCAGGCTCAACTTTTGATTTTAAACAGTCCGAAATCTTCAAGCAACCCTGCCCAAATCAGCTGCTTATGTGGCCTGTGCCATCCAGATGACTCTGGTGCTTTTATTGCTGATGCTCAGCAAGCAGCTTTACAGCTTCTGCTGCTTTGTGTGTCCCTACTAAATGAAGTCCCCTGGCATCTCACACAGCTCCGCTTACACAGCCTCCAGACTGAGAAACGTGATTGTAATTTTGAGGGGTGAGACACACAGAGGGCAGCCAGCTGGGTGACAGCCAGCTTGGTCAGCAGGGTCCCCGGGAACCCAGTGTGGTCCCCCTGGGGCAGATGCTGTGCTGAGGTTTCCTACCAGGGGCATGGCTGGCACAGTAAAAATGTGCTCTGGTCAGACACGTCGAGCTTTTAAATGGGGAAGGGCCAAGCACAACACACCCTACTCTGGAACTGGATTCGTGTGGGATGCGTTTCATCTCAGTTTCATCTGGGTTCAGCCTAGCAATGAGAAAATTAGGGAAATCAGTCCATCTGAACCAGCATGACTGTGTATGTTTATGCAGGCACAGCAGGCTGCAAGCCAAGCGCTGGGAATATGGGAAATATGGAAAACTTAAAAATATGCATTTTCAACAAGGGCAGAGATGCCAAAGTATAATCCTGGGTGTGGCCAGATTGTCTGAACATCCAAAAACCTAATGCGCTCATTTCAGCCCAGAAAAGCTGATTTAAACAAATGCAACCGGCAATCCCATACCATAGCTCATACACTAACGCACACTTCCTACCAGGAGCAGGGCCAGCTGAAAAACATTTCACCACAGAAGCAGGTAGGAAGGCCAGCCCGGTGGCAGCGGCACCTCTGATGCTGCAGCTGGGGGATGCAAGCAGCTCACAGAGAGCGGAGGCTGTGCGGGTACCATCCCCAGAGTCACAACGGGGAGGGGGACAGTCAGGTGGTCACTGACACCCCAAGGAGGGATGAGTTGGGAGGGTCCTAGAAGAGAGCTGTTGACAAGAGCCTGTGCAGCCAGGAGGCTGGTGCTTTACGCAAGAGTTACAAAGGGTTTAACTCTTTGCCGAGGACTGTTTCCACATGCTTTGATATATTGGCTGACTACTCCTTTACTGAGGTGTCCCCAAGCCACAGCTGGAGCAACAGCTGTAGTGACAGTGCCCTTCTCAGTGCTGCCCTTCGCCTCCCAACGCTACACTGGGCTGCTGCTTGCGTGGTGCTCAGTCACCCCCAGCACCTGGGACCCTGCGCAGGGCTCACCGTGGAGCCGCAGCGGCACGGCTCAACAGAGATCTCACGACCCCAGTCCTGAAAAAGCTTCGGTGGTCTTGTGAACCAGAGACATGAGACCCGTGGGGGTCTCTGCCCCGGTGTTGATATCCTAAAAGCAGCTCCTTCGCACTAATTAGAGTCAGGGGGAGCACCCACACCTCCCCCTCCTCCTGCTTGGGGTCTGGGCAAGGGCAGCCCGAGAGCCTGCTGCAGGTTCTGCAGCAAACAGCCTGGGACGGGGCTGGAGCAAACATCCTGTTTATAATGATTTCCTCCACACAAGAAATCCAGGGACTTCCTCGCCAAAGGCTGCCCAGCCCCTCTGCTGCACTGGGCTGCCAGCGGGGACACGCTGCAGCAACGGGAGCGCTCCCTGCTCCCTCCTGCTGTCACCTCAAACCTGTTCAAAATCCCAGGGATTACACACTATCGCACTTCAGTTTTTAATCCACGGGCCATTGCAACCACACCTTGCAGGCACATGCAAAATCTGCCGCTAGGTCCCATCACGGAGCAAGGCAACGGACTGTCGCCTGCCCGCCAGCACAGCCAGAGCCCGGTGGTCTCAGCTCTGATGCCGCAGCCAAGAAACCCAGCCACTGCGCTGGGTTCATTTGCAGCTCGATGGGGACGCACGAGCTGCACGCACAGGAACAGATTTGGGCAGCTGGTTCATAGACAGAGAAAGGAACACACTCTTACTACCTCTCAAAACCTTCATACCACAGCTCAAGCACTGTTATTAAAAATAACCAAACCAACAGAAAAAAATTAAGAGGCCCTTTTCTCCTATGCCTTCAGTGAAACAGCATGAAGGAAGGGGTCTGCATGCACATGCTACATGATCTTTCCTTTTCAAGAAACTTTTGCATGGGCAAAATTAAATTTAAACGTAAATTTGAAAGCAAGTCCACTCAAGTTAAAGGGCTTTGCTGGTGACCTTGATTTTTCCGGTGGCTCATCCTAATCCTGCCTTAGGCACAGCAAGATCTGGAAGCATTTTGCAGCCCAAGTGGGAGCGGGGCATGCAGAGGGGGCTGGGGCCTTTTTCTGGACTGTTCAAGTAATAAGTGACTGCCTGGGAGGAGAGGAAGCAGGGTCCAATGAGTCTGGGGTTGCCCAGGAGAATAAATATACATACATATGTATGAAACAGCTACTGCTTAAATTAAGTACTCTTAAAGACACAGGCCTTTAAGCTGTACCTGAGCGAGGTGGGTACCACGTTATGAGAAAGCATTGTATGACTTTGCAGCTCAAGACAGCAGATCAGACACTGCGCCAGGAGAATCCCTCCAGCACCTTACACCAGCTGAAGGGCAGAGGGACACCAACACAGAAAGCCAGCCTAGGATGGATTAGCGCCCAGCGCAGTTTCTGGGTCTGACAAGCCAGAAGCAGCATCTTCTGCCCAGGTACCAAAGTCCTCCCAGGTAGGACAGAGAGCCTGCTCAGTCCTCCCACCCTGGGCAGGACTGGTCCTGCCTCTTTTGGGTGTGTTTGAGAACTTTCTACAATGTTTAAAAAAAAAAAAAAAAAGGAATTAAAAAAGCTTATCTTGCAAAGTATTTTCACTAAACACTGCACAAGTCGCCCAGGGTGGAACAGCTGATGTCCCTGAACCGGGGTTTGCAATTGAAGCCCTATTAAGAGGGGGACACACCCGCAGCCCAGCTCTTACTCACCCCATTGGCATGTCAGAGGGCAGAGGTCCCTGAGCTGTTCCCTCTGAAGCAGCACTGCAGAAATGCCTCTTCCAGCCAGAAAGGGAGGAGGGGGGAAGAGGGGAAGGGAAGGAGCCATCAGCTGGGAAAGTTGGGGGTAGCTCATCTGGGGGGGTGGCGGTCCTGGGCAGCCAGGCGTTTCCCACGACGCAGCAGGCTGTGCAGGGAGGCCACCGGGTCCCCTTAGGATAGAGGAGCCCTTGGCTGCCAGCCCAGTTGTTCCCAAGTCACTGGAGGTGGTGGGTGCCCGCAAGCTCCTCCTGTGACTTTGCTGCTTTCACAGTTACACATTGAATAGCCCAGTTGCTTTGGAGTCAGTGTTGCTTCAGAGCACCCAGGGCATTACTATATGGGTGCACGCCGTGCTAAGCATTGTAACCACCCAGCCACCTCCCATCCTGCCAAGACCTGAGCACCAGCAGCCACCAGAGGTTGCCTGTGTCCCCAAGATCCACCTGCCCCCATAACCACCCTGCCTCACCCAGAAACGGCTTCAAAACCAGAGTACTTCAATTTCCTCTCCTAATCTGCAGCAGAGGGTTTCATTTGTTTAAGCAGCTGCCTGCTGCTGGGGAGACGGCAACCCGCAGCATCCTGCTGCCACAGCAGCCTCCATCACCCACACACAGCCTTGTGGCTCTACCACATTTGTGGGGCAACTTAGAGGCGTCCTTGTCACCCACAGCGGAAAGCACCCTCCAGCACAGCCATCAGCTCTCCTGCCTTGTATTGGCATGGCAGGACTGGGGAGATAAGAAAAGTAAATGTAGTAAAGTAAACTCTGCTCCATTTACAGACCTAGCCGGTGAAGGGAAGTGCTCTCCAGGTTGCCTCCCTGTCAGCTGTTCCACCTCCCCTCTCTCCAGGATGCTGAGCTGGCACAAAGCTCCTAGAGGGATGCTGCCACTAGCAGCCGTCACTTCTGTATTGGTGTTCTCCAAGTTCGAGCAGGGCATGGAGAAGGAGCGGGGTGTGCCACAGCTGGCCTCAGCCATGCTCACCGTCAGAGGTGTCTGCCCTTCTCCCCGTGGAGCTGCCACTGCAGGGAAACCACAGTGGGAGGAGGGTGGCAGGGCTGTCCCCGTGCGCAGACCTGGGAGGGAGAGGCAGGAGGAAGGAGCTGGGGCAGATGTGCCCGTGCGGGTACTGCAGTGGGAAGAGCAGGGCTTTCCTGCCATCGCCCACCCGCTTACAGGGAAAGCGGAAGAAAGGCAGTAAACTGCAACCAGCCCTGTGATTCAGAGGCAGCGGGGCAGGGTGGGGGCAGAAATCTTTTGCATTCAGCAAAAACGCAACAAAGAGAAAGAGAAAAGAGAAAGAGCCAGAGTGATCGGGGGGGACCGGCTGCCTCCAGGCTCTCCTGGTGCTGCAGAGAGAGAAGAGCTGCCCTGTGTGAAGGGTTGGGTGGGGAGGATGGTGCAGAACAGTTAACAGGGACTCCCACCTACAAAACCTTGATGCATCCAGGACCTGTATCGGCACCTCCCCGGTGCTGCCTGCCACTGCCGTCTCCCTGCCTGCTGGGCCGATCTGCTGAATCAGTGATGCTGCCAGCCGAAGCCCATGCAGGTGATGGACACCACTTCTGAAGCCACCCCATGCAGAGCCACCAGCCTGCTCAGCCCCACAACAAGCCCCAGTGAGAGGACCACACTCATGCCGGGGTGCAGGAGGGAAAGGGGGAAAGAAACCCCCTTACAGTGAATTTTACAAAGCTGCTTTTTGAGCTACAGTAAGAGACCAGGCCCTACTTTTCTATAAGGAGATTGCCCAAAGGGGAAGTCTGGATCCTCCTCCCACCGCAGCGAAACTGGTGGCTGGGAGGCGAGAAGGCAGCCGAGGCAGCACTCCGAGGCATCACCTCGGGTGAAAACCACAAGGCATGTACCATTGCCTGAATTTCAACAGACCGCCTGTTGAGTAACAGCCACTGCCTTTGTGGCTGCAGAGCCCTTCCCCTCTCCCCGCCAGCCCCTGCTGCTGCCCCTCCAGTGGGACATGGTAGCTTGGTCCCCCCCCGCAGAGCCCCCAGCCCCACAGGGGCGGCTCGCTGAGCCCCCTGTACCACGGCTGCTGAGGGCGAAGGATTTGGCCACGAGACCCAGTGCCGCCCTTCTGCTGCCAGAACGGGAGCCACAGCCTGCGGTGCCTTCCTCCCCATCCTCTGCGCCTGCAGAGCAAGCACGCAGGCAGGCGACACAGTGCTGGCAGCACCCGTGACCTTGCACCACCTCCCCGGCAGCGCAGGAGGAGCCCGCCCTGGGATAAGCACCCCTCTCTGCACCGTGCCAACCCACCCAAAACATTTCCTGGCTTCAGGGGGGAGGGCAAATCTCCCTTCAGTGCACTGAGCCCAGGGCAGGACGGGGGTTCCTGGAAGGCCCTCACGCAGCCCACGCTGGCACCATGGCACCCACAGCCCAGGATGACGTCCCTGGTATTGCAGGCAGCGCGGGGGAAGGCAGGAGAGGTGGGAGGAAACAGTCTAGACCTCCCCATCCGTGACAGGGTATGGAGTCATGGCAAGGCAGGTCTCGCCTCCCAGCATCGGGATGATGCCCGGTGGGTGAGGCAGGCTCCCTCCGGAGCCCTGCAGGAGCGGTGGGTGGCAGACAGCTCAGACAGTCTCTAGGGCTTTTGGTCTTGACTCAGAGGCAGAGGAGACAGAGCAAGTCCAGGAAAGCATCTTCCTACAGCCCTCAGTCCTGATTCCAGAAAAGCCTGCCCCGCTACCCGCAACGGCTGTTCATGAGCTACTGAATGCTGCATTCCCCCCCAATTCCTCACTATCACAGTCTGCTGGTGGCCATCCCACGCGCCTGCTCAGCCCAGCAATATATGTGCCACACAAAATAAAGGATAGAGGCAACAGCTATCCCTGTTCTCAACCTTTGCATGTTACTGTAGCACTGAGGACTCGGACAAGGTCAGGAGCATCTGGAGCAGTGGCCAAAATCTGCACAAGACCAGTGGAGGGGACAGCCCTGGCCAGCAAACTGGCTGCAGCAAAGAGAAAGTGTAGCACAAAGAACATAAACGGCCATTTGCCCGAAAGCCGCCCACATCAACGATGGATCCAGACCTCAAGCTCAATCCTGAGACTGCTCTGTGCCAGAGGCACACAGGCAAAGCCCAGTCCCGCATGCAGAGCGGCCACCTGGGCCGCAGATGGCAACCTCCACATGTACCCCAAGATGCCAGCACCACCTCCACAGCCCAGCTATGGCCCAGACACGTAGGGAAGCCAAGCGCCCTCCCCATCAACAGCTCGTACCCAGCCCTGCTAATCTGCTGGGGCTTCCACCCACACTCAACACCTCCAAACACCTGAGCACGGGGTGAAGAGCCACCCCACTCAGCTCCACCCCCTGTCCTTCCAAGCCCATCGTGTCTCCTGGGCTGATGGGCTGAACCCATCCCCATGGATCTAGGGAAAGCTTTGGACACATTTTCATCTCCAACAACTGAGAAAGGGGCTTCAGCTTCCAAGTGACACAAACCCCAGCGGAGAGAGCCATTCCTTGCTGATGGAAAGAACACAGTGATATATTTAGGCACAGAAACCACATTTAGTAAGGTCAAGGGGCATGTCCTTTACTCCTCTGTTTGACATCTGAACCCAAGTTCTGCTGGTTAACTGCAAAACTATGCTGTCCAGCCAGCTGCAAGGGGAGGCAGGACAAGCAACAGTGCATCAGCCCTCCCAGCAGCAGCTCCCCTCTTCCCCCCATAGCACAGGGGCATGCAGGGCCACAGGGGCTGGTTTTGGGGAGCACCAGCTTGGTTTTTAAATACCATTTGGTCAGCTCTATTCTCTCCTTTGAAACCAAGGGCCATGCTGGCTGGTGAAGCTTTGTTTGCAAAGTGTGTCAAGTCTCCCCATTATCTCAGCCAGCCTGCCCTGCTCCGACTGAAGTCCAAGGATTAAGTTCACGTTATGGAACAGAGGGAGGAGGTGGATCACATTCCTACACCCACTTAACTTAGCACTTTCCCCACCACCCTCCTGCCCAACACTTTTCACCCAACGCATGCCAAAGGGCTGGAAGAAAACGGGGAACAGATGACTCTAGCGTTGCTCCTAAGCCTGATGGGCCAATTCAGAGCAAGGCTGAGCTGCTCCAGCTATTTGCTGAGGGCTGAAGACAGGGCAAGACACTACAGCAGCCTACCACACACTGAGGACACACAACGTCCTTCCCAACCTCATTTCTAGAGCCCCACGAGGCCAGCGTGCCACCAACACAAGAAGGGATGAACACTCAGGAATCACTAGCGCCTGGAAAAGCCACCAGCTCTGTGCTCCCCTCCAACTGCAGCCAGCCCTCAGCACACACGGGACAAGCCATAAAACAATACAGAAGCCACCAGAAGCCTCTTTGCTGCCACAGCGGAGCACAAATGTCAACAGCTTGCCTGACATGGCAAGTATGCTGTAGGTGGAAGCGAAATAATTAGCTCTCTGTAAGAGAGCGCTCCAAGCTTGCCAATTTTCCCTTACAGACAAGGGCACTATTCAGAGACTTTAAATATAATAAACCTTTTCTCCCCCCCTTTTCTGAACAAAATAACCTACAGAGAAAATTATTTGAAATTTAAAAAAAAAAGTCTATCCCCATAATGCGTGGAGGAAAGAAGATGCAGGGCAGTAAGTGAGGAAACCCAAGGCTTACAGAGTTTCAGAGCAGATGAATTTATCAAGAACAAAGTCAGATAATGATGCATACTCCTCCTGAAATGCAGAGTTCCCTGCTGACCATAAGGAGACTAGGGATGAGCTCTTCACATCCAAATCATTCTGAGATGACAAAATATTTCCTTGAACTAACCCTCCACAGGTGAGCAGAAATATTCCCACTCCTACTGAAGTTTTGGAAGAATAAAACAAAACTCCTTTTAGTTTAACCAAATGGTTTTGACACTGAAAAAAAAAAAAGCATCCTTCTCCTTGCTGGAATTACACAGGGCATTTAGTTTCTTTTGGCAAGGGCTGATATCCAACCCCTTTGAATTCACCATCCCGACTTGCTAGTCAGCATCCCAGAGGGACGAGAATCCAAGAACACCTACGGCCAGCGAACAAACAGCTACAAGATGCAGAGAGGGTCAGCACGGCCGCAACCAGGCAGTGGTACCTGGATGCCGAGCGCTGTGGAAAGAGTTAACTGCAGCATGCACAGGCTTTTTCACAAGCTCTCCCTTCAGGGACCAAGACCAGGACTGGGTCTAAGTGCTCAGGGCTCCCAGCCTCATGCTCTGTAGAGCAGGGATGGTGGGAGGAAGGCCAGTGCTCTTGTTTGCTATAGAAACCAGAAAAAAACCCACTAAGGCTATGGCTCTCTGCCCGGGCATGGGGCAAAGCCTTTGCTGCCTGGAGAGCTGTGACTGGGATCGCCCTTCTCTCACCAAGTTAATCAGCATTTAGAGGCCATTCAGTTCACCAGCAGCATTCATCACTGGATGGGAAGCAAAATGCAGAAAATTCTTCCAAATATAAGTAGCTAAAAGGAACAAGTTGCTTCTTCAGTGTGAAGATTCACCAGCCTCAAGCACCCCAAGTTTGTGCCAACATCTAAAACAGGCGATGCCTTTCAGAACGGCAGAGCTCACCATCAGAGCCAGAGTCTGACCCAGGACCAGTTTCCTGATGTCTTTTATTAACAGCCAGCAGTTCCAATGCGTCCTCAAAGCCTCGCCTAGCCAGCAGCATGACTCGTTGGAGGGGTAGCAAAGGACTTTACAAGTTTTCTACTCCTGTCTGGCATCCCTCTAGAAACAATTATTTGTTCTGATCGCCCCCAAATTCACAACACAAGGTGCCCGGATCCCTCACACAAGATGAGATTAGTGCTGCTTAACTGTTTCAGTGAGGGCTTTGAAGTCAATGGAAACTACCCCGAGCCATAAGGTCTGCAAAAGGCCATCCCTCCCTCCCAAATGACAACTTTCAGGCTACATTCGAAATAAAATTAAGATGTCTAAACCTGCAATCTATCGCTTGTTCCAGGGCACAGGCCGAAGCTAGGTTTCAAGGCACCGTCTCCTGTACACAGGTAGTTCATAGATATTCATTTGTATGCAAACATTGCTCCTTAGCATTTCCCTCGGTAAGCCAGCCAAGCGGGAACGTGGCTTATGGCAATTCATTTCTAAACAGAGTTCTAAAGTGCTTTGAGAACGGATTTGTCTATAGGCTTCTTGTCTGCTGCTTTCTTTTCATAAAACTGTGGCCTTGTGGTTATAATCCTGGACTGGGATTCAGCACATTAGACTTATTCCCAAGTACCATTTACCTGCTGGGTAAACTTTAGGCAAATTCTCCTCTGTCTCTCCACTCCCCCTTCTAATGGCTGGGATAATGACAACAAGTCTCTTTATAAAAGCATTCTGGGGTGTATAAACGACAAGGGCACATAATCACAAGGCATTATTATTGCTTCAATAACCTTTCCTTGCAACGTTATCCTGTATAAAGGATGGTAGACAAAGGCTTCTATTCTAGTTTGCATTGTCATGCTGCCACCTGTAGAAGAGCTCTTGAACTTGGTGGGCCTACAGAGGTTTGCCTGCTGTGTGAGTTGTTCTCAGTGGTTGATCAAAATCACTCTGTTTCCATCCTTGCTTTAAGGGAAAGCCCCAGTTTTACTCAAAATAGGATTTCCAGTGACTTGCCAGGAGCCTGAATGCTAAAGCTCACGTTCACAAAGCAGAGCAGATACGCTGGTCTCATGCAACCTGCTGCCCAGCTTTACAGCAGAGGAGGGCAGAAGAAGACTTGGACCTCCATGCCTTTGGGAAAGGCAGTAAGTCACTTGCATAAGGATGAGGCAGAGAGAAGCCTCACTGCTCCGCGGGCAGACAGCGGTGGCAGGGAGGGGAGGGCAGATGCCACCCAGACACCCACTCCGCAGCATCCTAGCTGGCAAAGGCACCGTTCCAAGGTCAGAGCAGAAGTGAGCACCCACTCAGGTCAGTTAGACCACTCTGGACAGCAAATTGCTTGGCCCTGGAAACCCAGGGAGGTGTCAGAGAAAAAACCACTGGGCTACATTGCTTTTTCCAGTTTCCAGCCCTGGCCAAGATGATGTGCATCTAGCAGATTCTAAGGACAGGGAGGGGACACAGTGATAGCCCTGCCACACTCCCAGCCCCCAGGGCACAGCGATGCCTTATCCTGATGTGCGCACATGTCTGCCCGCAGCTGCCCCTCGCCTACCCTCCCTGCAGAAGTTACTGGAGTTGTTTTGCAGTTCTGCCCAAGTTCTGGACGGGTAGGAATTTAAAAACTGGTCCAGCAAACACCACCCCCACACCAGTTTGCCCCACAGGGCTTATCCTGCAGCAGCTCGTTGGTACCAGTGCAGAGCCCCACCAGCAACACAGCGCTGTGTGCTCACGGGGTGCAGCCACAACCGGCACAGATGTGAGTTTCTGCAGTTGGGGGAAAGGAGGAAGAGAAAGGAAAGGGTTGTTCCTCTACAACATTGGGTAGCTGTTTAACAAAGTTCACAAGTTTGGGATTACTTTGTTTTTCTGGGTCTCCCCTCTGCTATGCTCGAGCACTACACACAGCGAGCTGCAAACAACTGTTCAAGCACTTTGGGGGAAGTTCGGTACAAAGCTTCAGGAGCATGAGGCCAAGCAGGAAGGGCCAGTTTAGACTGCAACTATCCTGCCAAGTGAGATTTTAAAGGGACACGAATAGCCCTCAGATTCCTCGGGGACAGACAACCAAGCAGCCTGGAGAGCCCCGGTCTGGTACAGCATTCAGGCAAAGGGGTGTCCCGCAGGCATCCAGCCACAGCTCAGGCTGCTCACCCTGTGAGACATCCCTGCAAGTTGCAATAACCTCCCTTCACGAAGGAAAACCTTAGGGAATCTGATACTGTTATCAGCTTTCTTTTTTGTTTGTTTTAAAGAAGAAGTATTTCCAACTTAGAATTAAAAACTGCAGATGCTTTACATAGCCCAGCAGTCTAGTGCATGGGATAACAAACATTTCTTTATGATACAGGATTTTCAAGAATGCCCAAATCTCCAGTCAACATCCATATCAAAGGGGTAGCAATCCAAAAAGTCCCTGGCTAAACAGGTCAGGGCCTGCCCACAGAAAATGCAAAACGCTTTTTTAAGGGAAGTACAAAGACTTGCTACAAAGCTGGTGTCTATCTGCAAGCTGTAAGAGTTACATACCCACACAGCAGGCTGGTGAGAAGAAACTCTAAGCTGATTAAATTAACCATCCCCAAAAAGCTCCGGCAAGGCAGGGTTACCTGCATGGTACAGTGATTTTTGCTTTGATCTCCAGGAAACGTCTGTTTATTCAAAAGCCTGTTTGCTATAGCAACCATGGTTTATAGAAAAGGAGAGAGGGGGAAGAGAATTCCCCGGTGCTTTGCTAGAAATGTTGTACCACCACCACCAGAATCCTGCGGTTAAATACCTGGGGCCTAATGACATCTCAGTTAATTTCCCGAGAACCCTACAGACTCGATGCTGGAGCATCTCTGACAGGCTCCTGCAGGAGGGATCCCAGGTTTCCCACCCCACTCTGTGGATCAGCTACCACAGTGTGTTGGGTTGTCCGCCAGAGGTGCCCAGTGTCCCCTGGGAGCAGAGATGTCCCGCAGGAAAGTTGGAGTTCATCACTCCAAAGGAGACCTCTCCTCCCTGGTCATCTTATCGCTCCTCTCTTGGCAAGAAGAGACACTCAGAAGCAGAAAGGATATTCAGAGCAGGAGATACAAAAGTTCCTCCCTTCCTCTGAGGTTTCTGTCTTTTTGTGTTGTTTTAGAAGGCAGGGGGGGAGAAAAAACACATCAAAAAAACACATGGCCCTTAAGAGGGACACAACACACAAGGTCTGTTGTCTTTCTTTCCCATGTACTAATAATCATCAGTGCAAATTCATCATCATTGATTCCAAGTATTCAAACCCCATACCTTGGCCTCATTCCTCAGACACAAAATAGCTTTAAAAAGTCCGTTTTTAAAAGTGGCACATATATTGGGTGAGAGAGATTTGCCTTTGTGTTTCCAAGTCCTACATCACACTTCAGGAAAAAAGGACTTTAAAATGTGGCCCAGCCACAAGGACTCAAACCAGACTTTTTTTTTTTTTTTTTACTTTTTTTTTTAATAGCATGAGATTCTCAGCTTTCATTTGGTGCTCCCTTTTCCAGCAGCTGGGATTTATGCAAAAGAACATCAAATGCCACAGGGCTTATAATAAAAATAAAATAAAATCATGAAAGCTCCCACCACTGCAGTTTTGCAAGTCTCTGTGGGCTGTTTTCAACCAGCTCAAGACTCTGCCACTAGCGGAGAACAGAAGGTGGAAGGGGGAACGGAACAAGACAGCAGCCGCTGGTGAGGGCACGGCATCTCTGCAGCATATTTATATGCTAAGGAAGTTCACACTGGATGCTGTCATCTCACCAGTTATATTCCTGGAGACTCACTGTGGTCCTCCAAGCCCTTGCCTGTGATTTGCAGTGGGCTTCTGCTCTGTCCCACACAAGAGCTGGGGTTCTCCTCCTTCAGCTTGAAGCCGATCAGGTATAAAAGCAAGAGGAATTTGCCAGTTTATCCTTCCATTTCAGTGCTATGGATTTCAAAGCAGCTGCCGCAGGATAAGCCACTTGCCCTTGCACAAAAAGGTTTTTTTGCTCCATAAATATTGCATGTCACCTTCCTGGTTACTGAAGCACAAAGCCAAACCCTGGCAGAGAGGAG
This sequence comes from Falco naumanni, assembly GCF_017639655.2. Classification (NCBI taxonomy): domain Eukaryota; kingdom Metazoa; phylum Chordata; class Aves; order Falconiformes; family Falconidae; genus Falco; species Falco naumanni. The sequence goes on from NC_054061.1 coordinate 11,875,557, forward strand.
CCATAGGGACCTAACGCAGCTCAGGGGGACAAGGAAGCTTCTGCAGCAGCAGCCACCACCAAAGGCCAGGTTTCCTCACATATTTTCCTTGTTAGTTCAAGAGTCAGAGAACAGTCAAGAGACTGATTTAGCAAGAGCCCTTCTCAGCGGCGTCGGCTGAGACTGCTTGTGGCACAGTCTGAGCTGTAAATTATTCAGAGCCAAAGAGCTCCTGCCATCCAGGAGGTCAGGCACGTCTGGACCCCTTGCCAGCCTGTCTGCATGCTCCCACTCCTGCTCCTTTCTCACTTTGAACATCGTCTTTCCACACCGGGCTGCAAGGACAAGGAAACCAAAGCGGACTGCAGATCAGACTCGCAACCCCGCAGCAGTTTTACCCAAAGCCTGAAAAGCGCAGCAGAGTCCATGCACCCATTGTGCAAATGGACCTTTTGCAAATGGTCCAGGAAAATGCTGGCTAAAACAACTGCACAGACAGAAACGGGGATGGGATATGGACAAGACAATGAAAGCCGGTGTTTATATTTGGATGCAAATTTTCCCCAGCAGCCTGGTGACCAAGAAGTGGAAGCCTTTGGCTTTAGGGAAAACCTGGTAATGACTAGATGCCTTCCAGAAGTATAACAGCCCGGCTTATTTACTTCACTCAAAGCCATAAAACACTAGAGCATTAATAGGAACAGTCTGAGCAATGAAATGCAAATGCCGCTCATGTAATTAAAGAAAGAGAACGACCCTCCTCCCAAAACAACAGACAAGGCTGTAACATCTGCCCGCACGGGAGAGCCCCATACAGGAGGCTCTTGTTCCAGTAGTTTCAAAGAGGCTGTTTAATTTTAGTAGGTCAGCAAGCATATGACATTACAAAGCACTTCTTAGACAAAAGCAGAGCCAAGGAGCTCTGCAATCCATTTTCCCTACAGGAAGGAAGGCCAAGCTTCCTATTGCAGGGAGGAGGTAGCAGGGGAAAGGGGAGGGGGCTGACATTTTAGAGGGAACGGCCAAGGCCAATGTATAAAATTCAGGCAGACCAGGCACAAAGCAGGGAGCTAAAAACCAGCAGAACAAGGTGGAATATAAGCGAGCCCCATCTCTCACCCAAGCTGGGTGTACGTTTGCCTTTTTCATTTTGCCAAGATTAGTTTTCCTGCAGTTGCAATCTCTCCAAATCCTGAGTCCCCTCCTAGGAGGGATGTTTGCCTTTCACTTCCTTAGAAGGGTACATATTTATTTTGTTCTTTACTGTACCCAGGGCTCAGCATCGCAATTAGCAGCCATCCAAATACCACGCCTCTGCACAACCTGCAGCCCAGCTCCCTCCAAGCAAGGAGATGCACAGAAGGAAGTGGTCAGGGCTGGGTACCGCAGCCCTCTTAAGCAGGGTGCTGAGAAGTTGGGGGCTTTTCAAGTTTTTTTCCAGTAAGAAGGGACACCAATGCATCTGACATTGCAAAAAGTACTTGCTGAATAAGCACACATTGCCCAACAAACAATACCTCTCCCGTGTTGCTTAACTGAGGAATGAAGACGACATGGATTGCGTTATTCCAGCGACAGCCCCGTGGCTCAGCCCACCTCGGCACAACAAGCAGGGACTGATGGCTCTGACAGCTCAGCTCACAGAAGTGCAAGTCTCAAAAGCTGAGATCTCTTCTGTTAAACTCTAGTAAGATTACCCTGGAAGGTCACAAAGGTATCTGAAACGTTACAAAGAGGAAGTGAAAAGTAACAGAGCTGCTGAACACAAGCTGTGACACTCTCCTGACTTGCCAGTAGTTCTAGGAAGCAGCAGATGAACTGGCCAAAAAGATGGGTTTGAAAATCCTCATATTCACCGGATTCACACTACCTTGACAGAGGTACACCTGCATGCACAGTTGTTTGAATCGAGCATGGGGCAAGTATACAGGGGTTCATGCCCTCACCCTCTCCAGCCCTCTGCACCTTTCCCTGGGCAGCACGCAGGAAGGTGCCTTTCACAGTCACCTTCCTTTGCTGCTAGAGTCTCAAAGAAAACAGCAGAAAGGGGGCGGGGGGGGGGAGAACATATATACCTGCCAGGCTAGGGGAAAGAGATGCAGCTGTTCCAGCTGCAGCACAACTAACCATTGTGCTAACCCACTGGATTACATTTTATGTCCCTGTGCCTCCACAGCCATGGGAAATGGAGCCTTTGTTATCAGTTGCCTCTGCATTACTGATGCTGAGCCAGAAATAAGACACAAATAAAAAAACCCACGGGGTTACCCTTCCATCTGTCTCTCAAAAGAGGGACTGAGTGGAGAACACATGCCCTTAGTGGTGCTGTATCTTCTACCTTTACAAACTCCAAATGGTGGGAATAAATAAATAAATAAAAATAAATCAAACTCCAGTTTTCACTTCACTACGAAGATCTCTTGATCTTCCCTGGGCTGTTTATAAGCAGCTTTAGTTGGAAGACAGCTTGCTCAAAGAAAGTGGGGAAAATCCAGGCACTGATGGCACAGTGAGTAGAACACAGCTAGGTAGTCATTTCTAATTCACACTGATGCTTTAAGCTGATACAGAGATTTTGGTTTGCCATAAATTAGCCATTTCCTCTCTGCAGGGTGAGAAATGTGCAGCTCTACAGGTCACACACAGCAACAGCCTCTTACCCAGAGCTTGCCATCCCAATAAAACGCTCCCAGCAGCTTGACGATGTGCCGGTGATCGCAGGTGGCCAGTATTTCAATCTCCACCATGTAATCCTCCAGTTCATCTTCACTCTTTGTTTCAATGACTTTAGCAGCTGCTAAAGCACCAGTTTCCTTATTCTTAGCCTGCAAGACAAAACGAGTGTTAGTACAACAAAGGCAAGGAGAGCCAGGAGCACACAGTACTTGCACAACTCTTGCTCCTCCAATTCACACTCAGTTTGGCTGGTACCAGCCACAACACAAGCATGGGAGCTTGCAGATGCATTTCTGCTTCCTCAGCCTGCACACAGGTTTGCAGAGGATGAATGTGTCAGGGCCAGAGCATCCCCCTTCCTCCCTCCAGTCTCCAATGCCCACACCACTGCCCATCGTGGGGAGAAAGAGGCTTTTAGAAAAGGAGCTGCATCCTATTGTTTGTAGGATTTAAAAAAAAAAAAAAAAAGGAAGCAAGAAAACCTCAGAGTACAGAGACTCTCCGATATTGTAGGAGATAGTTTCAGTTACTAGAAGTCCTGAGTATACAGATAATCCAGCCACATTTCACAGTACAGCTGCGCACCATCACCACCCCAAACAGCCCTTCCTCACCAGGGCAGTTTTCTTTAACACACGAGGGAAACTTAGCGATCACTTCCTCGGCAAGTAAAGCAACAAGAAGGGGGTGTGTTGATTTCCCAGGACTGGCCAGTATTCCTGGTGTTGCATATTAGTAGCTCTTCAGATCACAGTACGAGAAATACTATGCATGCTCTTCCAGCTGCCCCCTTGCTTTACGTAGTGCCTTTAACCAACTTACTCACCAAATAACCAGAAAACCACCAAACCCTCATTGTCCTAGCGGCTGGAAAACTTTTGCTGACTTTCCCTGCCCGTTCCTCACAACGCAGATGTGTACCCTTGGGTTAGCAGCTTGCTGACCTCCTTCCCCAAGCAGCTCTCACTGCCTAGGAAGGGGGCACCAACAGCTGCACAGGGGCTGCTCTGCTGGTAGGTGCCACACACCTGCAAAAGGCTGTTAATGCTGGACTGGAAGCATTTGCAGACGTGTTTCTTATCACCCTACTCCTCTTGTGCTCCCACCCAACAAGAGGAAAAGGCAGCTGGTGAAAGGCTTGGCTAAAAGCAAGGATCTGTAAGCAGGCAGTGCCAGGTGAGCCTTGGAGCCAGTCCCATGGAGGACCATTTCAGCATCATCCACCCAGCACTGTCCATTGGCTCCTCCCAAAAATGCCAGGGCGAGACTGCATTTTGCAAATGCAATTTGAACAAATTGTTACAAAAAATAAGAAGTTTGCACCAAAACACCGAAAGGGTGTTTGTGAGACAGTCTGCACAGGGGGCTTCACTGTGAGATGTGCTGTAAACTGGGAGAGGGGGCGAGACAGGAGCTGCTGACTCAGGAGCACCCTGCCCTTCCCAGAAGTGCATTGAATCAGCAGATCAAGGGACTGGAGAAATCCCTGCAGCTCACCTGCTCTGCTCCCTACTGACGCACGAGAGCCCCCACGGCTCGATTCCAGTTTGCTACCCATGTTCCCTCCATCGCACCCACTCTGGGCTGCCTTCCCCCGGGGGAGAAAGTCCCGCTGTAGATGTCCTCACCAGAGGAGCTGAGCAAGCTCCAGTTGTGACCTTTCTCACCGCTCTGTAGCTTACATATCTGTTTGGGAAACCTACACGGGAGCTTACAGGAGGATTAATTCCTAGTATAAACACAACAAGCCCCGCTGAACAGTTTTATACAGCTTAGGTGATAGTACAACTGTGTACCAAGGAAGAGGCTGGGGAGGAGGGGGAAGTAATAAAAGAAAAACCATACAAGGGAGGGAGGAAAACAACAGACCCTGAGTCTCTGCTGGGTCTTGAAGACTTGCTGCATTCACAAGTTGGCATGGACAGCCGTGTCTTTACGACAGGGGACAAATCCATTTCCATCTGGGCTCACTGCCCAAATGGAAGGCGGCAGCCCACACTGGTTTCAGAAGGAATTAGGGGGTGTCTTTTGGTCAGGTTGGTTTGTTTCTTACCCAGTTGCTGCCAGATGCCCAGAGGAGGGCACGCAGAACGGGGCAGGGAGAGATGCGGTGCAGAGCAAGCATGGGGAAAAGCACAGGGAAAAGCACAGCACTTCCAAATCGGAGCAAGAAGTGCCCCACTGTGTTTGCTCTGCACTTATGGTGTTGGGAAAGGTCCAAGGAGGGGAAGTAAATATTGTGAGAAGAGGTGGGGCTTCCCTTGGAGGTCAGCCATCGCACGCTTCCCACCAGCGGGGTCCCAGCCAGCTCAGCGCTTCCAGGATGCCGGGGCCCTGCAGGCACCTGAAAAAACCCAGGAGCAGAGCGTGCCCCAGTCCCCCCACAGCATCATCTCCCACTGAGAGGTCTGAACCAACATATCCTCAGCCCAAAGCCTCGGCGGAGCCACCCCAGCAGCCACACTGCCACCCCCAACCCCTCCCGGGCTTGCTAAGGCATGCAGGGGTGCTGGGTGCTGAGCTGGAGGACATAGTTTTGCAAACCAGGCTGCAAGCTGTGGGTGGGGGAGAGACCACAGCCCATATGTTCACTGTGGCAGCCTGACCTCATTCATCGTTACTCCTAAGACTAACGGGTGAGCAACCCAGCAACCCCCAGCAATCGCTTCCTTTCTAGATACAAGCCCGTGTATACCCTGCCTGACGCCCAGCCTTTAAATATCTCCATTACGGGATTAGCTGCTGCCTTTCTCCACCACCTCGGACTGCCCCAAATGAGAGTGTTTACCCAGCCATCTCCGTTTCCTCACACATCCTAGCAGGGGATGCAGCTTGGGAAGGGAGGGCATTCCATAAGCTGTGTGAGCTAGGCTTCCACCCCAAAGGGAGAGGAGCACTGCACTGTCCCATGTCCCCCCAGGCCAGCCAGCACAGGGAGGTCACACCAGTGGAAGCAAAGACCACCATCTCCAAGGAGAAGTCAGCTCAGGACATCACAAACTCATGATGCAAGAATATGAGTTTTTGAAACAAGCTCACATGGGTAGGGATGCCACGAGGATGGTGTGGGCACAGACCCTGTACTTTCCGTGGTCCTGTGATAATATCACTGCTACAAATCGGCGCGCTCACCGCACTTCCCAGAAGGGACCAAAATGCCCCACAGCCCTGCAGGACGGCAGAAGCTGAAGCAGAAAGGGACCTGAGACTGTGAGGTTTAATGGGAGATTTTTGAAAATTAGTCTCCTCCGGGCTGGCCCACTGTAGCGTGGGGAGGAGGCTGGTTGCCCCACACAGCTGCCCTTGAGAGGACCAACACTCGTACAGGCTGGGCAGCTCATCCCCTCCTGAGTGGTCCCTGGCCCCCAGGCCCAAACCCAGGAGATGTGCACCAGCTGGTGTGGGCACTCCTGAACAGAGCTGAACAAGTCACATTGATCATCACAAGAGCTTTGGAAATCCAAGAAGCTTCTGTCCATTTCTCCACCTTCTCTTTCTCTCCGTCTGCTCGTCCTCCAGCCCTGACACTAGGCTACAGCCACGTTCCCAGCAGCCTCCCTGGGAATGGCAGCTGCCTGCCATCAGGCAAACGGCTGCATCACAGCCCGTCGCAGCAGCCAGCCAGCTCCAAAAGCTGCTCACAGCCAGCCAGATTTATACAAGCAGTGTCAGATTTTGGCCAAGTACGCCAAGCACTCTCCCTGTAACTCACATCTGGCAATTTTCTTCAGCTTCTCCATTGGTATTTTCCTGCACACAATGTATTACAACACAGATATTCTTCCAGGAAGGTGTGTTGGGTTCTCAAATAGGCCAAATGCTTACGCTGACAGCCCTGGGAACTGGTTTCAGAATTCCAGGCATGAGATGATCCTTTGGGGTTTAAAGCCCTTTCCTGATTTCTGCTATCTTTGCGCAGTAGATCAGAATCTGCCCCAGGACATGGGTACAAAGCAAAACACAGCCTGCTCTGACCTCAAAAAGCCAAGCTAGCCATTAGGCAGAAGGAACCAGCATCTCCAAATCTGTCACCTGCAGGCCTGGTTGATACCCCTCACGGCCAGGGGACACACAGCACCAGGCTGGGAAGAGGCAGCATCTGCTGCTCGCTCTCCAGGAGCCGTGGGAAGGAAGAAAAGGGGCCACCAGCCCCTCTGCAGCTTCACCTGTACCTTGGCAGGGGGTGGATGCCCTCACCTTGCAGCTAGGGAAATGAAAACTTCTCTCACGGTGGCTGCTTTGTTTGTCTTTAAATCCCAAAGAGAGGAAGAGACAATGATATGGAGGAAAGAAGAAAAACCAAGAACTATCAAGAAAGCACCCTAGGATGACTTGCCAACACCAAGTTGGTTAGCCACACCAGCTGAAAGGGAATCATCCTGCAAAATAGTTTGAACTACAAATCCAAAATCTTCTGCAAATCCCAGCCTAATAACAGGGTCTCCGACCCAGCAAAACTCCATATCAAGGACAGAGAGATGGGGAGAGAGATTCTATTCTCAGGTAGAACACCCCCAAATGTGCAGTCTTTGAAGAATTCATGCTGTTTCTCATTTTTTCTGGTGAAATTTGTGGATAGAAATGAAAGGACCACTTGGTGAGATCCAAGAACAGAAACTGTTTGATGCCGGTCTATGACCTATGGCTGGTCTGTCAAAAGCACACATCCAGTTCTATCTTCTAGCTCCTCCATTTTAATGTCATGGATAATTTATCCCTGGAGTGCTAATTAGCACCAAAAAAAAAAAAAAAAAAAAAAAAGACAGAGCAGATTACAGTTCAGCAGTGCATCCTGGGCACTCTGCTGGCAGCTGTTAGATTCATTACAATCTTGGCATTTAAAACCAGAAAAGCCCTTATGGCCACTACCAGCCTTTGTGCAAATCGCCACACTCCCAGACCACAGTGGGCAGGTCTCTGTAGAAACAGGATTGGAACATGCATTCCATGAAAGAAAACTTATTAAATAAAAGTTATCCGTTAAACCACTTCCAGAAAGCCATGCCAGGAGCCAAGCAGGATACAAGGCAAAGGATCTTGCTGGAGTCCTCTGGACCAAGATGGGCACTGGCCATGACACTGCCAAACACACTGGGAATACCAGGGAATAGGGAGTGAGTAGGATTTACTCTTATAAGGCAGAGGCATAGAGAAACTACTGCTCAGCTTGTTGATTTAAAGGGCGAGAGGTGCCCGTTCAGGTGACAGAAGAGGCTGTTTGGCCTTTGCCTGTGACTCACCCTCTGAGCTATTGTGAAAACCAGATCGTGACCAACGCAGGAACTATTTTAAGCCTTTAAAGAACGCATTACCGGAAGGCTGGATTGTTCGGTCCTTCCTCGGGCAGGACCGCTGCCGAAGGCACAGCAGTTTCTAAGTGAGGGAGAGGAAAACCCTGTATGAACTCTCACTCGCTAGCAGAAAGGAGAGAGCTAGCACCAAGTGTGCCCCAAATGCTTCGGCTAGGCTTGCTCATCCGCAGTGTCTTCCCAAGCCAAGGGATGATCCTTTTTAAGCCGGTCTGCCATATCACGCCACCATATTTTTGGTGCAAGCTACTCTTCCCATGCTTGTAAGCCCTCTCTCCACAGCAGGATTGCTGATTCTTCAGATTATCACCAAGTTAGAGAACCAGGTGTAAAAAGCCTGGTGCTTTCAATGGGTGCTGTATTTGAGGGTTGATCGTTCCGACCTCCCCCCTGCACCATACTCTGGTTGTGTCTTTGTATACAAGCAACTGCTCACTTACATATTTTTCAGGGATTATGTAATGGTTAATTGCCTTCTGATGAACTTTGCCTGAGCCGCCTGCATCAATAAACAAACAGAGGATAGACAGCCTTGAGTCAGTGCTTGTATTATTGTCAAATAATCAATGGGAGCTTAATTGAGTTCCATGCCCAACAAGCTCCCTAGAGCCACTTCAGTTTGTCACTGTATATGAAGCCTGTTTTTTTGGTTGGGTTTTTTTGTTTGGGGTTTTTTGGTGGGGTTTTTTGAAATGCTGATTTCAGCCCTTGGTACCACCCAGCAGACCAGCGGGTGACACACAGGCAGGGGTGCAGCAGCCAGGCTGGTACAGCCCTCACCTAGCAGCCCCTGGTACACACAGCAGCCCACACTGGCATGTATCCCTCGGGCATCAGGTCAGGCAGGACCCCAACTGCACCGGGCTGAACCAGGGCTGCTGCTCTGGCAGCTGTGGCAAAACTTCTGCAAGGGCTAGGGGGAAGTGGAAGTGGCTTGCAAAATAAGTCAAAAAACGTTAGTTAAAAAAAAAAAAAAAAAAGCAGAAATGCCTTCCTCCGGTTTTATGAACTAGAGGCAAAGGAAAGTAACATCACCAGAGAGCTCAAGCTGTGACCAAGGACTTGTTTTCTATGTAGACGTGCTGAAAAAGTGTGACCAAAGCATGCCACGTACACGTTTTCCTGCCTCAAAAGCTCAACAACAGCCCAGCAGAAGTGGGTGAGAGATAACAAGCTCGAGCAGCAATACGTTAGCCAAGGAGCAGAAAAGCTCCACTTGATGCTTCAGGCCTCACCCCCAAATGCGGCAGCAGAGGCCACAACAACAGCAAGAGGCTTCTGTGCTATAACCACTATAACCCACCTACAGAGACCGAGTGGACCTCATGGTCCTGGTGTGAGCAAGAAGTGAGCAAATACCCAGGCAGGGCTTGAGGAGAGGGAAGATCCACTTGGATCCAACATCTTCAGCCTACATAAGCCTAGAACTTGGAAGCATGAAACATCCTTCAAATCACTGGTCCCCTAGAAGAGTGCTGTGCCCCAAGAGAAGCATCCCTGCCCTGGTCTTCATTCAGTCAATGCCACAACACTGGGAAAAAATTAAAATAAGGGGGGAAAAAAACCCCACGCAACCATTTCTGAGTTTCCTAGCAACTTTCTGCAGCAGATTTGGTACATAGAGCGCCGAGGCCTGAGCAACGGGCTGAACGGCCACTATGCCCGAGCACCAGGGAGCAGGGCTCAGCCAGGCAGTGCTAGTATGCGCTCCTGTCCGTCAGCCCTTTTTCACTGTGCTGGAAAAGCATCGGATAAACAAGGTCCTGGTGGCAAAACAAAAACCTGGTCAGCCCTCTGCTATCTCCATAGCACAAGCCCACCAAGGGAGGCCACGCCAGCAGCACGCCTGTGCTTGGCCACGATTGTCGAGAGAGAAATACAGGGCAGGCAGCAACTCAACGATGCTAACAGATGCAAGCACCGAGGTCCATCGGCATCGGCTGGCTTTGGTGGGGCACAATTTCCTTCACTGTTTCTCCTGCCTATTGAAATAACACATAAAACATTTCAGTTGGTTAAATAAGGGCATGAGCACAGGTAACTATGAGGGAATTGCACAAGAAGGAAAAATGTCAGGAAGGTTTCCATGTGTTGGATGGGAAGAGCATTCTGTTTTGAAGACCACATGCCTGGGAGGTGGGAGTGAGGTGCTTTTTTATAGCCAGGAGGCAGAAGGCAGTTAATCCAACTCCAGCAGCACTAGTGCCATCACCCTGCTCTTCACAGGGGACACGCTGCCCCTTCCAACCCCGCATCCTGGAGGCAGCATGTGCAGACACTGCTCCTGAATGCAACTGCATTCTCTCTTCAGTGGGAGCAAAGCAGCTCCAGCAACAGGGCGATGCTGAGGCTCAGCCGCTGACCCTCAGGCTGTGCTAGCGAGGCAGGGGCTCCCTGCGCCCCTGGTCTTGCCATACTTAACCCTGGCACAGCTACGTGTGTCACCACCCCCTGCTGCCTTCAACAGCAAATTTGTTAAAATGTACCTGTTACTTCATTGTTTTAAAGACTTGCCTTTTTTTTTTTTTTTTTTTAAAGTGACTGCTCTTCATAGCTGAATTCCTTTTCCCTGGGGATCTGCGGCTGAGCAAGGCTGGCAGTGCAGGCAGGAGGGCAGCACAGCCACCCGCCGCAGCCAGAGCCCCAGCAACCTGTGACCGCACGGTGTGGTGGTGAGGGTGGCTTTGACCCGAGTCTCACGAGGACAACCCTAGATTTACAGACAGCAGCATCCCAAGAAAGAGAATCTTTTTTTTCCCCCCCAAGGACACCACACATTCAAGAAAAAATAATAAATAAATAATAAAAAAAAAAAATCACGAGACACACTCAGCAGGGATTTTTCCCAAGGAACAATTGCCACATGTTTGACGGTGAAAAGCTCAAAGCCTTCATCTAAACTTTCTCTTCCATGCAGCTGCCCACAGCTCAGCCCACTGTCAGCAGCATTGCCAAGCTCTGGGCCATGACGCTGAAGTCATTATCAAAATATTTAGGCCATGGAGAGCTATCCCTCTCCCCTGCCACACAGATACAGCCGCGGCTCCATGGGGCGAGGGACAAGCTTCACTTGGACTTCAGCAGGGATGGAGCTTCACACGTTTCAGTGAGTTTCAAGCGAGCATCAAATTTAAAGTTCAACCAGGTTTAATATTGTTGGACCACTGCTCTATAACTAAAGCAGTGGTGTCTTCCCATTACTCTTCCCTCCTCAGCTGAAACATTTTAGGAAAAAAACTTTCAGTTATTCTAACAGACAAGGCCATGATTCGATATTACCTGTGGTTTTTAATATTTTTTTTGTGGCCATAGTTACAACCAAACTTCCTCCCTCCCCCCCCCCTCCTCTTTTTTTTTTTGTTCGGCTAACTTAACAGATTAGCATCTCTCTGTGGCACCCTTTCCAGGAATTACACGCTAAATCCCCCATGAATCAAACCGACAAGAGCTGAGCCCAAGTCACTCGAGCCAGCTCGTGCAAAACCAGAACGGTGCAGGTTCAGCTGGCGAGCAGAGAGGTCTGCATGTGGCGGGGACAGTCTTGTGCCTTCAAACGGGCCCATGGCTGTGAAAGCCAGGCTTATAAGGCAGCTGCACAACATTTAACAATTAGTCTTTTATTACCCAAATTTCAAAACAGAGCATTTATAGTCTGTAACATGTACAGCACTAATAGCACCATAATAAAGCAGATAAGATACAGCTTAAAAAGCTGAATTTGGGTTAAGAAGAAAGGAGAATGACCACACAAAAAGCACGCTTATGGCTTGCTGTGGCATGGGGTTCAGCAACGTCTCTCCTCAAGCCGGCAAGGACAGCCGTTTGAAGGCAAGTTCAAGTGAACAAGCCCCTTTCCCACCACGGTGGGGGCTGCAGGCAGTACGGTCGCCCACGCTCCCGCAGGGGACAGCCCGTCCCCACCCTGCGAGGAGAAAGCCTTATCAGGGAGCCAGTGTCCCCATCAGTGCACCCTGGGAAGGGGAGATAGTGTTTCACAAGAGGCATGAGCGCAGCAAAACCATCCCACCATAAGAAAGGCAACGAGTCCCAGGGCTTCTTCCAGCACAGCCCACGCTTTTGTAAGATCCAGTCCACCCCCTGCTAGCTTGTGAATTTTCAATGCCCAGAAGAGCCCTTGCATACCTATTCCTGCTGACATTAATGCAACTACCTGCAACAGTAAATACTGCACCAACTAATGGGTTTTGCAGGACTGAGATGTGATTCAGCAGCTCCAAGCGTTCAGCCCACGGCAGCCTGCACCGCTGGCTTCGCTCCGAGCATCTGCACAGCTCCGAGATCCGCATGGCTTTGCTTTGGCAAAGCAGCTCACTGGGGGTGCTGCTACCACTTCTCCCCCCATGCACACACAAACAGATGTTGACTTTGAACGAATAAAACCACAGCTATATATTTTATTGATCGTACCTTGGGCATTTTTGAAGAAAAAGAACTCTGCTTTCTTAAGGCTGTTTGAAAAGGGTCTGAGTTAGGAACTTTTACAGGCCCACAACCCTAGAGGTGCTGCAGACTTCCCAGGCTAGCACGCTCTGTTCACAGCTCCCAGCTCCTGGCCTAATGACTGATTTAATATTATTGATTTAACGAGCTTTGGATGAGGTGGGTAACAAAGCATATTTGGCATGCAGTGCATTACTATCTATGGGCTGCTATCCCTTCCTTATCATAACTGCTGGACTTACCAAAACCAAGACATTAATAGAGTAAGAGCTAGAAAGAAACAGTTTCTCCCCGCCCCCTCCTACTTTTCAGCTTCATTACCCTCTGCAACTAGTTTCACTGTTTCCTCATACAATTGGGTCCTCTTTTGCTGAAAAAAAAAAAAAAAAGTCTTTGTATAAAAATAGGGAAATTGCAGTAGTTTCCACTGGCTGCAGGTTTCTTAAGGTCTGATGTATACATTTCAGACTCCACTAAAGACTTTGTTTTTTTTAATTAATATATATTTAAATTAAGCCTGTCCCACTTTCATAAGTGCTGTGTCAAACCAGTTCAAGTTTGCTCAGCCAAGTACATGGGGAGTCCAAGACAGCGTTCCCTGACAGTGTTCTGCAGGGCAGTAATGCTCCCTAATAAAACCATCACCAAGCTGAGCCCTCCTTCCTTCTGCTCAAACCCAGCCTCATAAAACCAAAACCTAGTAAAACAAGCACATTTTTTTCTTCTATCCATATCTAAACTTCTCCCAGGTCCACCTCTTCAGTGTACAAATCCCATCCTTTTGCACTGTTCAGGGACAATCGGCTCTTTGGAGGGAGTACAACATGTGGTATGTAGGGCAGGATGCAGGCACAGGCAGATTCTGTCACCTCCCCATGCTTCCGTGTGTGGAAAAGGGGCGGAAGACCGGCAGGAACTTCATTCAAACATCCTGAAACTTTCACAGCCATACAAACAGTCAGACTTGCTCTAAATGATCCCTTTTGTGTGAACGGCAAATTGACTTTAAAGTGACTTAAAGAGAATGATTAAAATTGTTCTTCATGTCTTGGCCATCTACATTCTCCTTGAGCACAAGTGGGTTAGTTTGCTTGTTTGGGGTTTTTTTTGGGCAGCTGAGCAGAACAAGAGGTCAAGCCTCTTCTTTCACATCTCCATCCTACATGCATCACCACCTCGGGGAGCACTCCAGATTTAGAAAGACAGAGGAAGGCAATATGCAAGTTAAATCTTAGCATGACAGGAAACTACATTTCTGCAATAATGCCACTGGCCATTACCTAAAGTAAGGCATTACAGGATGTGGCACCCAAATAATTTGTGCTTTTTAAAACAAACAAAATCTTGCATGAGAATTCTTCAAAAAGCAGCCATGTCCATGTGCCAACCAGGATGGAGAACAGGTGGAGAAGAGATCAAAGACTGAGAATTAAAACTTTACTGAGAATAAAACAGCCTTTGATTTCTGTCACAACATTAACCCCCACTCCCTGATCAACTGTGTTAAAACATCACAAAAGCAGACGGTCGCCTGAATGTACCAGCTATAAACACGTGGTCTTCACTGTGCCATTTACTATAACCCACATTCTCATTTGGGTCACAATGGGGATCAAAGGAGATGGAAGTAGCTGGAGATGAGATGTTATTACCTAACAGGCTGCAATCCTTAACCTACAGTACCTCTAGTTATCCTGCTAATTTTATTATTGGTGTGAGGCTGGAGTCAATAGCAGAGGCACTCAGGTATTACAACAGACTTAACTAAACCAGCCACTTATAAAGTAGCTTTATGCTGAAAGTTACCTACTTCGGATATGCTATACATGTTTAAAATAAAAAGGATTTAAATCAGTTATTCTTCTACGTTTTCATTTGTCTCAGAAGCCTGATAATTTCTTTTACAATGCTTACCTTGTTCCTATCATTGCATGAGAAACCTAAGCATGTAATTAACCTGGAGTGAATGTTGCTAATATACAAATGGGTTTCCAATGCACAACACCAAATAAACTTGTAACAGAAGCACTGGTGCTACTTTTGGAAGGAAAAATACATTAAGGATGTAAATATGATTTTTAGGAACTGCATTGTAATAGAAGACAGGATTCTTCACCAAAGGCTTCCACTCACTGGACACTTAGAGCCCAGGGTGTTTTTTTAGAGAGTTTCTATCAAATAATACGATAGAAACAACAACATAAATACAACAAATCCCAGGACACCGTAATAAAACACTTCTGTCCTGACCTGCAGCCAGCCTGCCCAGCCTGCTCTTTAGTTACTACTTCTTTCCCAGTTCGGAGAAGCCAACATCTTCCCTAGCAAACTGATGAGACTATCGGAAGGCAGCTGCCCAGTTCCAAATTGGGTGTAACAACGGTGCCCCAAGCAGCCGGGAGCCCCGGCCACCCCCCCCCCACCACCCCCCGCCCCCAGCTGCAGCACAGGGGAGCGCAGTGTGTCAGAGCCGGGAACAGCAAACCCGCTGCTATTTCGGAGTGCAAAGTACTGCGAGTATTTGGCCTTTAAACCCCCCATCCTTTAACATGAAGGTTAAACATTCATAGCACGGGCCGTGTCCCCGCTGCCGAGGAGCCGGGCTGTCCTGCTCCGGGCGTGCTGCCGGCGGGGACACAGGGACACACAGCACCGCCCGCGGGGCTGCGGGGCGCAACCCCCTCGCCTGACACAGCATCGCGCGGAACACGGTCGATTTAAGGGGGAAAAGCAAAATCATAATTAAAAAAAGCTGCTCGCCCTCCCTCCCCCTGCCCCAAGCCAAGCGCTGCACTCAGCAGCCGCCCGCCCCTGCCCCGGCGGCGCAGCTAACGGGCCCGGCACCGAGCCCGCGGTGCGGGGGGCGACACCGCCACCCCCGCGGGGCCGCAGGTGCCTCGCCCCGCCCGGCAGCCCCCAGCGCCCCCCGGCCGCCGACCCACCTTGTAGACCTTGCCGAAGGCGCCGTCGCCCAGCTCGCCCACCACCTCCCACACCTCGCCGGGGTCCAGGTCGCGGCGGACGTGCTCGTACTCCTTGGACCGCCGCTTCTCGAAAGTGGAGAGGCGCAGGATACGGCGGAAATTGGCGAAAGCCATGCCGGAGCGGTGCGGGGCTGCCGCGGCCGGGGAGCTGCCGCCAGCCGCCTCCCGCGCCCTGCCCCGGGGGAGGACGGAGCCGCTGCGCCCGGGAGCGACGAGGCGAGGAGCGGGGAGCGGGGCCGCCTCCAGCCGCGCACATGGAGCCGGCGCCGCTCCACCTGCTGGCCCGCCCGCCGCCCCCGCACCATTGGCCGCCGCCCGCCCCGCCCCGCCCCGCACGGCACGGCACGGCCCGGCCCGGCACGGCACGGCACGGCTCAGCCAGGGCTCAAGCCAAGGCATGGCACGGCTCAGCCAGGGCGCGGCACGGCACAACCTGGCACGGCATGGCTCGGCCAGGGCACGGCAGGGCACGGCTTAGCCAGGGCACGGCACAGCCCGGCACGGCTCAGCCAGGGCACGGCACGGCACAACCTGGCACGGCATGGCTCGGCCAGGGCACGGCAGGGCACGGCTTAGCCAGGGCACGGCACAGCCCGGCACGGCTCAGCCAGGGCACGGCAAGGCACAACTTGGCACGGCATGGCTTAGCCAGGGCACTGCACGGCCCGACCCGGCTTAGCCAGGGCACGGCACAGGCCGGCACGGCACGGCTCAGCCAGAGCTCAAGCCAAGGTATGGCACGACTCAGCCAGGGCACGGCACGGCACAACTTGGCACGGCATGGCTCAGCCAGGGCACGGCAGGGCACGGCTCAGCCGGGGCACGGCATGGCACAGCCCGACACAGCCCGGCCCGGCTCAGCAAGGGCACGGCCCGGCCCGGCTCAGCAGAGCGCACCACCCCGTGCAGCGTGGTATGGCACGGCCCGGCTCGGTTCGGCCCCGCCGCAAGCCGTGCCCTTGAGCGGGGCAGGGAGTCGCGTATCACATCCCCCCGGACCCCACCCCGCACCCCCCAGCCCCGCAGGCGGCGGCCGGCCCGTCGGGGGGCGATGCTGGAGGCCAGCGAGGCCGGACACCGGCCGGGCCCAGCCCCCCGCCGCCCCGGGGCCCGGCGAGCGGAGCGGTTGAGCCCACAGCCCCGGGGGCTGCGGGAAGCGTGACCTGAAGCGCCGGGGCACCGGAGGGACGCGTCCTCCCTCCCGGCTCGGCTCACGTGAAAACAGCCAGGCACAAATATTTTTACAATTCCCAGCGGCAGGAATTGGAGCGCATCGGCACGGCGGGCCAGGCGTTGTGACCCCGGCGGTGCCAGGCGTGCGGGTCCGCGCCCCCTGCCCCGCAAAACTTCCAAGCCCCCGACACCCGGGCTGGAAATCCCGCGTGGCATGGGGACACCTAGGGGAAACACCGGGCCCTGCAGCCGCAATCCGGCACGGCCCCGGCGTGGGCAGGGGGCTGGGGGCGCGCGGCTGCCCCCGCAAACCGCCGGGACGCAGCCCCCGTTAGAGGGGGGACGACGACGACGACACGGGGGCGGGGGGGGAGGCGCCTACACACCCCATCCCCCTGCGGAACGCGGGCTCTCGCTGTGGGAGCATCTTGGCGATTTCTCCTTAGTCCCCTGGCGATTTCTCCTTAGTCCCCTGGTTTACGACACCCTAAGCACATTGTCACCTCTCCTTGTCTTCGCTGTTGCCAAATCCCCTGGGTTTATCCCGGTACGATCAGCCCTCGCATTCCTGCTGGGAGTTTCCTGATGCTGATGCTTGAAATACTATTAACTCCGGTTCCTGGAAATTGGTGGCTGTATGAGAATTTCAGCTGCCTTTTTTTTGAAAAAAGTTTCGTGTTCCCCTACTTCTTCCGTTCTCCCCACTGAGTTGTGGGGGAAAGGAGCTGAAAATGCAAGTGTATCCCTGGAACAGAAAGAAGCTGGAAACAACCGAGCGCTTTTTTTCACTTCACTTCACTTCACTTCATGGGTTTCGGATCTGATCTGGTACAACGTGTGGATTTGGCAATCCCAGAGTAAAAATAGAACAGAATCAGAGCAATTGCTTTCAGAAACTCATCCTTTTAATCTCGATTTTCCCAATGTTTTAGCTATCAGTATTTTTAACGTTATAATTCTTAATAGCGTTTTTACTTTATTGTACTAGGGGACCTGGACATTGTACGCAGCCATAGAAACATTGCACGGATGGGACCCCCAGCAGTCACCAAGTCCCCGCTTGGAGCAGGAGTGTCACCAGCACTGGACCAGGTCAGACAGCAATCTGTCCAGCTAAGTCCTGAAAAACTTCCCAGAATGGAGCGGACATGACATCCTGGGGTTACCTGCTCCAGGGGCACCACCATCCCGGGGGGAGGGTTTTCCCTAATGTCCCACTGGACCTCCTAAGCTGCTGCCTGGGGTCATTGCCCCTCGCTCTGTCACCTGCCTCCCTGATATGTGATTGACTCCGTCATCTTTGTAATTGCCCCTACAAGAGCTGTGGGCATGTATTGGGGATATCTATCCTTATCAGGGGCTCTAAAGATACGGAATCCAAGACAAATTCTAAGCCAACGGGCTCGTGGTGCGGGTAGATGCCCTGCAGACTACCTGAGGGAAGGCTGATCAGGCTGGGGCTCAGTCAGAGAGGTGATTTCTCTGCTGGCATAAATTTTGCAAACTCAAGTTACCCCTTCAGAAGCTTCTGAGCAGCTCTGATCCAGCACAGCATTTTGGGGGCTATGGCAGCCTATATCCAGCGCTTGAGACCCTGCGAGCAGATTTACTATCTCTTGGCTCCGTAGTGAAAGGGAATCAGCCGTTTGAATTCTTTCCACCCATTTCTTGCAGAACACTCACAGGTGTCAAACCCAGCCAGCGAACAGGCTAATTATCTACCTATGAATTACTTCAACTGTTTCTCAAGTGGTAATAAGAGAAAGAGGATATAAACTCCAGAAATGCAAAGAATTTTGCATATGTGCCCCAAGCTCCTAGGAACACCTCTGATCCTATGGAGAGGTGGTCACGAGCATCACCATCGCGTTAACCAGGACCACTCAGCACAGTCCTCAGCAGCACACGTTAACAGAGCTCAGCTCTCACTCACCGTTACGACCCGAGGAGGAGAAACTGCTGACCTGACTGCAGGACAGCATACGGCTCCACGTTTTAAATGTGGGGTTACAGAGGGTCTGGCAACCAAAGTAAGCCAGTGGATTTAGATTTTATTAGTATTATTCTTGGTATAGCTTAGGAATAAGGAATAAAGAGCACTTTCAATGGTTATTGCTGTGCTGGATTAGACTCGTTCTGGGTCGGAAGAGAAACGGGTGATAAACACTTTATATAAATAGAAGAGCAGTTTGGCTTCCTAACAGATACCTTGAATAAGAAACTGGGCATTCAAAAGCAGCCATAGCTCCCGGACACATTGCACAGACACCATCAGGTGCTGGAAACTAGAAACATTAAAGCCCTGGCTAAGAGGAAAAGCAAAGCCCTGCAGTGGCTGCTACATAGCACAGCCCTGGCACGGACCAACAGCCTCTGGGTACCACTTGTCTGAGGCTGAGATTTGCGCTACAGTCTAAGATAAATCCTTAAGTCTGTGCTATCTTGCACTTTTTAATCAAATTTAATGCTCTTGATCATTGTAAGAATAATTTCTGTCACTTGATTTTAGTTATCCTTTAACACTGAATGGAAGGGGATCCCTTGCCTCTACATCTGAGGGGAATTCTTGAAAATGTGGGAAAAGCATTGAAGCTGTGGGACAGAAGTTGCACCTGGTTCTAGGGCGGGTTTTTCCTTCTGTGAGGGGTCATTGCCATGGTGCTAATTCTGTTTGGCTGATCTTCCATGGCCAGCTGAGGTGAAGCTGAAATCTGAGTGTTTTCTGCAGCATTTGTGTTTAGATGAAGTATACTGCTTGTTGTCAGTAAGAGATGCTGCAGCACTGACAGTGTATTTCCAGCTCCTGGATGTTCATTGAAAGAATTATCTGAACAGTAAGTAGTTCCAAAAACGAGGTTGGCATTAAGGCTCTAAGATTGCAAGCTCTGTGTAATGTTTTGAAAAGAGACACACAGAATGCTGCATCGCTTAGGATTTAAAACCAAAGATCACAGACATCACAAATACTGCACTTCAGATGTTAGGACAAATGCAGCACTCTGTCATACTAATTAACTAGCAGCTTGGTTAATGCAAGTAATTGGCAATACCCCAGAAAGCTTTCAGATACAGCATGTGCCACCACGTCCTCCCTGCTCCATCGTGCCCCAACCAGTCTGGAAGGTTACATGGCCTGGCTACTCCTGCATTGGCTTCTGAAATACGTGGCTCAGGGGACCATGCAGAGCCACCGAGATGCATTTCCAGCTCTCATTGAAGATACTTCTTCCCCCTTTCCCCTTCCATTGCCTCCTTCCCTGTTTGTGTGACAGGAAAAGGTCCAAAAGCCTATGAAACCTGTTTGATTTTATGGTATTACTGTCCTCTGCATCGCAGCAGCACGTGAAGCCCCCAGGTCAGGCTCACTGGTACTGTACAAACACGATAACCAGGTCCTGGCACAACAAGCAGACGATCGACGCAGGAAAAACCCAGGCCAGTGATGAGGGAGATCTTTACAGCTGTGCAAGCAAGATGCCAGGAACACAGGGCAAGAGGGGATTTCTGGCTCGCTGAAGCTAATTCCTTAGCACTGCAGCGACCTCATCATGTAATCCTTTCCATAAACCGATCGTGCTCTGTGTTAGAAAGCAGGTGGGTTTCTCGCCAGTAGTGTCCTCCACATGAGGCTGTTCGCAACCCTCTTGTCCACTGGTTCACAGCTTCCCCTCCTCCTGCCTGCAGTTCTTTGCTCTATCACCATGTGTTTGCAAACCCCCATGGTGCTCCAGCTCCAATGACACCTCTTCCCATGGGTTTGCCCCACTGACAGAAATTTAAGGGTAGCAGAATCAGACCAGGCTGCAGATATTTTTAGCAGGGGCTGTTGGTCTTGTGTTTGCGGTTGGGGAAGTTTGAGGGAAATGCTTGATCTGGAAGTTTGGCTCTTCCTATGCACTGGAGAAGATGAAATAGGACTAAAAATAATCATTAGTGGGTCATGGAGTTAAAAGTGACACCTCTAAAAGAAAAACGGGTTCTATTTCCAAGGTTTCTGGTTTGTTGGAAAAGTCCTTTTTTCCTCCAGCAGTGAGCTGGAAGAGATGACAGACAGAAAAATTATGAGCACTTTAACATTGCCTTCTGTGCAGAAATCACATACTCTGTCATAAATCAGGCCATCTTATTAATGCTGTCTATTAAACCTAAACGGTATCTCTTGTCTGCTACTGTGTTTTAATTGCCTGTGCAACCTGTCTGGGAGCAGTGGGCATTTAAAATAAAAGAAATCCTTCTAATTATTGCTCTCAGCTTTGTGCAGATGATGACTGAGAGCTCACTGTTTTCCAGATCTGCCGTTTTACTGCTTTCTCCATTGTGTGACCGACCTGAGTAAGGACCAGGTCATGCTGCTGTTTGAATTGCTGGAGCAAAATGCGAGGGGAGGATTTGCTTAAATGAGTTCTACATGGTGGTGTGCATCCTCCTGCCCCATGAGGTGTGTAGCCTGTGGGTCCTGGATTCGGTACAGGGACATCTGCACCATCCAACACCCCCATAAAGGGAATAAACTCACTGGAGCTGATCTTTACTCATGGCAGGCAAGGGGTGGAGAAGGTCCCTGGGTCTGGATGTGGCGGTGAGGCTGCTGCACAGAAAAGCAAAGCAGGGAAACGAGCAGCACCCCTATTAGTTCCAACCTTGCTTCTCTGTGATAAATCTACCCCTGAACCTGTTGCTAGGTAGGAACCATCTAAACACTACTCCTGCTTCAGGCTGTCCATCTTAGCAAGTTCTCCAAAAAACAAGCCCTCAGCTGTGGCTGCCTGTGGGGAAGAGAGCAGAGCATCTGTTCTCACCCATCAGCGTTTGCTGGCTTGTTAGTGCAGCGGGTACTGGTGTCCTTCAGCCTCTCTGGCATCACACGTGGCCCAGGCTGGGAGAGGCTGGTGCCTTTCCAGGGAAAAGCAGCAAGGACAGCAAGCTTCGGCGAGGGAGAGGAGTGGTAAAGCAAGCCAGGGTTACCCCCAGAGCTCAGACTTGCTGGTGGACGTGACCTGCAGCTCTGCTCTCACCAGGTACCCAGCCAAGGGCCCACTCGGGGCTGCTGCCCATGGAACTCGGGGTGGGGGGGGGAAGGAGTGGAGCCAGATGTGGGACATAGCCCTGCAAGTTCAGCGTGCGGGAGGGATGGGGAAGGACCTCTCAAAGCAGCTTTGGAGTTCGGCTGGCTGGCGGTAGCTCTCCCCAGCACAGCCCCTGTCCGGCTGGCAGCAGCAGCAGGAAGCACCAGGATTGTGGTATTTCCTGCAGGCGCGACTGGCGGGGGGTCACCTTTATTCTCTGGACTAGAGCACCAGCTGGTGTTCCACGTATTCTTTCCAAGCAGGAAATCAGTGCTTATCATCTGTGTCTAAACCTTTCTGCCCTGAAACAGAACCATCCACTGGCACGCCGGACCTGCCTTTCAGCTGCTGGACGTAGATGGGGATAATAAGATCGGTTTTAACGTGTCTGAAGCCACAAGGCTTCTCTCCGACATCCAGAAATAACTTAAGACGACATTTAATGACTTTGATATTTCTGGAAATTAGGTAAAAATAGAGAAATTACAGTCAAAAAAGAAGCCATGAAAATGTCCCTAAATTCAAAATTGATCCTTTACACTGCAGCCGCTTCTCATTCACGCCTGAGTTTTGTTTCGGCTGACCGCAGGAGCAGGACTTTGATGACTTGTTGCACAGTCTGAATTGAAAATGTTTTAACAGTAAGATAGCAACAGGAAGAAATCTTTTTGGAGGAGTAACCCAGGCATGTTCCTCTGTCTGAGGAGACTCCAACAGGAGGAGGTGGCAGAACTAGCAGAAGTGCCTCTATTTAAGCCATTTTCTTCGGAGTTCACCTGGGGCTTCTCACCATTTTCCAAGCTCTCTGCAGTCCATTCGCAGAGCTGCTGGCCAGGGGGGTACCTCAGTGGGGTGCCCTCGGACCTGAAACTCCTGCTTGAAACACTGTAAGTGCCATACCTTGGCTGATGCCTCTGTCACGGAGATGCTGATGTCAGATAGGAGCCCCAGGAGAAGCCCTTTCTCTTCTCTAATGGATCCCTCATTTTGACCTTTAAACCAGCTCCAGGTTCCAAGGAGAGGCCATAGGGATCTTGCCAGTCCCTGCCCCATGGTGGGGAGCAGCTCCCTGCAGCCAGCAGGGGAACAGAGCTGGTAATGGTGCCTCCCCTCCAGCTCTGCACTGACACCCTCCTCCTTACAGAGCTGCCTGCACATCCCTTGCTAATTCACTTTTGCCACCAGCTCACCTCTGTCCCAGCCTGGTCAGCAGGGCTCTTTCAAATCCCTCCCTGCTCTGAAGCACTCCCTGATTAATGAGCACCTGTAGCGACACTGGTAGGGAATCAGTCATTAATAGGCTGTAGACATCTCTTAACTCTTGTCGCATCTTCACACTGTCCTCATGACTTCAGCATCTCAGCATGCTCCAGCAGCGTTTTCAGCAAGACAGCCATTAGTAACCGAGGGAGAGCCCTTCTGCTGCTGCTAGGTTCCTGGGTTATTGGTTTTACTGATAATTCTCCTCCTCTGTGTTCCACTCCCAGTATCCTCTTCAATTACTTGTTTGCACAGAATCGGCACAACTGTTTTCTCCAGCCAACTGCTCATAGTTAACAGCAATTCCCCAATTAAGGTTTTCAATCAAGGCCACTACACGTAGCTCAGAAAAATCAGATGAACACATCACATACCGTATCAGAGTTAGTACCGTACAAAGCAATGACTTCCAGTCATGCAGTGGGAGTGTATAAGGCTCTGCCATCACTTTAAGAAGGGACACAGCAAATGTATTATGAATCCTCCCTTCCTGATTTTGCTGTGGCTCCTGTGTGATGGCGCTCAGGATGATCTGCTCCACAACCTTCCCTGGCACTAAGATCAGGTTGACAGGCCTGTAGTTATCCAGATCCTCCTTCTTGTAGGTGGGCACCACTCTGACAAACCTTCAGTCTTCTGGGACCTCTTCAGTTAGACGGGACTTTTGATAGTCATCGCTGTGGTGAAACAGTTGAGGAAAAAAGCAATGATTTGCTTTTCTCGTTGCCCCTCTCCCATGAGTGCTGCAGGGCTTGCAGCCTGTTCCCTGCACGGTTTGCAGAGGGTTATCAAGGTCTCTCTCCTGCTCAGGACCTGGGGGCAGCTCTCCAGTGCCCCTGAGCAGTTTCCCAGAGTAAGAAGCCTCAGCCCCAGGTCGCACTGATCCTGCCCTTTCATCTCGAAGCTGCCGATCACGAGGCCACTTCAAGCAGGAGCAGGGCAGCGGTGACAGCCATGGAGGCACCTCGCTCCCCCCATCCACCCCGCCCCACCGTAACCCCAGCTGTTATGAATCACTCCAACATCTGCGAGCCATTACAAATGCTAAAGAAGCAGCCATGTGCCAGGGAGGTGCCCTATTAGCTTTTAACATGCTCGGGATGAGCTGGAGGCAATCAGTTGGAACCAATTTCTCCCAAGTCAATCGGGAAACTACAGCAAGTTGGGGAAGGGGATGAGAGCCTGGACTCAGGGCCTTTCTCTGAAATAACCGGTTATACTGGGCAAGGCTGCTTTGCTAAGCTAGGGACCTATCTCCTCTCCAAACCCAGCAACTGAACTACAGGGAATTCAAGCTATTTGCAGTCTTCTGCATTGACAAACAATAACAAAAAAAGGAGGGGGACCATGAACAGCTTCCCAGCAGGACCAGCAAGCTCCTAACAGACTGACAGAGCCCCTTACCCAGCTGGGAACAGCACAGCCTCACTTCTTCTCCCCTGGGCTCAGTTTACAATCACCAGACAGATGTACTGAACTCGTAGACAGTGAATAAATCAAAGTGCTGCAGCGAAGCAATTGCCTCTTCTGTTTTCTCCCCTGCACGTTGCCACTGCTCTGCCAAGGTGAGCACCAGACTGGTGGCTGAGGAAGAGGATGGACTGATGCAACGTGGATGCCAGCCTCGTGCCTCGCAGCTCTCCCCAGGACTAAGCCTGACGTCAGCATCGCCTTTCCCCGTACCCTGCAATGGGGGTCATCTTGTTATTTTAGAGACCACCTTGTCCCGCCCCTATATTACCCACTGGCTTAGCAAGAGCCTTCCCTCCTCAATGCTGCCATTTTGCCACGTTCAGACGCACACAAAGCAAGGCTGGTTTGAGATGGGCAGACTGGTCTCTGAGGCTGGAGCCACTCACGCTGGCAGCTTTTTCTCTTCCCATGCATTCTGCTCTGCAGCCCCCACCTATGTGCCCCAGGCTTGGGCAGCTCCCTGCATCCCTGCTGCCATGCTTGTGAGGAACAGCGCAGCCACAGGAAACACTGTTTGCTTCATTAACAAAACCACCTAATTAAGTCCATGTGGAGAGAAAGCAAGAGAGGCATTTCAGTTTCTTTTCCTCAGTATTGACTGTTTCCCCTTGGGCACAGCAATCCAGTGCGTTTATTTCCTCCTCTCACCTTACGCACAGGACATCGCTCCGCTGACCCTCCTCCAAACTCGCTGCTGTTTGAGAGCTTCCCTAATGAAGCAGCATAGCTGCACCATAAGGGACTAATTAGAAAAGAAAATTCCAGTCTCCAAGTGCTACCACTGACCTCCCATGCAGCGAGATTTCAGCACGCCTGCAGGGCGGCATCCCTCCTCTTGGATCTTTGCAACTGCTCCGAGTCCTGAGAAAATAAACTACATGCCTGAAATCCCAAATTTCTGCGATTATTCAAAGAGAGAACCATTCTCTGCAGAGCTGAGAGCTCAGTGCCTTTTCCATAAGTTACCTTGATACTTTTAACCCAGGTTTGGAGGGACCAGCCACCCTGAGCTTTCAGCCAGATGCTCCCTGCAGCATCCAGAGGGACCCTGGGGTTCCGCGCTGGCCAGGGCACTTGCCCCAGCAAAAGCAGCAGCACCAATATGGGGTCCACAGTTAAAGACCATTTCCCTTAGTGCTGTCCCTGGAGCCCAGCACCAGGTAGTAACGCAGCATTGGTCCGCAGGAGCACAGACCCAGTGGGACGGGCACGTCACACCAGGATGCAGCTGTAGCCAGCGGAAAGCAAGGAGGGGTCGGCGGGGGCCAGGAGCCAGGTTGTAGCACCCACCATGGGGCAGAACCCCCCCCCTCGTCATTGCATGTTATGCTATGTCATAGAGCAAGATACAGGTCGATGAAATATAAATACAGGCACAATATAAACTTTAATGACGTTAATTTGCAATAAACCCACCGTAAGGTAGAACACATAGCTGTGGAACACATACGCAGCCTTCTCCCCCAAGGTCACACACCGAAGCTGCACTCGATTTCACTGCTTGCAGCAGCGGCTGGGAAAATTTATACTCTTGTGCAGTTTTGACCTAGAATCCACGTCCTTTTGGGGTTTTTCCTTCGGTCAACAGTCAGCCTGGAATCCCCCAACCCACTTCATACACACCAAAACGCACTACAGCTGCACACCAAGGGCAGCTCGCTGTGGCGTGGGTACGTATGCACACATGCAACACCTGGAGATGGACATCCCTCTTACTACTTGGCAAGCGACCACACTTTTCCCAGCTAGGAGTTAGGTAAAGAAAGATCACACGCAGTTACACGCTCCTGGTGCTGAAGGACATCAGCTCTGAGAACTTCCCTGTCCATCCTGGAGGAGGCAGAAGCAGGGCTGTCACATGGGTCAGAACAAATGGCTGCAAACAAGCCTTTGCACCTGTTACTTTACATATGCGCATATTAAAAAGGGAATATGTATATATAAAAGATTATATACACACATATTAAAGGAATAAAACATATATATATATATATGTATAAAAGGAAAAAAGTTCCAGGAAAATCACGCTTCTTTGTAGCTGACATCACAAATTCTACCGTGAAATTATCCCAAGATTAAAAAATAAAAAATAAAAAAAATTGAAATGTTTAGCTGTAACAACATTAAACCAAAGTGGCCTACAAAAAACTGTTCTTACTCCTCTGATACCTTAGGTAGTTAATCAAGACTACAAAAGTGGTGACCTGAATTAAGACGACATGTCAGTTAATGTAATTATAGGACAATTACACAGATCCATTATTTTGCAGCGTTCAGCAAGGAGCCAGAAGCACATCTGCAGACAGCAGGCGCCAGGCACAGAGGTGGCTCATGCTGGAGGTCTGAGCACATCTCCAGGCCCTGCATTCTCCATGGATCGCACACCTTATTTGCAAGATAAAACATTGTCACACACTGAAATTATTACCAAAACATGTCTCTAGGGTATCAGACAGGTAATGAAAAAGTTGTAGAGCTCCAGCTCAGAATCAAAAGGCCTACTGAAGAAATTAAAAAGGAAAACAACACTGAGTTTATTACTTAAGGCATGGCATTTCCAGGATTACTTTTATTTTTTAAATGCAGGGTGAAAAAAATTCTCTTTTTTTTGTTTTAAATACAGGAAATTTTGTACAGCATTTCTGAGAGAAGTTCATGATGGTTTGCTCTCAATGGTAAAAAGATCTTCCCTACATTAAAAAAAAAATAAAATCACATAATTTAACAGTCTAAAGACGACCTGCTTGTGCTTTGCAGTTGATTAAAAATACGGGCACACGCTACTGCGATATGTCAACCCAGAAACAGAGGTACAACATAAAAATACATAATGCATTTTAGAAGTTACCTGATGTTCACAGCATCTTTATATTGGCATAGAATTCTCCATTGACTGAAGGAGCCAGGGAGGGGAAAAAAGTTAAAAAGCATGTTTCACACAACTCATACATTTGATTTTTAAAAGACTTTATAAAAGTTACAGGGGCAAAAATACAGTCACGTCACTGGAATCCCCTCGTCCTTGCTTCACTGCATGTTGGAGCTGTGCATTTTCTGTGTCAGTACCAAATCTAGCACCTTATCCTATGTAACATGAATGTTTGTTACATGGCACACACAAACAAACTGCATACAAAAAAGTTTTACCATAAAAATGAAGATATTTATTCAAGAAGTACAAATTTGATGGTACCAGCCATCTTTGAAAGCCATTACCATGAGGCAGAGAGGACACAAACCGAAGTCTCTTGCTCAGAGCATATGAAAAGCAAGTGTCTTACAAATTGCCAGCTAATGCAGTCATTTCAATCATTGCTCAAAAGCCACCTCCACTTTCTAAACATTCCCTGGACTTAACAGAGGCACAAATAGGGTTTTCAATGCAAGACCAGTTAGTTATTTTTAATAAAGCAATCCGCTAAAATTTATTTTCTTTTAAAATTTCCTTAAATTGTCTCCAACCTTTGACTGGACTCAAATTTCCTAAAGAGAAAAGGGACTTGAGAACGAGCAGGTGCAGAATTTTTGGAGCTCAAGATGAACTAAAAGTTTTAAGGCAGGAGTCAGGATTTTAAGTTCTCTATTTGCCCCATGGCTCTGATCAAATGATCTGTAAAATATACAAACGCAGAGTTCTACTGGATAAATACCCAACAAGCGGTCCTGCTTGGAGGGCAGGAACATACTTTTTCACGGAGAGTCCAGTGGACACGTTTATTTAAAGTCTCAAAGTCCACGGTGAGAAGCCCGCTGGTTACGTCTCATCTTCCAAACATTTGACTTTTGTAGGCTCAGTGGCATTTATGTCCCTTGGAAGGAGAGCTATAGCTCCACCTCCTATGAACAAGAACAACACACACGCAGCTAGGGAGTATCTAAGCGGATGAAATATGGAAGAGGAGAGCCATTTGCAGAACAGAGCAATCAAAAACACTTTATGAGAAGGAAAGTCTCAAAGCAGGCAGACTCGTATATACAGCCATTAACTAACAGAAGTGTTTGTAGCTGCAGATAGAATAGCGGGACATTCATCTTCTTTGGGAGAAGACAGAAGCACGATTGCCGGAAAGTTTAACTCCAAGGCTTCCTAGCTGAGTTAACTTGCAAGGCAGACCACTAACATCTAGTGGGTTTGAAGCAATTATTTTTTTTTTTCCCAAGAAAGTTGCAGAGCAGACAAAGCTCATCCCCCCCCCACCCAAAGCAAGTCAGCAAAAATGCCTTTCTCAAATACCTCTACATCCTACTCCAGGAAAGTGCAAGCTGTCCAAGAGCTGCCAGCCCAGCCATCATCCCAGAGGGACTCAGAATTACGGGGGAAGTGGTGAAGGGCAAAGGAAAAAAAAAAAGCCCTGTTTTCTAACTGAGACTACTTTCATTTCAACATAACAGGAGCTGAGCAGCGTAGTGAAAAAGCCAACAAAATTTTTTTCTTTTTTTTAAATGTAAACATTCTCTGCATAAGGTGCAGGGTGTTGGATGTATGTACAGTAACATAGAAAAGAGTCTGTAAAATATAGATCAACATACAGAACTGTAGCTACCACTTATGCTTCTGAAGAAGATAGAAATGGAGAAACATACAGCATTCAATTTGTCAACACTTACACAGCAAAAATGCTTTTAAAGCTCCATGGCTAAAAGCATCCCACCATTGTAACAAAAAATTTTTTTAATAGTTTTAAAAAAGTTTTTACATTATTTACTAACAATGGATATATACGCAGAAGCATGTCATACTACAGCAATATTTTATCAATTGACCATCTGCTTTACCAAAGGTTATGCACGTTGCCACGTGTTGCCTTGTTGCTCTAATGAACCCCTCTTTCCTCTCCTCCCCAAAGCAACTTAGGAGCTTTCTGTGAAAGGCAAAGAGGAGATGGGTTTTGTTTGCTTGCTCCTGGGTGAGGTTTTGTGTTGTAGTTACTACGGCTTTTAGCATTGGGGTGTCTATTAAAGAACCCAGCTTACTACACTGCTGACTTGCATTTAGTTTTCCAAAATATTTCCCAGATCCAGAGGAGCAAAGACTTTCAGAAAACTATAAAAAAACATCTCGCAGTGCCACTATTCCAAGCTGTATTTTCTGTGGAGGACACCAATAAACTGCGATGCACCAAGAGCCAAGGCAGTCAATGAAACTTTTGGGAGCTGGATGCTCTGAAGGAGCAGCTGTCACTTGGTTGTGGAAGATGACCCTGAGCATCCTTCTGTAGCACACCAAGCAACGTCTTTACAGTACCTGCAGCTTTTCTGGAGATCTCTTGCCCCAGCAGACTATGTGTGTTCATGCCTCTCTGCCCTTCAAGCTGTTCAGGAGTGTGAACTTTCACTAGGTTATTACTTCTGGGTCAGGCAGAAGCAACAATAAAGAGTATAAAAATCTGAATCGCATCAAACAGACCTGTCACTAACATGGTAAAAAATGTTACCTACTGGCATCAGTTTATAGCCAGAGCTAATCAGGAATGACACAAAGGACAGATGGCTCTAACAAAAAAAAAAAAAAAAAGAAAATCCTTTTACTCCTTACTTGTCTGTACTTAGCACTGCAGTTCATGGCTGCATGCATTAAAAAAAACCTGTTGCATTGCGCCAGTTATACCCAAGACACCACACAGTGCAGGGCAGCACACCAACCGGCACGGCAACACGCTGCCAGCAGCGCTGAGCTGCAAGCTCAACACACACTCCATGCTGCAAAATAAAGATGCAGACACCAGCGTGCTTCTGTCCATCCTCCCTGGAAGCAGCCACTGGTGTCCACAATGCAGACCTGCACCAGTCCTCCTCACCAGGGCTGCCAGCTAAACGAGGGTTTAGTACTTGGTTAGTCTCACTTCAGCCATGCCTGCCTGGCTCTGCAATTAAATGAGCCTCCCCCCACCCCCACCTCCAGGCACGGGGGGAGCCCTGCTCTGCCCCAAGGACCCACAGGAGCCCCCTGCACCGGCATCTGCACTGAAGACCACCTTGTAGGACAAAGACAAGGCATTTCAGAGTCAGAAATGACTGGTCTCTCAATGTATATTGCAACTGCTAGTTATGTACATGGGATATGTTAGTCAACATGCTGTTGTATCCCTGTACGCCTTCACTGCTGGTATTTTTTTAATATATATATTCTAATATTTTTTTTTTTGAAACTTAGAATTCTTTCCTAACACAAATCTTGTAAAATTTGTTTCCATCAGGGTATGTGCTTGGTATATCTGTCATTGGTTGAAGAATAAGTTGAAAAGTCTCCACTTTCAGCTATAAAAGCATTTTACCATTGATTTTTTTCTTTTCAGTTTTAGGTATGTGCTTAAGTGACAAGAGGGAAACTATTAGAGAAAACAGTATTTTCATGAATCAGTTCTCTGTTCTACTCAAAGCCCACTCACAACATGGCCTTCAGATCATCACCCTCCCCCCTGATGCACAAGCAATTAATATAAGACATGGTCATCTACGACGGCGTAATAAAACTGAACCTTTTCCAACTAAGACAGGGGAGAGGGAAAAGGAGTTCTCCCAGACCCTACACTGTAATCTCAAAAACAGTACATGGTGACAATTGCCTGAATGAAAATAGAAAAAAAATCAACAAAATGTATCCTCAAAAAAAAAAAAAAGTAGTGTTTTAGTGTTCACTGTTACAGAACTGTTACTCTGGTTTATTCCTCCCTTAATCTATCACGATACACACACACACCCACCCCTTCCAGAAGCGACTGCACGGAAATGTTACCGTAAAGACCATTTACACAGAGATGTAAGTTAGGTCTTATGAGACAAACAGTGTCTTCCTGGCATGAAACATTTTTTACCCAGTGAAAATCCAAGAGATTTTTTGAGTTGTTTATATATCAAATATTTTTTTCCCCTCTGGAATGCAAAAGATCTGGCTGCAAAAACCCAGTATAGTAACTCACATTTGTCTTTAAAAAAAAGCCTTCACAATAGAAAATTTTTGTTACAGATTAGTATTTATCAGCTTTGATTTCATCTTTAACAAGGAAAAAAAAAAAAAGAAAAAAGAAAACCAAGTCACTTTGGTGTATATGAGAACAGGGAGTTAAATTTCCTTCACACAGCTCTGCCACTGCACTTCAGTCATCCTGCACCAAACCGGGGCTAAAGGAGCTGCATTAAGCCTACGGTTTTCCAGCAACACGGGGACCAAAAAGAAAGCTATACTCATTTGGGGTAGGGTGGGAAATGCATATAGAATGTGGATCTGTTTTCCATCCATCAATGTAAATTCTGTGCCTGCTTCCACCTGCTGGGAAAAACACATGATGTTGTACAGGTGACCTCTGATCCTTCCAGCTCTATGCTGATGCTCACGGAGCAAGAATTCACTTTGAGTCCGAGAAACTGAGTTCTATACAATTCATGAAGGAGCAAAATGAACCAGTTTAAAACTGTCAGTGTAACCCACCAGTTTCACTAGCAGACAAGACACACCTGGGACAACTGTAGCTTTAGACCAATGATTCAGAGAGGGAAGACAGAAACCAATAAAAATATGCTATTCATACCCGAGTAGCACATTCGATTTTGGAAGAAGTCATTCCAATGATGGCTGAAAACCCAAGCAAATTAGAAATCAAGTTTAAAAGGAACAGGGCGTTTGATCTCAACCAAAGGCATTACCAGTCAGGGGTGCGGAGCAGCCAGAGAGCATCTCTAACTGAGGGAACAAGCAATTAGATTTTTGGCCCAAAATACAATGATTCAGATTTCTGAGGCTACCAAAGGATTTGTCATTTGCTGAACGGGCTCCTCTTACATTCTGAAGGGAAAGCACTGGCTGTGAAACACTGCCGTCACGCTCTGGGCTGCAGGCACGTGGTGGTGAGGAAACCTCCAGTTGCCCTGGCTGGAGAGTCATCAGAGCTACAAGACCGGCTGCTGCTTCAAGTGACACTCACACGAGAAGCTGAAAACCATGTGCTGTTGTGTCCTCCTTACCATCTCCCATGCTTTGTGCCCTCCAGGAACTGAGCAGGGGAAGCTGCAATCCGTTGCATCTGGGTGCAACTGCAGTTTAACCCGGACCTATTACACCAGTGCCAACTGACAACGGGGATGCACCTAAACTTGAGCTCACCTTCGCTAGCCTGACCAAAGCCTGTTTTAATGATCTGAGTGATATACAGTATCCAGCAGGCAAGTACTCAGGTGCCAGTCAGCCAGTAAACTTCAGGCTAAGTCAGTCTTGTGGCCAGTAAGTTTACAGTACAGTACGTGAGAGTATACATTGATAAGTTATTGCCTAAGGCTCCAGCGGGCTGCACTCCCAGCTCGGGAGCCAGCCGTGGCACAGGACTGTGTTGCCATCTTGGAATGTACAATTGCTTGGTCTGAGCATCACCAGGAGGTGTGCACGCGGGACAGAGACGGAGCCCCTCGCCCAGCTCCGCTGCCTGGGGCTGGCTGTGCCTTGGCAAAGCATTTGCGTTAGGTCAAACCAGGAAGGATCCCCGCGAACAGCGCAGGGCCCACCCAGAGCAGCTGCGATTCTTGCATGAACTGTACGTGGTGCTGATTGATATGAAATTTTATAAACTGACTAGTTTTTAGTAAATTTTATTTTTTTTTTTTAAATAAAAGTGCTCTCTGTTGCTCTGGCTCTATAGATCAGGACACCACCTACAGTTTCAAGAATCATTACGAATTTGTATTGTTTAAGTGAACAATCATCTTTTCCCTCCCTCTTTGTACCTCCTCCCTTTTTCCTTCCCCTTCCTTCCTTTGCCCTTGCCCTGTGCTGTTTGCTGTTGTGTTAAATACGAGATCAGGCAACCCCCAAAGGCCAGTTTACATTTTTATGTTTTGTTTTTGCAGATCTCCATCACAGATGGAATTTTTGCTGGTCATTTCTTGGAACCAATCCATTAGCAGGACAACCCAAAAGAAGAGAGGGCAGTGAAAACAAACCCCATGACAGAGACGGAGGAAAGAAGAATCGATAAACAAGCAGAAATCAGTTTTCCACTGGGGTGGGATTTGCTAAGGGCTGGCTCACGATGACTTGCACCACGTAGTCCTTTGGGATTTTCAGCTCCTCCAGTTTCATTTTGTCTGCCAGCGGCCTGCCCGAGAAGAACCAGCGCTGGCTGCCTGGCTCCACTCCCTCCACCGCGTGCAGCCGTCTCTTCATGTGGTACACCGTGTCCATGCTGCGGACCATGAGTTTGAGGTCTTTGCCTGTGGACAGGCGCAAACGAAGCTGGCATTCATGCCCTGAATTGGGTGGGGGATCAGGAATATCCAGAGTCTCCAGGTCGCCCTTCTCCTCTATCATGTTGATAGGTGGGGCGAGGCAGTAGACGGGAAGCTGGTACCGGTTGCCCAGTTCATCGTAACACTCTGTAAGAGCACCTTTAGGAGATAAGAGGGGAAAAAATGAGTATGAATGCATTTTATGTTTAACATTCAAGGGGTCATGCTCGGAAGCATTTACCCTGCTGTTAAAGTATCCCAGTGATGAGGTCCAAATTCAGCTTTTAAAGGACTGATACAAAATTCTCAAGTTTTCATTAAAAATTGCTTCACCTTGTTTTTGTATGGAAACCTGGGGTAGAGTTAAAAGCACCCCCTAAAGCGAAACGCAGCCCTCCCTCCAGATAAACCGGGATAAACTTCAAAAGCAGCTGGAAAAGAGATGAGGGAGAAGGATGTTCTCCCCACGGGTCATTTAGAAGAGGAGTATTTCTCCAGTAGCACAGCCTGAGGATCAGAGCACACGCGCACCCCGAAAATGCTACTTGGATGAATTCCATGATCCTGAACCTGAGCTGTGAAAAGGCAAAATAGCAAAGACCAAAGGCAAAAGACCACTGTCAAAGGAAGATTTTGTAACTTCTCAAACATTCAAAAGTTGCTGAAATGGTTTCATATAGGACTCATGTTTTAGCGAGCACTGCCAGAACAAACAAACATGACCACCCAAGTCAGACAACTCTGTGGCTCCGCACGGAGCGCGGTGTCGCCACCAGCACGCCACCCAGCACATACTTTGTATTTGCACAGCATCTCTAACTCCCACATTCAGAGCTCTGAAGTTTCAGGAGTGATTTTTTATTTCCCTAGACTCCCAGGAGGTTGTTTAGAATAATCTGGGTGCCCAGTTAAAGATGGCTGGGCAGTGATTCCTTCTCACCAAAATGGTACAACGCGCACAGAACAGCTCAAGGTTTGTAACACTTACCGAAGGAACAAATACAAGTTGACTTTTTCCACAGTATGAGACACGCTTTATAAAGAAAATTCAAGAACTACCCTGGAAAAGCAGCAGCACATTTTTCTTAATGTTTTTAGAATTGAAGTGGGAGACGGATGAAAGCAGAGCCCTGCTGCCTACAGCACACGTCACCTCTTGCAGCGAGCCAGGCAACAGAGATGCTGAGGAAGCTGCATCCTAAATTGCAGCAGAAATTCCTTCTCACTGGGAGATAAAAACCCTCAGATATTCACTCCAAGCGAACGTTTCTCCCGTTTTGAATTTACCTGCTGTAACAAATTTCCACAATTTTGCCCCTAGAGGGGGCACACTCACTTGCAAGATTACCCATCCTTTTGTAGTTGGAAATGTTTGAAGAGGAGCCAAGTCCTTGAGCTACAGAATATTTAAAAAAACTCTTTGACTCGGCAGTTCTGTGCACAACACCCAACGGCTCCTTGTTAGAAACTAAGGGCGTTTTGTTTTTTTTTTTTCTTGGAGGTTTTTTCCATGCTGACAGTGAGTGGTCTTAAACTTTGCTATTTGATCAGCAAAACTACTGCTGTATAAAATTATAACTTGGGGATATACTCAGCCCACTATGACAGCAGCATACTGAGCTGGAAATCATCTTTCTTTTAGACAGAAGCACACCCCCCCCGCCCCCTTTTTTTTTTTAAGGATAGTTTTTGTTGAAAACACACAGAGAAAATCTTTGGCTAAAGATCAATGGTTTAGATGCAGCTGCTTTTGGAGGCTTTTCTGTTTGTACAGGTAGCACCAAGGCAGCTACGCCCCGAGATTTATTGAAAAAAACAAAACAAAAAAAGGAAATCCAGAAAAATTTAGTTATAGCACTCATTACAGTCTTGTATCATTTATGAATCTCAGAGCAAAACAAGTACTTTATGATTTACAGACTAAAGTCTGAAGTTCCCATACTTCAGTTCTGGTTTTACAACGTTCATTTCATTCTGCACGCCTGATCTATTTAGTAAATGTCACAGTTCTAAATTCTGGATCAAAGTTCATAGAAACAAGAAGATGCAGCTTGATGGAAAGAAATAAAAAAATATCCAAACTTCAACACCCTTTAAATTTAGCTAGAGCAGTTAAACCTGTACCTTTCTTTAAAAGCCGTCTATCTCAAAAAGAGTGCTCCTATTTTAGGACAGAATATCAAAGAGTTAATTTTAAATACCATGGGGTAAGCTAGCTAAGGAATTTCTTCATCATTTATATCCTTGCCCAGCTGAACTAACATCAAGGTCAAAGCATATGCTATAAACACCGGAATGCTTAATCATAATCAGATAAGCAATATTAAAAATATCCTCTGAAACAGCAGCTAACTTGGAGGTCTGTCTTATTAAAAAAAGTAACAAAAGACACAGTAGAGGAAACCTCTTGCCAATAAAAACCGCATAGTCCCATCCCAGGCTGAGAAACGGTTTACAACAAATTGTTAATGTAACAACAGGTTACCATAAACCTCACTGGTTGGTAATCCCGTTCTTCCACTCATGCTGGTAAAAACATCCCAAAGACTCCCAAGTCCTATTACCTACCACTCAATGGCTGTCAAGCCTGAATGTATTGATTAAAGCACAGATGGTGACTTTTGTGAGCAGAAGAGACTTTATGATGGCACTACCTCCTTACCGGCACACGGTGCCCACGGAAGGCCAAGCCGGAGCTCCAAGGAGGAGATGAGAAGGTGTTGGTCCTTGCCTCCAAGGAGACGTGGAGCTGCGCACACACAGCCCGGTCCTCTTCAGCCAGGTAATTCCTAAGGGGCTTTACGAGGATTTTGGTTAAGTGATCTTTGGAGAGCATCAGGCTCTGCTACAACCTTCAAGATGTAAATGCCAACAAAGTCAAAGGCAGAAGAATGTTAAGGGGTCTCACGTTGGTTGGAGTTCAAAATGAAATGATGACTGAACGTCTTAACTAGAAGACGTGGTGAGTCTGGAGGTATTTTAAGTGATTCCCTTATCGGAGAGGAAGGGAGAAAGCGGTTGAATCACCCACAGCCACCACGGCAAGGCCTATCTCACCAGCCAGATGGCAGCTCTTCACCGAGGCACTCGCTGCAGCGTCCCTTATGCAGTGCGCAAAGCATGCGGGAAATTAAACATCCAAACTACAAAACCCTTCGTAATTTTGCTGTTATAATTGAAAAGCATGTTTCTGATTCTTCTTGCAAGGTACATCAGCTCGGGCCACACAAGTTATTTAGCAGAAAGGTACACAAAAGGAATGTCAAGCTTTTATGAGAAAACACAGAGGGGGAAAAAAAAAGGAAAAAAAAATATTTTTTTTAGGTTTCTCTGTTACCTCGGCAACCAGGGTCCTCACCAGCCAGTTACAGCATAGGAAGGATGCAGCCTCTCTTAAACCAGCAAAGGAAAAAGCAACACAAAAGAGAGGTTTTGCAGTTCAGGCAGGCAGCCCTGCAGCCGCCCCTGCCAGCACGTGCTCTGCAGCAGGCAGGGTGCCCCATGCTGCACGGGGACAGCCACCCTGCAGCCCCACTCCAACAGGTTCTCCCTTCCCTGCCGCCCCTTCCTTCCCCAGATCCTGCAGCTGGACACCACATCAGGCAACCAGACCAAGTTCAGGTGACAAAGTCTAGAGGGTGAGTCGGTACTTCGAATTTTCACTGCTGGATCATACAAAGAAACCATGCAAAAGGAGCAGATTTCAGGAAGAAAGCAGCAGAGAGGATGGGCGGCACTGGATCAAGATGTTGTAAGATCTTACAACAACATTGAGGAGAGGACAAGTTAAGCTTATCAACACTTCATATACTTGAGTATTCTTTGTGTATTTAAATACTCCTCTAGATGTTGACATAGCTTTAACAAACTTGGATGCAAAAAATCCTGGCAGACGTATGAGAACCGCCTTTGAGGAAAGTCAATGGCAGAACCAACCAACAAACCAACCTACCCACCCCAAATCCTAATCCTCTCCAACTTCCTATCATTCAGAATTAAGGTGCCATGGCAAGTCATCTAAGGAGTGCTTTGAGGATCTCGTTGACTGATTCATTATTCTGAAAATTGCCCAGTTAAAGACTTACACTGTCAAGCAAGCTCTAGAATCATTCAGCATCGATGCTGCAACAGTTACGGAGTTAATTTTATAGGCTTGATTCAAGTCAGACAGAACAGATAATACGATGCTAGAACCACAGCAGATGGAATTATTTTAATATTTCAAAAGCAACATCAGCCTAGAGACTAAGGAATTCTGGAAGGAGCTGCAAGGCAGAGCTTCTCGTTGGTTGTTATCCAGGTAGGAGACAGCTTGAGACTCTTGGTTGGGAAAATAAGCAGATGTGATCATCAAGCATATGGAATTGGAACACTTTGAAATGAATTGCCTTGCAGGCCATAAAAACTTTGTTTTGCTAAGATTATTAGGATGAAGCTATTTCTCTGGATTGGTAAGGGAAAAGACTGAAAAAGGACTGGCTGAGATACTGCTTCCACCCCTAGCTAGTTCAGAGTTTGGACTTACCTGTCCTTCTGCACATGAAAGGACTAACAATTTAAGAGACCTAAGTGACAAGGAGGTAAACTTTCACACAAGTTATTGAAGTCAGGCATACATGACCACACTCATCTAAGAACATAAAAAGTTAATGCATTTTCATGGCATTTGGATATTTCTTTAAAGGTGCATACCACACTCTCTGCAGGAAAAAGCAGAAAATTTCCTGTTTTCTGCTCACGATGTGCCTTTTACTCTTTTAAGATTTTTGAGCAGTTTTGAGGAGGATTGCTTAGAAACACCCAAAACTTAAGAACTGAGCAGATTTCCATCTCTTCTTCCCTTCCCCCAGACAGACTTGATGCAGGAAGAGAAATTAAAATGACACAAAACAAAACCTAGCATTGCAATGAGTCTAACTAATTTAAGGAGCTTAAGTGTCTGTGTATAACACATTTGCCCAAGGAACAGCTGGTTCATTTGTTTTTCTTACCGAAAAGCTCCATTCCAAACCCAAGCTGAGCCTGGATTGCTGAATAAATTGGCAGTAGTAGAGCTTTCACCTGTACCCTATTGGTTTGAATCCAATATAGGTCACTAATGCTTGAAATTCATTGTGAGCATCAGAAACAAGTGGATCTTCTTCTGGGTCCTACGGTACAGCAGTTCCTAGAGAGCAATGACTGAAGCAGAAAAGCTGAACTATATCTTCATCTTTATTAGTCACTGGTTCCTGGTCACAGCTGGGAAACACAGGATCTTATAAGAAAAAAACAAGCGTGTACTGACGTCAATAACATGCAAGAGTGGTGAAGGGTTCAGTACGTGAACAGGGTTGAGACAAGCAAGTAAAAACACGCCGTGGTTTGTTCCAGCTCACCTACAGCCATCACAAACTGGGAGGAGTTAATAGAAAAAAAAAAAATCTCTTTCACATTAAACCCTGTATAACTTAATGACGACTGAAATGGCTTCATGCTGCAGTTTGTAACTGTAGCTCTCCCATTTTCTGGAGGGCAATGCGTGGGAGTACTCGTGCAAGCCTGTGCCTTGCACCATGTATGGAGAACAATAAAGCGCCTATAATCATTAATGGTATGGATGAAGCACTTGATAATAAACTAGGTATATAAACCCCCTCCCATGCTTCTCCCATACTAAACTTCCATGGGCTATGAAAATTTAAACTACCATAAAGCTACTGTACAAAGTCTTTATAAAAGGTACACGCTTGTCTCCTAAGCCACAGCACAACTGCTTACACAACACAGCTCAGCTCTCCTCTTCAGCCTCCCTTTTTAATGAAAAACTTACTCCAGGTCCTTAAAGGATGGGTTTTGTAGATAGTAAGTGTTAAGCATTTAATAATTCTCATGTAAAATTCACTGAAAAACAACTCTTCCTTATGGGAACATTATCAGTCTGGCTCAATTCCACAAAGGAGAATGTCTCCCAGAGCCAGCAGAGCCCAGTGCTTCAGGAGCTGCTTGGCATGTGGGACCAGCTCGCTCCCACTTGCAGCAACTGGCACAAGACAGACTGGAATTGTGCTCAGTGCATTACAACAAGGGAAAGGAGAAAATTCAAATACTCTGCTACTGCCATTGTAATCCTTTCACACCGTTCTCTGGAAGGAGAACTACCTCGTAGCTGATTCACTGAATCAACTATTGCACTGCTCACACTCATCTCCATGCTTGGATGTTCTTCAGAAAACCCGGCTCACCCAGGCTCCAAGGTCGCTGATAAAATAACATACATTGAGCTGCCTGAAAAGGCTGTGCAGGGCAATAACCCGAGACATGCTTGAAGCAGAGGGCTGGACTACGCAGACTCTTGAGGTCCCTTCCCAGCCAGAATGATCCTAACTAGCTGCTTTTACTGTAACGCTTTAAAGAGCAAATCTCAGAGTATCTCACTAAAGATCCCCCATGCGTATCTAAGCCATCCTGCTTCAAACTAACTAAGCACACCTCACCCTAGCGTGGGGCAGGTTTGTGAACCAAGCTGGCGATCTCATGAGTAAACCACTCTCAAAACCAGTTTTGCAACTCACGCCTGCATGCTGGCACAAGGGAGGAAAACCCAAACCGCTATCACCGAATCAGCAGCGCGTGGTACCTACAGAACGCAGAGGGCAGCAGCACTGCAGAGCACAAGGCTTGCACTCTAAGGTGGCATCGCCTGCACTCACCTGCCAAAGAAACTGAGACGCATCTGAACAGCAAAGCAAGACAAGGGCTTTGTGCAGCTCCTTCTGCACTAACCTGCTGCCTAACTGGGATGTGCCATCGTCACCCTGTCTGAGGTACGTCTCATCCATGTGTTCAACTGAAAACCAATCCACCTGCATGCCATCGCTACTGACGTTTGTCAAAAACCTTTTTTTTTTTTTGGTTTGGGCTGAATTTGGGGGTGGGGGAGGGGAAGGGAAGGGGTAGGGGTGTTTCTTTTGAGATAAGCCTGGTGCAGATATGCAAGGTACATTGCTGGGTATGCCAGTCTGCTCCCTTTTATCATAGCGGAGCACCAGCATCAGTTAATTCATTAGTGTTAATTAACTAGGCTGAAGGTGAAAGATAATTATGATGAACACAGTGTTCTGAAAGAAAGAAATTTCTGCACTAGTCACACAAGCCACTTTTCTTCAGATGTTAGCCACAGTCAGTAGGTGTGCGTCCCTTACTGTCCCCACTAGGCTGGAACAGGGAGAGCAGGGCAGGGAGAGGAGAGAGATTAGCTGTCATGGGAGGAGAGACAGGTCGGGATAGAGAAAATCTGGGAAGGAGACAGCTTGTCTTGTGGGAAAGGAAGGCTCGGGGCCCTGAACCAATTCCCTCAAAATTCCTGTTAAAAATCCTCACCAGTGCCAACAGCAGCGGCGGCATTCCTGTCAGAACGGGGATCTGCAGCCCCACCGTGCTCATCTGCTGGAGAACGGGGGTAAGCCAAGAAGAGGGGTCCTAAGCCAGAAAGCTCAGCACTTGACAGTGGTGTAACTTACAGAGCAGAGCTAATGCTTTCTTAACACAGTTTTACTAGGCTGTAGGTACCTGTGCTCTATGCAGTTCATTGGCTTTTCATCTGCTCTGGTTGTGGCAAACAGCTGAGACACCCATCGGGCTGGTGCACGCCTGTAATCCAGACCATGACTACGGACTGCCAGTTACTGGGCCAGGATTACGAATAACAACTAAACAATGCAAGAAAATTGTGAATTTTAACCACAACCATGGCTTCACAGGCTGGTTAATCAGTCACCCAGTCATGGCATCCTTTATGACAAGTTTCCCCATCCCTTTTCTTGCAGGTTTTTGCCATACAAAGTCTTGAACGGATCGATTCATCAGTGAGTCGTTCTTTACCCAAATGAGGTTTGATAGAGAAAGTCCATTACGTATTAGCGCTCAGCAGTTGTCATGTTAGCTATACCATATGTACTGCCACTTCTGTATCACTCTGTAAAACTTGGATCTAATACTGCAAGAAGGTAACAGCTTCCAAGAAACATTACATCGGGGTTCAAAAATGACAAGTCTTTTTACTAATGAAGCATTCATGTACTATTCTGCTTTGCATGTCATTAAAATAGATGCCTGTCTAGACAGGTTTCTTAGATAAAAAAAAAAAAAATTAAAATATCTGGTTGGTAAAAGAGTTTCTTTGGTATACCCTCTTCATTCATATTTGCTGTTCTCCATTATCCATCATCTTAAAGGGAGTGGGGGCATTTGGAGGAAAAAAAAAAAAAAAGCAAGCACAGTATTACAGTCGTCTGAGCTTGCATCAAGTTCCTCCATGGAGAGCTGATCTGGCAATGTCTAAAGCGACCGGGTTATCTGTTCAGCGTGAGGATGCACAGAAGCTGAACTCAGATTTACAAAAGTTGTCACTGCTTTTGTCACCACTGAATTTTTAACTGGTCTGTTGTTCCTGTAAACCCAGAGCAAATACCTAGCACTCAACACCCAAAATCCTAGAACACACGTGGTTAAAGATGGAAAACCAAATGGGAGATTAACAACTGATTGAGATTTTCCTTTTTCTTGCTAACTACAAAGACTTAGGCAGTTTTTCCTTTCTTTGGAGGTCAACAAAGCTTTTCCTCTGCTTTCCTAAAACTGACTTGTAAAAGTCTCCTGATGCAGAAGTCATGGATGTTTGACTACGATGCTGCAGAAAGGCCACCAGAAAACATCACGTACGTACAGGCTCTTGAGGTACAAATGCTTTATTCTTTCATAAAACAGAAGACGACGGCATTTGGACTGCAGAAGTTGTATTAATCCTAAACTAGACCTCTACTTTTATGAAGGCTCCATCATCCTACGAAAAACAACATGCTTTGTGAGGACTGTTTTTGATGTCCAGAAAAAAAAAAGTCTGTCCGTTATAGTCCATATAGGACTTTTTACATAGTAACCACACACAAAACATAACTATTCAGTCTCTCTTTTTTAATGTGACAAACTACTTTGGTATTTCCAGTTACTTCTGAAGACAAAGTAACTGCTATGCTATTTGCAATTTACTTCAAGAGGATTTTCCTGTAGCTAAGATCAGCAGGACACTAGCGAACAACACTGTGGACCACTACATCATCCAACAAACAGACCACAGCCTGCTGCACTCCTTTCCAAATAAGACAAAAGGCAAAGATAACTTTACCTTCGCTTGAGACTACTCTCATTAAGTACAATTCACATGTCCTTAACTGCTTGTTCCACCTTGGACAGACCCTTGTAGCCACCTCACTGCAGCAACTCAAATTGCTCCATCTCCATTGCATGCCCACTGTCAGCACACTTAACCTCTGAACCATCCCCTGCCCACCACAATGTCCACCCTGGGCAGCAAAACGATATTTGAGACTTAGTTTAATCTGAGCTCGAAATGGATATGGATGGAAATTCAGCCTGAGATAGCACTCTGATAGCTTCAGCTAACAGCAGCAGCAGGGGGAATATCTTAGACCGAACACAAAAGCAAATATTAACTTCTATGGAGTGTGAAGGAGTCCCACATCAGTTTGCAATGAGAAAAGGATGTGAAAAC
Source organism: Falco naumanni (assembly GCF_017639655.2). Classification (NCBI taxonomy): domain Eukaryota; kingdom Metazoa; phylum Chordata; class Aves; order Falconiformes; family Falconidae; genus Falco; species Falco naumanni. The sequence continues at coordinate 11,918,707 of NC_054061.1, forward strand.
TACTTTCTAAGCCTAAACAACAACTCTCCCCACAACCTACCTATATGCAACAGGGAATAGAAAGAAAGCACAGAATGACCAAAACAAAAACTTGCCATGTACCATTTTTCGCTTACTGCTCCCGAACTTCCCTATAACCCTGTGTTGACACTCGAAGACTTGTTAATGAGCATGGAAAATATTCATTTGCACGATCAGTCTCCAAGGATAACCAGCAAAAATGTTAAAGGCTGCAGGGAGGTCAAGCAAACTGAGACAATCCCACATGAGTACCCACATCCTAAAATACAACCACAACACAAGGCTGTTTAAAAAGGTGGGGGTGGAGGGGATTAAAGGTTACGGGAAAGATTTGAAGCGACAGAAGGCTGCAGCATTGCTTTATCCCATGTAACGCGCTCTTCACCTCCAAGATGCCGTTCCTTCAGTTACCTTATTTATAATTAAAAAAAAAAAAAAGAAAAAAAAATATTGATTAAGCATAAAGGTTGAAGAGTGCATGTTAGTCAGAGCTGCATCATGACCCAAACACGCACCTAGCAGAGGCTTTAGGGATCCGCACAGAGGGCGAGAGCCCAGATAGGTTACAAACTCAAGACCTTGCTGCAGCTATGACCTTCTACCAAAAACTTGCCGGATTGCTGCGGAACAAGTAAAGACAGCTCTGAGATTTTATTATTTCTGTATAATGGCTAATAGCCAAAACATGTACAGAAATGCACACTTTATTTTGTTGCAATTTTTCTTTGCAATAGTGCTACAAACCAAACCACTTACACTGTACTAGGCTCTCTGTTAGGCTCAGATGTGTATCAGCAAAAAAGCAAAGCCCACTCCACTTCTCAGTGATAACTGTCAGCAAAAAGCAACGGCCAGCTCTAGGTCCAAACAAACTCAGCCTCTTTCAAGTCATGATTTAGAAGTTCCTTATTGTTTCAACCTTTTCAAGTTGTACTATCACAGAGTACCTTAGCACCATGGAAAAAACATAATTTTCTTAGAAATTAGTATTTTTCCCCTTACTAGCAAACCCGGATTTCACCAGATGAAGCAGGTGTCTACCACATGCTTTGTTCAGGCACCAATGCACCCTTACCAGCCTGCTCAGTGCTGAAGATATTCAGGAGTTCCTCCTCCATTTCCAGAGGTGAATCTGTTGTGCAACACACTCCTGAAGCCCAGTGACAACTTGAAGTTACCATCCCAAGGTATGTAATGGAGGAGGTTGTGGAAGATTTAGAAGCACTAAAATAGCTCCTTTTGGCTCACTACTAGGCTAGCAAGTACCGACCAGGCTCTCTGTGACACAGCCCAGGCAGGACTTTCCTCAGCCACCACCTGGCCCTAAAAAGTTGCGCTAGGGAGAAGTGACCCTGACACTTCTGATCGTAACTGTCTTGCTTGGCTCCTGGAGAAAAATTGCCATCTTCCTGTTATTGAAATACCTGAAGCCAAAACAATGAAAGATGATAAATGTCATGGCCACAGTCAACTGGAGATCATGGAAGAGGAGCAGGATGCGTCCATGGGCAAGGAGCAAGCGAGACACCCAAGGTCTGGCCGAGCCCCTTGTTTATCAATCTGAGGCACTACTCTGAAGGACACCAATTCCTTCAGGAACACCAATTTTAGGGCAAAACACTCTGTATCAATTATAGAAGCAAGCAACACCACCTCTGAAGATCATTTTTGCACACAGAAGGCAGCATCTAAGGGTCTCTCATTGGCTTACACTGAATTTTTCAGTGAAAAATACATTTTAAACACTTCATGCTTCTTTTTCTCATTTTACTAGCAGCAGCAAGGCAAATGAAAAAGACAGCTAGTTTTGCCACTGAAAGTGGCCAGTGATGGAGTAAATGTCCACTCCTATGAAGGAACGAATAAACTAGACATGATGTCCTGACCAGTACCACATACCAGAGGAATATTATTCACTTAAATCAGACATACTCCTGTCTGGAACATCCATAACATGCAGATCAACAAGCAGTCTGCAGGTTCTTATATGAAGAATTCAAGGTGTTCTTTTGTCTGGGGTTATTTAGGGTTTATTTTGAGCATTTAATGGTCACCATGTAGAGTCAGTCTTGGTTCATTGGGGGTTTTTTTTTGGTTGTTTTTTTTTTCCTTAAAGGAGTTAGCTGCACTTTCCTGGTCACACATTAATGATTAAATAAAAACCAAATGCAATTCTGAAAACAGTTGTACAGCCATCCTTACCACACCAGAAAAGGCAAATTGAAACCAAAGACAGGAAACAGACGGGCATATGCTACCAGGGGAAGAGACTTGAGAACAGTCCAAGCAATTATGTTGACGAAATTCCTCAAAATACCTTTCAAAAAACAAGAGCAGAAGTTAAAAATATGTAAGGAAAACAACTGTGGGACGCAGCAGTAAGTGCGTTTTTATTTGAAGGGTTGATAGTTTCTAACCTGCACTTAGATATATAAATATTTCAGCCAGCCACAACTGCTTCACAACCTGATGATCTGAATCAATGCTCCATTTGAAGAAAACATGGAATTCCAGAGTCCCTCCAAAAGGATGTTGTGCACCTCTTTTTAAAAGATTAATCACAGCAGAAATGCCAGAAAGCATCATCTTCATTGTAGCTTTGGACTGAAGAGGTTTTTGAGAAAAATCAGACTCTGTTTCAAGGTTAGGAGGAGCCCAGTGAAGCACAACAGCGTAACGTGTTCTTCACCAGCACCACACTGCAGCCAGTACGGCAGAGAGCTTGTACCATTCCTATGGGAAACACCCAACACACAAGCCAGCCGCCACAGAATCAAATGCATCCCAGTGCTGCAAGCACCTATAAGGGAATAAGGAAATTTAAGCAATTCCCAAACACGGATGGGTCTTCTCACCATCTTCCGCAGTAGCCCTTTGCTTTAAGGCAGCACAAGGTGTGTTTTACATTGTGAACACATGTACTTAGTCCTCAGTGTCTGGGTAACAGCCCAAGTATCTTAGATTTAAGTGAATGGGAGGACAGAGTAAGAGATCCCACATAACAATCTGGAATTTTCAAGAGGATGGAAAACAAAATAAAATTATAAAAAGGAGTGCACCATTAGAATAAAAGCACCTCCAGCAGTGATAGGCTAACCCAATTCCAAAGATTATCTTTAATTGCCTCATTGATTAGCTATTGTCATTTCCCCCTATTCTCTACTCACAGATCTCTGTACTCAGCTTCCTACCACATGCTATGCACAGCAGTTGCAATGCAGAAAGAACACGAATATTGGCCAAACGTTAGCCTAGCTCTTATTTGCTTCCTTGAGAATGAAGAAACACTAGCCCTGTGGAGCATCGCCTTGTAGGTGCTGCCGATGCAGCCTTCTCACACGGAATTGGCCAATTTCAAAATAATTTATCAGCATTTCTCTAATTTTCAGTCAGGGGATCTCTTGAACAGTTCACTTCTATAAGAATTATGTCTCTAATGAAAAATACCATACCAAACACAAGGGTTTAATTCAGTTACAAGGTGCATGGTGCCAGCCTAGTGATGGATGATACTCCAAGCATCTCTACCTCTCACTTCTAACTACATCCCAGTGGAGCACAGCTGTCCCAAGATGCAGGGGCTGCACCCAGTGCTCTTCAGAAACCTGGAGTCACACCCAGTGCGGGCGTGGAAATGAATAACCCATGTAATAAAGTGATTCTTAACAGCACTATTATGTGGTAGATGAGTGCACTGCATTCTAAAACCACTACTGGTTTACATCTTTTTCTTTCTAAAACGCATGCAAGCCACTAGCTGTAAAAGTAAAGACCCTTCATAGATGGTCCCTTCCCATGAGATGTGAGGCTGGTGATGCACATATGTCTTTCTGAGCAGTAAAGCTATCCTAGCACTTACCTGACTGCCAGCTCCTGCTTCTTCATGCTGCTGTGATACCCACTGAGTCGCCCTGCTATAGGTGCTTGCAGCTGTCTTATAAACTGGATGGGAGAACTGATCCAATGTTGCGGCAAAGGACATTTTAAACCTAGAGATGCTCACTGACCCTGCTCAGCATCCTGCAGCTCCATCAAGAGATGTGCAGGGGCAACAAGAAGGTTGTGTAAAGGGAAGCAGGCAACCTGCTCATCTTGCTCTGCTTCTTAAAGCAATTCAGGATCCACAGCCCTGGTCAGTATTGGGAAGCCATCGCCACTTTACCAAATTGAGAATACATATTCTGCTTTCTTCCGTGCTGTGCCTAATACCCCAAAGAAATGCTGAACATACCCACATACTTCAAAGTCACTAGCTCTCAGTAACTCCCCTGCTAGTACACACACTCTGCCCTCCAAAGTGCCCACAGCTCTAAAGAACAGACCTGGCAAAGCAGGAGCCCCATCCTGCTATACAGCATTGCCCCTCTGCTCCCTTGCATACCTCCTCTGACTCAAGTGAACACAATCCAAGGAATTACATCAAATGAAAGAAACCAGCAACAGCTAGCTTTGCTATTTAGGAAAGCTCTTGCCCCACTCCACATAAAAACAAGGGCTTATCTTCCTCAGTTTATTTTGTGCTTTATAGACAACTTCACAGTAACACACTGCTTTCAGTGGGTCCTTTTAGAGTAAAAACTGGAGCAAAGATAGGACAAAACATAGCTGAAAAGCAAAAACAACCGGCTTTAAGACTCCAAGTCAATGCAGGATGGGGTGATTTGCATTAACTCCCGGCCTCCCTTCCCTAGAAGGCTTTCAAGGGGGAAACAGGGAAAGTACTCAAAAAGCATAAGCATTCACAACCCCACTTAAACATAAAAATTGAATCAAAGGTTTCTCCAAAGCTTTCACCTCCCAGCTCTGAAGTGGTTACTATGAAATAAGGTGTTTCTACTGCACTATAGTCTATAAATAAACGTTGCAAACTTGCCCTTTTTCAGTGTGAAGGTAAACAAATGGATTGCTTTAAGCATCCAGGAACTGAAATAACGTGCTGTATTTTCAGCCAGGAAGAGCTGTTTTCTCACTCATATTTATAAACCTAATATCTCCTCCTTGAAGTTCCAGTTTAAAAAGAAAAATGCAGCCAAAGCTGCCAATTGTGCAAGTCATGTGATGAGGCTTTATGGACTTACACAGTGCTGTTAAACCAAGTGACAACAGAAACTGGTAAAAAAGAACGAGAAACAAGGCTGTAGAGAAAAGGTTTAAACATGTTGCAGTTTGCATCTACATTTGAATCCTTTTCCAAAGGACAGTAAAAGTTGAAGCAACTGGTGTAATAATTGACTTTCGTCTTCTTAAATTTCACATGAATCAAAAGCAACAATGAAACGATTCTCTTCCTTTTACCAGACAACTTGCTAGACCTTCTAAGCATCTGGCCAGTCGTCAGCTGCAACAGCCACAGAGCAAAGGGATGCTTCTTGATTTGAGTGTAATGTTTGATTTTGTGTAACGTTTGTAAGGACTTGGCACATGCAGCAGCGCACCTGCCCTTCCCCAGCGCTGCATGTGCCTCCCTGGAAAAAGGCATTTCCCAAGAGTCAGAAGGCATCTTCCCAGGCATGCCAGTTCAATGACAAAGAAAACGCCAAGAATCACGTAGGTAAGAAACAGCAGAGGAGGAAGAGCCGCCACCTTGCCGGCTGCCTCCAAGCAGCCACCGAGAAGCGGGTTGGAGCAGGTTGAACTCAGTGGCTGAGCAGGGAGCACACAGACTGGAGGCCACCAGTTGAAGATTCCTAATTTAGATGAAGTCCTCTAACGAAAAAGCAATTACTGTGCTTGAGCAGAAGTGAAACAGCCAGAGCATTTCAGAGATTTCTCATCAGCAGGAGGTACTTTCTGTGGACAGAGAGGGCAGAAGGAGCATACGCAAAGCTGCTCCATGAAATGGATTTTGAGGATGAGTTGTCTCCCCCACTGCTTCGCAGGAGCCCAGAGCAGGTGCTCATCCAGCAGTGGGACAGTAGCATTTCTTGTCAAGTTTGTCACGTCTTCGCATCACGTCCATGCTTCAGAGTGATGTGATGATGAGACTGCAACAACCAGAGCAGCCAAAACTTGAGAGGGGCACCACCAAAACTGGGGCTGCAGCTCCCACCTCGGCAGGCAACCCTCTTCCAGAGTATCTATCGGTGCCGCACACACACGGAGGCAGGAAGGTATTAAAACCAGTCTGGGTGCAGTCTTGTAAAAGCCAGACTCAATGTATTCACTAACCGTTTTAGCAAAGATAAACCTGAGGGAACTTGACATCAACAACTTTTAAAAATAGACATTGATGTGTCGAAGAAAAACCAAAACACAAGCACTCTCCTAATGCACACTCATGTCCTCAGCACTAACAACAACTCGCCTGGTTCCTTGCAAGACACCAGCAATTTTTGGCTTTTAATTCCTTACTGTTGGTATTATTTTTTTTTACCCTAAGTAAAAACAAAACAGAGAAGCCTCCCCTCAAACTAAGAACCGCTTTCTACTGAGCAGAGTTTAGAACAAAACAAAAACAAAGAAACCCCCAAAAATAAGAAGCAAAAACCCCAATAGCCTCAACTGTAAATTTTATGATGCTCACTACAGAAAGATTTTAGTTTCCTTAGCTTTTTACAGCCCGTGTGCTTATCTCGGTACTACTGCGGATCATATTGACAGATACGCTTTGATAGTCAGACCTCCTAAAGCTTTCATAACTCTGCTGAAATCTAAAATTAGACAGCCACAGTCACCAAATCCTTTCACTATCCTTTTAAAGAGACTTTAGAGAAACCTGAGCGAGCATTCTGTATCCCCACACAGTGACACATTGTTCAACGTTTCACATGTGTGCAGACAATGTAATACATTATAGAAAAAATATTTTGTCAATGACAATTAAAAAGTCTCTTCAGACAAATGAGCTACTGAGAAAGCAATTCCTACAGCCTTAATCCCCTAGCAAAGGCTAAGCAATGGATACAGTAGTTGCAGGCAAGGGTGGGAGAAAAAAACCCAAGGATCTTGCGGCTTAACAGGCAGCAGTTTACAGAAACAGATTCAATTTAAATGCTAAAGATGCCATGGCAAAGTTTACTGTACAGATTCATCACTACAACAGTTAAGTCTAATAAAGCCATCACACAAAAAGCAGTATAAAAATTAGAGTTCCACTTCTGGACCTACTTATTTTATGGGAGACATACATTAAATGGTCAGTGTTAAACATCTACTATACAATTTTGTTGTAGGTATTTCTGAATTATTGTACAACGTTAAAGACTAACTCCTGAGAGCCTGTTGACTAATTTCTACTGCTTCCTTTTCTGTCTACATCTGGCAGCTCGCTTTTAGCAATTACGTGTTTTGGGAGCCTGGAAAATCAGTATACGAGACGGATACACAGGGCCCATTGCAGAAAGCTCATCTACAGTAGCATCCCACCACTGGCACTCACATGCAGCAATTCTCAGATGTCAACAAAGATCAAGCATGTGACATGAGGATCCTTAACATTCACAGAGAAACAGAGTTTGGGAAATATTCCTATTTAATAGGTAAAAAACATCACATTAGATATATTTTCCAAAAGGTGATGGACAAAGTCTGCAACAGAATAAAATCTCTTAATAATTTCAATTAGAGACCATGCCTCAAATTGTCTTAGAAAAAGTATGCCTGATTTCGCTTCTGGATAGCACAAAGAATCCCTCTTCTGATATATGATCTGGTTTTAATACAGAACAGTTTATATGCTGGTGATACATAACACCTTTGGTTAAATTATTACAAAGTGGCACAGCCGCTAATGGCTGATACAGCCTTAAAATGACACTTTTGGGTCCTCTGGGTCCACCTGGGCCACCAACCTGAGATGTGGGTGCTAATTTCCCCTCTCCGGGACAGAGAACTGTCTGGTTTCTTTTCAATAAAAGCACTGAATGCTATTGTCATCCTCCCTTACTCTTTCTACAAGAACAACCTACTGGGATCACTCCTCCCTTTCCTCACTCGAAGTCACGTGCAACCTCAGGTGGTTTTGCTGTGCAAAGGACGGTCTGTACACCCTCCACTCTCCTTATAAGCAAGGATGAAGCTGGTTGGGATGACTTAACAGTGATGGCACGTACGCTCAGCCTTCCCATCACTGTGGTCCTCAGCCCTGCAAGGAAGAAGAGGATAACTTTGCTTTTGGTTTGCCTCTACCACCAGTCCAGACTGTGCTGGCCATCCAGTCTCAAACACTGGGGAAAGCTGCTTTAGGCAAATCCCGTATTTCTTGCACCAGCATGATCTTGGTATATAAGCTTTTCATGAAGCTACTGCAGAAAAGAAGTTAGAGCAAGGCAAAATCTGTCAGCCTGAAATTTCCCTAAACATTAGAATAATGTCAGTGAGCATAGCATCAAAGTAACAGCATCCACTGTACAAAGTTAGTAAAACACCATCCTAAAAAGGTAACATATGAACAGTCTACCAGCACTAGGCAGCAAGAAAGCACACTGATGCCCATCATCAATAACCTGTGAGCCCGCCCAACACTTCTGAGCACAGGCACAGCTTTCATTTCCATAATTTTTCATTTCAATAATTCTTCTGATTTACTTCAAGACCAATGAGAGAAGGTGAAATACCACCTCCAGGCAGGGAGCAGAAGTTTCCCAACGCTCCCAGTGATTTACTTAAGCAGCATAAAAACCTCCTTGGGACTTCTCGCACGCTGAATGCAATCAATGCTAAAAGCAACACTGACATCCTGCCAAACACACGCGTGCTATGGGCTGCTCTCCTCTTTATCCAAAATCATACCATTCCATCAGCTTTAGCTATCACCTTCTCTCCCTCTCCACCTTGCAACCCCAAGGTCTTGATAGCAGCTGGTATAAATAAAGAACAGCAGGTACATGAAGTGATGTAATGTCCTTTGAGACAGCGACAGTCTCCGAAACTCCAGTGCACACAAAGGGGAGGCAGCGCTCAGAAGGATGCAGGACTGCAGGCACAGCCATTAAAAGCTGCTCTTTAGTGCAGGGAAACATCAGGCCCAAAGGCAGCAAAACACAGTACGATGCACACAGGTCAAGGGGGGCGGGGGGGGCAAGGAGTTTTTCTAGAATTAGGAATTTGTGTTTGGACTGGGGTGGGTGGGGTAAACAGTGGAGGTGAAGCATTCTTTCCTCTACACCATTGCTGCTGGCTTTAGTTTTTTTGAGTTTTTTTATTATTATTATTACTGTTTTCTGTTCAGTATTTCACCCGAAGGAGAAGAAAATGCTCCACTCACAGCAAGAACCTTTCAGTAATTTCACCTACTTGTCACCAGCATTTAATACTCACATCCCTACTTTTGATGATCTCAAGTGTTACACACAGTGAATGCGATCGTTCTGCTTGCACACAAAGAGCCAGCGCTGCAAGACTGCTCGCTGCAAAAGCCTGCTGCGAGCTACAGGGGCTGTGTTTTAAGGCACAGAGAAGTTGACTGCTCCCAAGCACAAAGCCAGTCTTAACAGAGAGGCCCTTTTATTGTTCAAACAGCATTAAAAGAGTTAAATCCAATATACTGGTAACAACGCTATAGCGGATTAAGTGTCCATCCTGAAATTTCAAAAGTCCACTTAACCCCAGACAGATTCCAATTAATATTAACTACTTTCAGGACAAGTTCAGCTCAACACTAACATTTGGTGCAGACCCTAATAAAATACCACATGCTCCAACATTTCCTTTTTGATAGCTGAGAAGTATGTAAAACTGTTCTTCATTAAATTTAAATGGACTCATTAATAAAATATTGAGGATGTGCTACTTTAAGACATCAGGAAAAAAAAAGTATAAATTGGCGATAACGTTATTTCTATTTTTAAATACATCCCACAGAGGCACCCAAGATAGATGAGAAGTGCTAAGCCCATCCCACAAGCTTATTTATTTATTTAATGCTTCTTACATGCTATTTTTAACCGCGGAAGACAGCAAAAGGCATCCATTAGAAAAATTACACTGGTTAGAGTCTTCCTCACACAGGTTAGACAAGTGAGGTATCTGGCTGAGCACAGCATTAAAAGATGTGAGTTTTTCCTCCCTTTCCTATAGGTTTCTGCAATAAAAAAAGCAATTTTATTTTTGCAGCATCAGCTAGGGCCAGAATCTGTATCTGCAAACCTCTGCCAGTCCTTACTCACTCCCCAGCCCCCTCTTCCCACTCCTCCACTTCCCGCAAGGTTTAATTTTGTAATACACAGCTTGAATGCATACACAACATGCTTACCACACAGGGACAGTTAAAAATGGGGATCTATGGATTTGGTTTGGGTTTTTTAAGCCTCGGTTGTGCACAAAGAAAATAAATAGGAGGAAATGCCACAGTCTCACAGTATTGCATCATTTTGCAGAAGACCTCTTCCTCTGGGAGAGGAAAAAATTAGTTAGAAGTTTTCCATGTTTTCAATAGAGTTAAAGAAATTTATCTCAGTTGATGTTCGTTTTCCATAGGAATTCTTTGGTGAGCTAAGAAATCAAAGGAAGAACATCCCATCCTTGTCTGTCCCATCACAAATAGAAGTTTTCACGTACAAAAATGCTACAGCTACATTGTCAAATTATTTACTTAGTGAAAAAAAAAATAATCTTGATTTCTGCATGTCATCTTCCCAAATGGTTGCTTTCTTTGGGGAAATACAGAGCATTTTCATGCACTGCCTGAGCAACAAGTTTTCCCTTTTGCTCCTATTTGAAGAAACGAAGCCTAAACTCCAAGGAGGCATTCCCAAAGAGTTTCTACCAGGGTTTCTCACGGCCCAGAAGACAAAATGGCAAAATGGCATGTAGGCATTTAGGTGTTATTTCAGGAGCCTCTACAAGCATTTTGATTCTCATTCTAACTTTGCTATAGAAGACACCGCCTGAACTGCACATGGAAAAACAAACTGAATTTGCTGCCTGGCCAGGTAAAGAGCTACAGCCAATAAAAAAAAGATAGAAAAGGCGAATTTCAGAGGTGACACAGGCCTCGTGCCACGCTCCAGGTCCCTGCCCAGAGCCCAGGGCAGGGTGGGAGGACAGGGCACAGCACTGCTCAGCAGTTACGTGAGTACAGCTAGACAGCGGTGTAAGCTGGGTAAGCACAGGACTGGGTAGTTAATGCACACAGAGCAGCTGGATTTCTATCTTCCTTTCTTAAATTTTGCACAAAGCAAGTTTTTCGTAAACCAAGCCCCAGAGGGTTTTGGTATCACTCAGAACAAGGACAGTTTGTTTGTTCTACCTGCCTGGAGATAAGCTCAGTTTGCTGACAACGGGCATTATTGAGTCCGCAAATGGAAGGCTTTTATTCATAATCTATTCATATATGGCACCAACAATGCTTGATGACGAAGAAATACTTGAATTTCTAGAAGTAGCTTTCCCTGTAGCGGAAAGGTCACATTGCAGAGAGAACTACGCATGCAGCTGATGCACAAGTGTCACCAGCGGAAAGCTGAATAAAACGCAAGTAACAATTATGCAGGTACAGAAATCACTACTAAACTCAAGATTCTGGAAAAATATTCAAAATATTCTCTGTATTTGGAATCCGGCCTTAGGCCAGGCCCAGCTTGGGTAACAGAGCTTCTGATACAGCTTGGATTCCTGACTTATTTCTGAAATATTCTGAATATTCTGCATGTGGGCCTTAGAAAGCAGCCTACAGTCTGCTAGCAGTAGGCAGGACCTGAAGCAAACTGTCTGCTGAAAAGCCAAATTTAAGAGTTCACATACTTCTTCCCCCTTAAGTATTACATTCAACGACATTAAAGGGCTTATTTCCAGGGCATGGCATCCATCCTACATTCCTCAAGCTGCCCAAAGAGAAGAAATGTGAGTTATCTGCCCAGTTTCAGATTTTTGCTTGCAACCAGAAACTGCTAGGACTTAAAAGCCTGAAACATGCTCATAAAGTCTGAGCTTAACAAGCATGTATTCAAGAAACTAAGAAACACTATTTGCAAAATCTGGGAGTGTTGAAAATATACATCACTTATCCTCTCTTCTTGTAGGCAAGGAAGACGGACACACAAGTGACTCCATCTCAGAACCCAAAGACAGACTCAAATTTCCAGGCAGGTTTAAACTGCTTAAACTTTCCCACTTGAATAAAATCCTCCACAATTACAAGTTGTTATGCCGTTTAATGAGACGAAGCAGAGACCCAACATGTCAAACTGCTTCTTTGCATGACTTGACACTGTAAACCTAATGTTTCCCTTGGAAGTGCTGTTTGTATGTACACTTGTGCAACATTTAAACTGAACACATAATCTAACGCCATCAAAACAGCTCATTACTGGGGTCTTGTCAAATTCCATAACCACATTATACAAATAATATCCCTCTCACTGCAAAAGCATGCTTTGGATTCAAATTTTCATTTACTGAAAGAATTATTTTTCTATCGGTCTTCTATGTATGGTCATAAGCAAACGCAGACCCTCACCATGGAGAGTGGACATTCACACACCAAGACAATTCTTCAGGCTGAGCAAACGTCCGACCTGCAGAGCAACTCACGTAAGCAGTAAGAGACCATAGAGGAAGGCAATTTATATTTTGTTAAACCTGCCCCATATGTAACATTGAATTTTCCTGGCCTCTACTCTTTTAGCAATTAAACAAAACAATGCAGTGACTATCTTAGGTCTGCAAATACGCAATCTCTGAGATATTAATGATTTCCATTTATCTGAATGGTGACTTAAAATTAGCAGTAACTTCAGTTACCTGTTTTGCCAGATGCCTTTCACCTATACAATTCTCCCCAGCTTGCAAGGTGCCTAAACACCCAGCTTCTTCTGGGACACTTTCAGGAATGTAGATGTTTTGGAAGGACAAAAATCTAGCATCATCATCAGTTTATGAGACTGTTCTGTTGCTTTCTGGAAACGGAATAAATATGCTACGTTATTTAAAATACAGTATTGATATATATAAAAATCAGGAAGCCTTGTAGGTAATTTAGCATTTTCAGATTCCGGCCAGTTTGATGAATTAGTGCAAGGAAAGAAACACGTATGACAAACACGGGCAGAAAGAGGTCTTCTGATACCAGTTCCACACCAGACAACTTGACTCCTCCTCCCACTTTTGAAAACCGTATTAGCTTACAGCAGGGAAATTAATTTTCTCTCTCTAATGGATTTGGTCTAGAATGGATACAGACCTCCAACAGTCTGTCAAAGAGGAGGCCTGAGATCTCCTTGGCATTGGCATGTTCTGGAAATAATGGACAAATGCCTCTTTAAAACTACAGCTACTACAGAAACCATTTCTGTATGCATAAGCAAGCAGCCTTGATGAAAACTCCCTCATTATCAGTCAAACCGGCAAACCACAAACCTCCTTGAAAACAAACAATGATCTGGAGGACCACAATAGATTGGCCATGAATTATGGAAAAGCCAGGTTGTGTTGCAGCTCTGGAAGCTTCCAACTCTGGGCGACATTGCAGAGATCCTGACTACTCAACAGAAGTGGGGAAAACACCACGTTAAGCCACAACTACTAGTAATGCTTCACACTTTAGTATGGGAAAAGACAGAGAGATCCCTAAATCCACCCCTTCCAAACTAAATACATGATCAACTGTGACTTCTTAAGGGAACTAAAGTCCTAAACATCACCAATTAAAAAAAAAAAAAAAAAAAGTGGCAATATGAATACTCAATCTAATGAAGACTAGTTACCCTGGAAAGCAACGTATGTGATCTTCCAAATAACCCTTCTTCTCTCCCCAGAAGACACTAGTCAACCCACGGAAGAGAGGGCACCAAACAGAACTTAACCAGAACACATGCCTGCTTCAGTTTTGTGCATTTTGTCATGGGTTGGTGGGCTTTTTGGTTTGGTTTTTTTTTGTGTGGATTGGGGTTTTTTTGTGGGTTTTTTTTGTTTGGTTTTTTTCATACTCAGTTTCATCCTGACTGTTTCAGGTCACTGAAGGTACAAATTCATTCAATTACTTTTTTTTTTTTTTTTAAATAGAGAACTTGAACTCTATTTTTATTGGGAGTAAAGGGAAGTGATTAATTTCAGAAGGGTGGAGTGAGGGAGAAGAGAGCTTGAAAAAAAAAAAACCAACAGAATTCAGAACAGAGCAATGGGGAAAGCACTCAAAATAAGTACCTAGACTTTATCTCAAACAAGATCTTACAGCAGACTGCCAGCACCAAGGTTTTGGGGAAGTTTTTCATACTCTTCAGAAGAGAAACTTTAAAATCCCCTGACAATTTAAGTGCCAAAGAAACCCATAAGATGGGGGTGGGTAGTGGTGGTGGTGCGGGGGATCTATTTCCTTACAAAGGGAGGCTCGGAAAAAAATAAGAAAATTATGCCTTCGAGCATCCAGGTGTTTCAAAAAATTACAGAAAGTCACAAGTGTTGCCTATAGAGATCAGACACCTAAAACTGCATTATACCACGTGCCAGATGATACATTAGAATTCAGGTAACTACAGAATAGTAGCCTTTCTTGGTCCCTCTACACACAAACATGATTTTGCTTTGAAACACCAAGTAGGAAGACATGCATACTGAGGTACAGGCACATTTTAAACTATTGCATATATATCTCAATTGATTTTCAGCTTAAAACCACATTTGCCTTAACCTACATTACACTTCTCACAGGCCACATCCATCTTAGATGAACCTACCATGTGGTAGTGTTATGTTTGCACCATCAATGATTGCTTGTGCCAGTTCGTGATCATTGCTCTCGAAAGCATGTGCAGCAGCCTTGAGGGCATCCCAAATCTCCTTGCGACCTTCAAAAGCTGGTGCGGTGTCCCAAAACTCGTCTCTCTTACTGCGCAACTGTCCATCTGTCATGGGGTAATCACTTTTCCATTTCGGTTTCTCCTTTTTCAAGGGCTGATTACGACCAAGAGCCACTGTGAAGGAGAAAGAAGGGAAATTAAAAGAAGGTAATAGCACAAAATTACTGAAATGACCTTTGCTTATTGTCTTTGGGATCTACAGAACCAAAGTTTACTTTCAGGCAATCCTGATCCTTTTTCTTCCATCTCCTCTGAAGCATCACCTCCCTTCCCTGGGCTCCAGGTTGGTTTTACCTCTTAGAAAAACTGAAGGGCTACCTCCTGTCTGCTGATTTCACCTGCACTCTGAGCACTGCACAACTTCTCCCCAAGCTCCCAAGTAACTCTGCATCCCCCCAGCCTGTGCCCTGTGTGCCTGGCTGGGACACCCACACCCCACACAGACATCTTCCAGAGGCTGTAGCAGCAGTACAGCAAGACACCCATTACTCCAACATCAGGGTGCAGTGAGACCACACTGCATCTGGAGCCCTGCCCTACCCTGCCAGCAACGCGCTCTGCTCAACAGATGTGATACTCTGTTAATACAAGAGTTTCAGAGGCTGAAGATTTATTATTTTTTTTCATCATCTCCTTTTAAGCAGTTTTAATTCAAAATATATGTAGAAAGGCAAATAAGATGCACAAAAGCTAGAACTGTCAGAGATAGAAGCCCCTACAGAACAATCCAGGAATCTATCAAGCTTTAAAAAGTAGTTACCTCATTCACAATAAACACAAAAGCAATAGTTTCATTTTAACTACAGCTATTTTTGCATAATAGGCAGTTAAGATAATCACATAGGTATAATGTCTGTGGATTAAAACTACCTGCTCACTTTAAATTACAGCACTGCTAAGACTGTGCCAAATCCTTCTCTTCCACTTGCGTAAGGGGTTATTTCAACTTCTGTTGAAAGGAAAAGGGAAAAAGAAGGGAGCAAACTTCAGTGCACACTGGGAAGAAAGTCTCCCTGCAGGAGTTAAAAGCCTATTTCCTTCAGCATCCTCGTGGCAGTGAGAAGCTGGAGCAGTTTGCTGCAGCCAGACCCTTCGAGGACAGTACTGGGAGAGCAGCGACAAATCATGAAAACAGTTCTCACCACAGCAAAATAGTTCAAATGTCTCCAGAGGAAATGAAGCGTCTTTCAACAGTTAAGCTAAATTTAAGTGTGTTTGAAACGGAAAATAAGCAGCCCCTCCATGGGACAGGTCATAGAAACGGAGTGATGAGTACGGAATGTTTTCGCAAGACAGGTAAGCTACAAAGGACTGAAGTCGATTAAGGATTCCACCACCTATGATGCTCAAGAGCCATCCCCTTCCTACGCTCTCCATGAAAAGCCCTTACCGTCCCCAGAAAGCAGAGGAACCCCAGCTGCTGTCAGGCCAGGGAACCATGAAGAGATACAGTTTGTCACCTCATGTCCACATTACCAAAGCCAAAATACCTCTTACAAGGATGAGACACCAGAGCCGCTGCAATATCAAAGCCTGCAGAGCAAAGCTGCTTCTTACCAAGCGCTCCTGGCTCATCTGCAAGGATGGGAGAGCACCAGGACAAACACAAGGGCTCACATTTAGCATTCTGTATCTCAGGTACATCCTTAGAGATAACAAGAAACATTTCCTTTCTCCAGACCCTTGTATTTTTCTGGCAGAAAACTGACAATAGGTGACAACCGCCCCCCGTATATCTCCTCGATCATACTCCAGCATTCAGTTTTCAATGGAAGAATAGTGTAACGTCTAAATATTCTTCACCGTTCTTAATCTAGACTTACGCTGTACTTTACAGTTAACTACAAACCATATTTATGGCAAAGAGTGGGGAGGGGTGAGGGACATGACTGGGAAGAGTAAGTGTACACCTATCAGAAATACTCATTTCAGGTAAGCTGTAACATTTTGCAAAAGTAGTATTTAATTCAAATATTCTCTAGCCTTCCGTGATTTTTTTTTCTGCCAAACATACTCAGCTGTTTTCAGAACAGCGCTTGACACCGGGTCTCAGGTTTGGCCACCAACGCCTGGTGCTGCAGCAGGCATTTCAGCTACACACAGGCTTTAAGGAAACCAAAACACATACGTGAGGTTAAACCTCGTGCCCTCATACAGTCTGACTTTATATGACCAAAGAACTATCTACTTCATTTCCATAACTCAGAATGACATTCACACTTAAGAAGCTGAGACTTAAGTCATTGAAAATAGGATATTTTAAAGAACTCCTGATGGTAAGGTGACATTGCCAATGATGTGAAATGAAGCCATGAGCCTTCTTCAGATTGAAAAAAAATATATATAGTAGAGGATATATTTGCACAGCAACAAAGTCAGATCTTAATTAAAAGTAGCAAAAGACAATCCCACGGCGCACATGCAATGACTCCAGCTGTTATTCTGCATCCCCTGCAGAAACTAACAATAATAAACTTCTGAATCCTTTCAAGTGACCACAAACATTTATTGCTTTTTGTTTCCATGGGATTGCTTCCATGAGATTGCTTCCATTTGCTTTTCAAAAGAAGTGCTGACCATTTAACAGATTTCAGAACAGCAAACCCAAGTGTTTACAAAACACCAAGTTTCCTGGCAAAACCCAGCCATTACTGGTCCAAGTCTCAGCTGAGCACACGCAAGCTGGGAGCCGATGATGGTCCAGCTTAGAACAATGGTGAAGGCAGCAGCCCAGACAAGATGGGCTGCATGCATTAAACAGTATATTATGAAATTGTAAAAACATATGTGGTAAAACATTTAAGGAACTGTTTCCTTATTAAGGCGGTCGGAGCATGAAAATTTCAGACACAGAACAGGATACTGTAAGAAATTTGGGTCAGCGGGCATCTTCTCTTCCATTCTACTTCAGCTAACATCTGTTCGCATGTACATTCAATGAACACTCATTTATCCCGCAGGGCCCTCTCCTTCTCCCCAAATATTAATTATTAAAGCAGGTTAAAGGCACTTCCCGCAGTCCCAGGGCACGGTGGTGTCTCCTGCACACAGCCCTGCCCACCCAGTGCCACGGCAGAAACTGCAACAGGCCATTTCTCTCCCTTGCTTCCCCCTTTGCCCATGACAGCATTCAACATATTGCTTTTCACTAGACAAGAATAGCAGGGAGAGACTGAAGAGACAGAGATCCTAACAGTCTCGGGTAACTTCTCCCTGGAGACACAATTCTTCCCACACAGACAACAGTGATGATAAACCCAGTGATAAATTCGTTTTTTTTAAGCTGGAAAGAAAGATGGTGGAAGAAAGCGACTCTACAAATACCTCCAAAGCCAAATCCACTCTAACAAGCCATCCATTCCAGTACTAAGCCTTTAAACACAAAGTCACCAGCCAATATTTAAGAAGGTCTTCAGCATGTTTACCATTTATCAGAAGTGCTTCAAGAATCCCCTGGAATTTTTATGCCCCCCAGAAGAAATATTACTCTCTCTGGCTGTGTGGGTAGATGGAGCAGAAGGGATCCAAGAAACTTAAGACGTGGTCAAAACCTAACGTGTGAAAGGGCCCAACTCTTTCACTTTCCACCTCACAATTTAGTCACTGAAGAGAAACACTGCTAAACTAATTTCTACAGTCAAAGTTTTGGACCACATCAAAGGACTTTCCCTTTTCCGTAATAAGGCTGATTAAGACCAGTCTGAACGAAACAAAGTTCAGCAGTCTGAAACACTTTGTCAGGTATTTACAGTGTCAGCTTCCTATTACTTGCTTTGGAAGTAAAACTGGAGCTCAAAAGAAAATGCTGACTTCATTTAAGACTATGCACATCAGAGGCACAACCAGCCTGCAAGATCTGGAAGAGAAAGTAACATCCACATTAATTTTTCATCTTACATCACTTCAACATAAGTAAGAAATTATTAATATCCTGCTTGAAAATATGAATAGTTTTATAAATGCCAAGGCGGCACGTTCTCGCTGAAGCAATACTGAAAGTTGCTCATCTCAGTAGACAGCGATGGTTGGTATTTTTGGCAAGAGATTTATTTAGGAGGAAATGTGAAGACCATTAAGAGTCTACTTTTCAAAAAGGAAAAGATCGGCACATTAGTGACTCTCCAAAATAATTTTGGTTTTTCTTGCTTCAACAGCTCACAGATATTCAGGTGGTGCTGGGCATCCCAAAGAGGGGCAAGAAGTTGCTGACAAGCTGCAGGACCTTGCTTAAGAGCAGCCTGTCTCGGAGAAGAACCACATGGGCCACAATATGGCCTTAAAAAGAATTTTCCTGGGCAGCTCAGAAGGGTCACTGCAAATTAACAGATGCTTTTTATTCTCCTGGATATTGGGCCTGTTCTAGCCAGTGAGTTGCCTTAAAGATGCACCCTGTGCTGCTCCCTTCCAGCTTGAATCGCACTACTACTTGCCTAGCACACAGAGCACAAACACCCCGTACCGTTTTTAGGACTCTCCAAGGTCCGTTCGGGTTTACAACAGAAGCAATAGATAAGAAGGTAAGTCATCCTGATAATTACTAGCTGCATGATGAACTTCCCAGGGCTTAGCACGCTTAGGAGGAACGCAAACCTATCTAGTTAGGCACTCCAGGATGGAGCGGGGCCCATAGCAGGAGGCAGGACAGCAGTGATACGCAGCAGGCTGGAGAAGCAGGCGAGCAGGGAGGCAAGTCTCATCTGAACTCGGTGTCCACCCATCTGAACTCTGTGTCCACCCATCTGGCACGTCTGCCATCCAGGTGTGCCTGCAGGTATGAAATCCAAGCACTGCTCAAGCCCCCTTCCCTAGTCAAGTGTCCCTTATTAGACTGTTTAATACCTCAAAGCGACTTAAAAACTGGCAGACAAGCAGTAGGCTGTTTCTGTCGCATCAGTAGGATTTAGCAGCATATGAAGTGTTGTCCCTTCACAGGTAGATGAGTACCCCGGGATCCTGGAGGTAACTACTGCTGTCTGACCCACTGATCCTAGCTCCTGGCAAACTACAAAGTCTTATTTTTCAGAAGGAAAGACATATTTCTCCAGTCCTTGCAGACTGCTTTATAACCTGAATTATAAAGGTCTGTTTCCCTTCCCTGCAGCTTCCCATCAAAGCAAAACGATCAGTAAGGTTATCTATGCTTCTTTTGAGTGAGCTTATGCAGACAAATCTAGATATTTAAATCAGTTTCTTAACAGAATGTCAAGAAATGTCTGTGGAACTTTTTTTTTTTTAAACAGCTGTTGTGTTTGTTATGTCACTATCACTGTGGATCACAGTACTGCTGCCTCCTCTGAAGCAGACCAGATGAGTAGGAGCAGCTGGTAACAGAAGAGTCTCATACTAAAAGCCAATATCCAGCTAAAGCATTCATAATTCCTTGTTTATACACCCATGAACTGTAGCACTCGATAATCAAATTGGATAATATTTCTGCCCCAAAGGGCTTACTGTCAAATCAACTAACACAAATGCAACGGCTGAATGAGACATCAGACAGCTTACGGAGGACAGCCTTAGAGGACAGCCTCCAGCCTCAGAGGACAAGTGGAGCTCTGCTTCAATTGTGAATTAATTTTCCTCCTTCCCAGTCGTTGACCACACAGGTAAGCCTGTAAGAGAGGCCACAGGACTTGCTCCCTGTAATAGCCCAGAGTTACTTCCAGAAACTGAGCTAAAGACTTCAGCATTTCAGTAAATGTCTCCTTTGCTGTCACAGCCAGCCTTACGTGAGATATTTCCTGCTGCCCCATTTCTTCCAAGTATCTTTCACCTATTTCTTAAGAATAATGTTAGGAATAAAATTTGGCATGTTAAATTCATACAAGTGCTCCTCAGTGAATTTCTTCCTTTCCTTTGAAACAGAAGCATATGTTGCTTGTAGCATTAGCCTTTTGCTGCTTTTGTAAGAGGCAGGAGAACCTGTCCCAATTTGCCTAAAGCGTGTGTTGGAAAAAGTCTCTACGCACACACACACACAACCCACCCAGGGCATGGAGAGCCTGACAGTGCAGTTCCCAGAAGGAGACACCTGGCCTGGACATGCTCCATTTTAGGACTGGAGGCCCAAAGCTGTTGGCCTCCACGCATCCACCAGCGGCTGTGTGCCAGAGCTGCAAGAACAGGGCCCTCCTGTGCTTCCACATCTCTGCAGGGGTGTATGGAGAGCAGCACACCACGAGAAACAAGCACTGGGGAAGGCTGGCACGGAGGGACCCTCAGCCTGTGGAGCACGAGTTAAGAGCAGATACAGGCAAGTGTTAGAAAATAACATCACAATATTGAAACGACACTAGTATCAGGAGAATCTGGTGAGATCTGGTAATATTTTCATTGTGTTTTCTACTTTGTTTTGTTTAGGAAAATATCTAAAAGATGAAGACAACCGTTTAAGTGTTGAGAGCTGAAGAAGGTTTGTATTAACTGTGAAGAAAGGAACAGGAGCGCCCAACAGAAATGCTGAAGGAAGGAAAGAAAAAAATCACCAAAACAGTCTATCTGAATGGGAAAGACGAGACGGATTTTCAGAAACTGTTCTCAGTGGAGAAGATGGGATTTTGTGCCTGTCAGGCTCCATGGGAGGAGGACAGAAACGATAAGCTGTCAAGGAAACAACACAGACGAAGATTTGCAGGGGCTGAGGCCAGCGAGGAGAAGGTGGCAGCAGGGTACTGTTTGGTTTTCTTAATCTGTAGCTTCAACAGGGAAGCAGCAGCATCCCAAGGACATGCAATTTCAGAAACAGCAATGGCCAGTTATTTGAAGACAGTCAGGAGAAACTAAACATTATACAAATTGAACTAATGATCAAAAATATTTTCTTTACAAAATTGCTTCCCTGTGGAGGATCTGTTGCTAACAAAGTATTTTTCTAAGACAAATGAAATGCAAAGTAAAAGTAACAGTTTACTACCCATGAAATTTCTTTTAGGAACAGTCCCAAGGGTTTCCCTCCCCACAATCAGTGAGCAGTACTCTATCAAATGAGCCTCGTTTTAGATCTATTTTGCTCCCATTTCCTCATAAGGTATCTTGTAATTTGATATCAGTATCTAGATACAGTTCATCCTAATCATTTTCTTTGCATCATTCTCTAGTGTAATCCTTCCAGTAGCTGAACTACAATAGCACTTGGAGGAAGAGTCAGTACAAAGGAGAGGTGCAAAAAAGCAGTGAAACCCAGCAGAGGGCAGGGGGAAATGTATTGTGTCTAACCAGCAGACAATCTGAATTACATTAAGTAGCACAGGCTTACACAACAATGGGAAAACGACAGAATCTTATCTGTTTATTGCTAGTTTTCAGCGTTTTTATTTCTTAAGAGGGTTACATTTTTGCAAGGCATGAACAGTATTTTGCAAAGGAAGTGTCCCTGGACAGTAGTAAAAGACTTACAAATGAAATATTTCACCGAACAATTAAAGTTTCCTAACAAGGAAATTAAGGCGCATCAAGGTTTCATATGAAAACTAAAGGAAATATGTTAGTACAATCCTGAGAGCATTCAGTGTAACATTGCTGAGGACCCCGTGGGACTGAGAAAGACATAGGCTTTCCACATGCTGTGCGTAGATTGCTAGTTAGATATGAAGACAATGCTTGAAACTTAAGTTTTAGGCTTTTTCCATGAAGGAAGACTGGGGAGGGTGAAATGAACACTAGAAGAACTGCATTTCCTGATAGAAATTAAAGTTATGTCTTTGAACAGATGTGTAAGAAAATGCCAGGCTACAGACTCAAACGTGTGTTATAAAGGTGTAGGCAAACCAGTTATTTCGGAGCCAGACAAGCAGTAAATTTCTGGTGTGAAGTCTTTGAGAGCAGCAAACCCAGCAAAGCGAAACTGCACACCAGGAGTAAAACCACCAACCAGCCGAGGGGCTACTTCCCCTTTCTCCTACCTGAAAGGGAGTGAAGGAGGGAAGAAGAAAAGAAAAAAAATATCCGATGGAGAAGGGGAAGACCTAGCGGGGGCCAGCAGACTGATTACCATCACTCAAAGCCAGGCTTGCACTCCTACGTGAGCCGCCTGCCAGACACGACATGTGCTGGTGCTAAATGATGTATGTGGTCCCCCTGGGGAAAGGGGGTGCCATTCATCACTCGTGCCACCCCTACGCTCAAATCCAACCAGGCGAACAGCGCTGCGTCCCCCAGATGCTGTTCACCTGTGCCGACACTAGGGATGTTGCAAAGCAGGAGCAGGGAATGTGCCTTCCCTGTTTCTCCAGGTCTCTCCCCAGCTCTTACCCAACACCTCCCTCCACAAGGAGTTAATTGCACAGAAGAAACTGTAGTGAATAAAATGCAAGTTAAGCTGGTAATTACAAGCAGCTTTGGACAAGTCATACATGCACAATGCTTCTCTGCCTCTCTGCATACACATGGCACTAAATCTTTGCTGAGTCAATCCTGAGGCTTCACAGCATGAGATACAAAACACATGAGAGGATGAGGGCGTATGAATGTGCTGGACAAAGAGAAAAATTGACTGTAATTACCAGCTATTACACTGTATTTTCCATTTCTCCCACCATTTTCAACAGGAACTGCAGAAGAAATCGAGAGCTTGGTATTTCCAGGCAGCTCATCACTCATCACCCCTCACATTTCAAAGAAGCCAGCAGTATTGCACCAAGAAACAAAAGCTTCAAACTTCTGAGATTTGCTCCCTGATGGCATACCAGATCCAAACATCTCACCGCATCCCAACATGTGCAGGATCTATTCAGACTACCAACAGCCTTGATGTGTGGTTTGCGCTGGGACACGCTGTGATAACGCAGGTCACCTTTCACAGAAATTTAAACCATATCAGCGTGTTTTGTCTAACATGAGGTGCGATTCACAGCCAAGAGCCAGCTGGCAAGAGGTGAATCAGGCTTCCGTCTGTTCATGCAGGTTTTATGAGGGTAATTCCTCTGCTCCCAGAGCTGCAAGAGCAAGACGGCAAAGCCCAAGGGTTACAAACACTCCGGGTAAGTGGTGTCGGACAGGGCAATAATGGAAAGCTGCTGTGAAGTTCTCTACTGTTATTTGCCTCAACATTGCAAACTATTTTTCAAAGGAAAATTTTCACACTGGCGTCACCCCAAAAGCTCAGCACCATTTCCTAGCATTAATTCTAAGGCTTTATTATTAGTTTACAAAAGTTTTGTGGTTACTCCTGAGTTCTGCCTGCCCACCCAGCTTCCCCCAGGAAGCACAAGAAGATTATTTCTCCATCATCTCAATTAAACTCATGATGCAACATCTCCTCTCCCGTCAGACAAAAAGGTCTAAGGGAGCAAACACCTTTGTCGAGACACCACCTCAAATCCTTAGTGCCTCTAGTCAAGGGGTGACCACAGATGAAGGAGGAACACGGCCAGGCAGGGCAAAGGCCAGATGATGCCCATCTGTCTCTATTGCAACCCATCAGAGGAATCTTGGAGCTACGAATTCTGCTTCTGCAGCTGGTAGGAAGAACAGCAGCAGCTATACTGGCTGCTCAGCATTAGCTTCAGCCTCGCAGTGAAGTTTGAGCAGCACTACAGCAGAACAGCTTCGAGGGACAGACATTATCAATGCAATTACCTGTCAGCACTGTTTACACTAGAATTTAAACTGCTCCTATCTCTGGTAGGTGCATGTTTTCAGCTGAATGCAGAACAGGATAAAGATTTACCCATTTCCAAATCACGGCGTGCAAGCACCAAGACCTTTAATCTGTACCATCTACAGCGCACAACTAAACTATCTTTTTGGAAACCATGACAAGAACCATTAAGTAAGCTGTCAGCAACATGAAAAATACTCTATTTGAGATAGGCTACATAAAGTGCATGCTGCTTCTGACTTCTGCAAACCATAGCTTAAGTTAAAACTCAATCACAGCCAAGAGCTCGGCATCAGCACAACCTCTCGCATGCACAACAAAATAAGCAGAGCACGCAGCACAGCAGAGCTGAGAACAGCTGTGGGAATGCAGTGGGAAGGCACACAGAGCTTACCTAAAAAAAAAAAAAAAAACCAACCCAGTGCTTTCTGTCTCCCATCACGAGGAAGAATGCAACTCAGCAACTTCACTTTTAAAGTACTAAAATCCTTTGTATCTTGCCCTTGATCCAGTTAACAGGGAAACTTTAGACATCAGATAAAACCATCAAGTGGCAAGGTCCTCTCACCAGTCAACTCCATGCCAGCGCATTGCTGTGATGCAGGCACCCGCCTGCTGCTCCACGCCAGCAGCATGGACCAGTCTCGACTCCTAGCATGGATTTAACACCAGGAAAGGTCTACTGTTCACAGCTGCAAATGAACATTGTTCTGGCTCAGAAGCCCCCTCCCCGCTTGATAACTTTCTCCCTCTGACCACTGCCTGAAAAGCCCCTATGTGAACTGCTAGGGCAAGATTTCAAGACGCTTACCAGAGGCTGACATCCCTCCTGCCAAAAACTTGCAATTGGAAGTGCTGCAAGTGTTCTCTGCACACTAACAGACAAGTTCCATGAGCAAGGCACAGATCAGGGTCTGGCTGAGCAACTTTCAAACCAAAGCTTTGCCTTTACGCTGGCCTAAGCCATGGGAGCAGCGGCGCCGTCAGCGCCAGCCTCTGTCACGTAGCCACAGACCGACCGTGCAAGGTCATCACAATTCTCTGAGTTTGTTAAGTGACAGACAGGGACATCTGCTGTACATCTGGTCTGTGTTTAAAACACCATGAGTACTTCTAACACTAGTACAATTTTCATTTAAAAAAAACACAAAACAAAACAACAAACCCAAAAAAATATCAAAGGCAGCCTTATCTTCCATCCTGCTAGAATTACAAATAATATTAAGCTGATAATTTTCTTTAAACAAAGCAGCCAGCACCACCCTGCTTAGGTGCAACCATGCTGAAAGCCAGCCAGCACACCCCTCCTCAGCAGACCCACGTGCAGCGTGTGTACACATGATGCTGCGACTTCTGAAGACTTTCTGAGCGATGCCATCAGGGAACTTACTTTATTACAAGTAAACCCAGACTTCTGCAGCTCTCAGCCCGTTCACTGGGTCAGCAGGAAGGACAGCAAGGGAAGAGCTGTGGCACTTCAGTGCCCCAACAGAAACAAGCTCCACCAGCACCACAGAAATTGAGAACTAGTTCCAACATAATTTAAGCCTTTTTAGGTCATCAGTCCTACCTAGGAAAATGTTAAAACCAACAGAGTTCCTAGAAATCCATAGGGTTCCCCTGAAGTAAAATTGCTTAGGAGGAGCTGCAGAAGTCAGCATAATTTTCAGATCCCATCTCACCACAGCGTTCATTTGCATTGGGCTACGTTGCATTAAACCCTTCCACCAAAATCTTGACATTTAACACCGTCTGTGTAATATACGGTATAATGCGCAAGCCAGATGGCCAATTTAATGTTCCTAATGAATACTTAGGTGAACATGGAATTGCTCACGATGTCACTTCTGCCACGCACCACAGTCACAAATTCCAGAACAGAGTGAACAAAAAAAGCCTCCAAGTTGGTAACTGTTTTTACAATGACCAATGATTAAATTAGCTTAGTTACAGGATCTAACACCATGTCTTGAATTTATTCCAGTGTCACAGTTATTGGCAGGGATAAAGTTTCACATTAGCCAATTAACTAAATGCACTATT
The DNA here is from genome assembly GCF_017639655.2 of Falco naumanni. Taxonomy (NCBI): domain Eukaryota; kingdom Metazoa; phylum Chordata; class Aves; order Falconiformes; family Falconidae; genus Falco; species Falco naumanni. The sequence goes on from NC_054061.1 coordinate 11,945,104, forward strand.
ACTGTATCTCAGCTACTTAAGCTCATCAGTTAATTAAGAGCTTCAGTATAAGCCAAAAATAGGAACCTTACCTGACACACATACCAAACATACATTATCTTAATGATTTAATTTTACAGTTACCGTTCCACAGGTGCCATTTGGAAAACTCAAAGGCAATTGCTCAGTTTAAGGTGAAAGATGCATAAGCAAACATTTAAAGATTTAATCTAAGGAATTGTATTTCTCAGAATGTTACTTGCTGTTCTATTAAGCTCTATTTTACAAGGCAGTTGTTCATGATAAAAGTACCATTTCATGCTCCTTACAAATTACTTCTGTATTAACTCTTAGATGCTTTCAGCTTGGTTCCCATTTAAGAAATGTTTTATCTTAATGTCTAACTAAAACCTACCGCTTATTTTCCCAGAGACTATGTCCTGGTAATTTCCAAGAAGCACGTCTGCCAGTGCAAGCTGAACGAGGCAGACCTGCGGGCACGCAGCCGTGCTGAGCACCTGCAGACAGATGTGTAACGGTGGGATAATGCATTCTTGATGCTCCTCAGATGTCAGGCTTCTTTCTGCTAAGTAATCTCTCAGCCAGCTCTTAACGGTAGGTGGTAATATCATCTTTAATAGCTGTCAAGTTAGTTGTGCCACATACAGCACCAGTACACCAGTGATTTAGGAGCAAAAAACTGAGCACTCCACTTGATGTTTATCTTTTAAGGTCACACAGCACAAGACTCACCCAGAACATGGACCTGCTTTTCCATCTACCACCAAGCTCATCTTTTGGAGTATTTGCCCTTCCTGGAAAGTTTACAGCCATAGGATTAAAAAAAAAACCCCAAGGCCTTGCAAGGGCGAGATTCCATTTCTGCAGCAGGTGGATTAAAAACAATAACAACCCCCACACACCCTAACAAAACCCCCTCTAAATTTCAGCTGCCCTTAGCACAAAAGACTCTTCATCCACAGAGAAGTTTTCTACATGTTACAATATTTTAACTAGCAGGCCTCATCCTCCTCTCCGCTGTCCCTTGTTTCCCATCAGTAAAACGCAATTTGTCACAACATTAACAAACCAGTGTGACCACAGAAGCCAAATGATCATACCAGTGAGCCTCCAGGTACTCCCAAACAGTGGGCTACCAACATAACTAGATCCATTTTCATGTTCATACATTTGACTGTGCACACTGAACTTCTGCAGGGCAGAAGTCTGACAGACTGGTGGCTTAACACCACAGTGAAAACCAAAAACATTCATTTACTTCTCTTCTGTAGTCAATACTTTCTGGATCCACAATCCAATTAACAAAAGTTTGAGAATTTATTCATGGAAGTACATATGCTCACAGCCTAAGCAAACTCCAGCCTTGAGTTCAACAGCATGTCGTCTAAAACAAGCAGGGAAAAAACCAGCTAAGGAAAAACGATGATGCAAGTTAGATTTTTTTTAAAGAAGTAATTTTGAAACTAAACTTCTTTCTTCTGGAAAATCATTCTCCAAGAAACTCCAGTACCCAAGACTGGAGAAAATTCAGCAGCTGGAAGGTCTACAGATGGGTGTAAAGGCCAAGCAGCATCAATGGCTCAAAGGTGCAACACTTGTGCTTCTCAGACAAGAGTGATACACAGCGATCAGCAGCTGTCTTGGGACACTGAAAAAGTCTACTGCTCCCCATACCCCCACCAGAGGTTAGAACAGACAGTAAAGAACAACTGAAGATCATTTCCAAGCAGACCGTTCCAAATTTAACTCCTGCCAAAAACACTGGTGGGTCCAACCCTACATATGCTTTTCACCCCATGTGAAGGATAGGAATTTGCCTTAAAACAATATATAAAAGGGCCACAGAATGTAAAGCGAACACTGGAATCTGCTTCAGTGACTGCATTAAGCAATAAAATGAAAACAGTTACTTACAGGAGCTGTGGGGACCCAGAGGCACGTTACAGCAATTGACCAACAGCTCTGTTCTGCAGCTGAAGATACTAAAGATTACAAAACACAGGAGAAAAACAAAAACTAAACCCTGAAAGGAGAGCAGTTCAGAGAGAGCTCCATCAGCCAAGAGCACAGAAACAGGATGAAAAGTACCTTCTTCTGAGTAAGAGCAAAGCTGGATAATTTCCCCACCACCTATCCACGTGTCCCACCCCGTGTCTCACGGTGCGTGCAGTCCCACTCTCGTGCCATAAGGTTTATGTGCCATAAGGTGCCACATCTCTTCTGTGGACTACTACTCTACGCTGTCAGAGTGACATCCATCCTCTTGCCTCTGCTTTCCATGGACATTTAATTATGCAGATCTCGGAAGAAAGGATAAAACACACCGTGAGTTGAGTTCTCACAGTTAAAAACTGTTTTCGACTGCAGTCTCCAAGGTAAAAGATTTTAGGGAGAGAAGGAGCGTAACGCATAATCAGAGGGCTCATCACAAAGGTGGAACAAAGCTCCCATTTATTTTCCAATACTTAAAAGGAAGGGAAACAAATCATACCCAAGAATTAAAATAAAAAAATTCTCTAACTATTCCTCTGTAATCAGACTAAAGTCTTACCTTCTATACTGTTTTGCTACACAATTTAATAAGTAACAATAGTTTAATGATAATAATTACATGATTAATTAGCACAATTACCTTTGAATCATCCTTCTTTTGATGGTAAATGCAGAGAATTTCCTCCTCTGTGCACAACATGAGATGGCAAGAACCAGTAGCATACAAGGATGATGTGAACATGAATTCTGCGTTCAGGGGTTTCGGTAGGTTTTTTGTTTGGTTGGTTGGTTTTTTTAGTAGAGGACAAGTTGGGCATATTGTACAAGTTTAGTTACTTCCCAGTGTTCAGATTAATACTGGTAGAGTTTACAGGACAGGCAACATATTAGAAAGACTTTAAAAAAAATTCTTAATAGGTGACGCTTCAGTTTTACTAACTGTCATCTGCAAGCAGGATTCCTTTAAAGCAGCACAAAGTGTATCTGCAATATTGTAAGTACTATTTACTAATAATGCCCAGGCAACTTCAGAAGACCAAGATGCCTTTTGAAAAACATGTATGTCCAGCTATTTTATACATACCAACCTCTTAGCCATAAGGAACTCCTACCTTTCAAGTACACCTTTTGTTAAGAAAACCATATTTATGCCAGAGTTAGAGACAAATAATAATACATCAGTACACTAGTGCATTGCTTAGATAATTAGAAAGCTATTATCCATCTTCATAACCCAAAATGAAAAATACACAAGCCTTTGTTGCAACCTGTATATATATATATATCTCTGTATGTCTTGTACATCCAGGCAAAAATAAAACTACTGTTAAATGGGAGCACTTGACCAAAGTAACCTTAAAGCTACACCCTTTCAAGGCTGTTTTAGCCCCCTGTGGATGTACTCAGGAAAAAAAGACAGACCTACTACAGCCCTATGGTCACGGTTTATTGATGCAATCCCGCTTTAAGCATTTAACCCAAGGTGCCTGCACAATCGAGGCAGCATCCTCCTCCGAGCAGTGCTGAGCCCAGCTGTCAGCTACTGCTGTGAACCTCCTTCTGCGGCAGCCTGCTACTCTCCGTGAGATGGAAGGACCTTTGAATAAGTGCAGGAAACTGCCCTCTTCATTTAAATTGCTCAAATGAAGATAAAGTAGCCAGAGCCTTTCCACCTTTAGCAAATTCATTTGATCTCTTTCAAAAGTCCCTGAGCACGTAAGTCTTTAGCTTTATTAATGGACTGAGCAATGCTTGTTCTGTACCGAAGGGCAGCATTTCCAGCAGACACAACAGCACAGCCCTTAAGTAACTGCTCTTCTTTTCAAATGGAGGGATCACTACAGAACACAATTTGATTGAAAACACATTTAATTCTCAGCAATTCAGAGCAAGCTAAAAACTGGCAGTGCAATGATTACGTTGGCACTGGTATTGGCTGTTACATATCCAGTAATAGATGAAGTAGGTCTTGACCATGGGCTACATTTCACTTTTCTAAAAAGGTACTTTCTATAATGCTCGAAGGACCTTATTTCTCCAGTGTCATCACCTACTCATAAGCAAAAGTAGTGTCATTTTTCAGGACAGATGCACTTTTCCTACTTTTTCCACATAATTTAAGACATGTGTGCTGTAATGACAGATTAAATAAGTGTATATTGAATCTGGATGTGAGAGTTAAGTTTCTGTAGGAAAAGTCTTTGGTTCTCAGTTAAGGCAGAACTCTAGAGTATTATACACACCACCTTCTCATCCCTTCTCCAGCCTGAAAGGAAAATAATACTAGCTTCAAATTTGACTGGTAATGAGTGAGAAGGCATCAGTCAAAAAGACATTTTTATTTCAGCCATCTGAAAACAAAAGCCAAGATGTCCTGTGGTTTTTTAGTGCAGGTACAACTATTTTGTTTAGGTGGAGGGACTTCTGAAAGCATTGAGAGGAAAAAAAACCACCCATCCCAAAACCCCCAATAGCTGGCTATAGCAATTAGAAGAATTCACAAAAATGTCTGGATGCAAGTACATTCCAGATTCACCCAGCTCACTGTACTAATTACTCTGCTCTGATGAGCAAACCATGCCCATGAACTGCTGCTTTGGCAGCTCTGATCAAGGGCACCTCAAACCCCGAATGCAGCAAAACTGGGGCTGCATTTTGGACTCCATCACGGCAGCAATCAAATTGTAAACGTGAAAGAAACCCATTTAGATCCCCCAGCAAATAGAATAAACAAATACAGAAGGTTTCCTTGCTCAGCCAGACCCCAGGCAGTGATTTCTTCCAACGGCAGTTTCTTCCCTGCTTACTTTTTAAGCTGTAGCTTTGGTTCATAAAACTATGGCCAGGGTTCAGGACCCTCCCTATTACAGCAATATTTAGGCACTACTAGCAACAGAGACTATTCAAAATAATAATCAGAAAGGCAGTAAAAAACAAGAGACTTCTCTGCTGTGGGAAGAGTAACCTTTGCTGGGGTATGTCCAAGACTAATACCAACTACTTGGAGACAGTTGGAAAAATCAAGTCGGAAGAATAACCCTCTTTGCATGCTCTCTTCATACTAAACCGGCAAGTTTGATCTCCAGTATTCCGAACCAACCCCTATTTTTGTGACAGGCCTGTCATTTCAGACTGGTCAGGGTTGGAAGGGACCTCTGGAGATCATCCAGTCCAATCCCCTGCTCAAGCAGGGTCACCTAGGGCAGGTTGCACAGTCTCATCCAGGTGGGTTTTGGATGTCTCCAGAGAAGGAGACCCCACAGCCTCCCTGGGCAGCCTGTTCCTGTGCTCTGTCACCCTCAAGGTAAAGAAGTTCTTCCTCATACTCAGAAGGAACTTCTTGTGTTTCAGTTTGTGCCCGTTGCCCCTGGTCCTGTCACTGGGCACCACTGAACAGAGCCTGGCCCTGTCCTCTTGACACTTGCCCTGAAGATATTTGTAGCCCTTGGTAAGATCCCCTCTCAGCCTGCTCTTCTCCAGGCTACACAGGCCCAGCTCTCCCAGCCTTTCCCCACAAGGGAGATGCTCCAGTCCCCTGATCATCTTTGCAGTCCTACGCAGCCCCTTTCCCACCAAAGCACAGCATTTGCCTGTTGGCTATCATGGAAGAGCTTGTGTCTTCCAGTTTGTCTTCCTAAACCTGCAACAGCAGGAGCTGATCCAAACTGTCCCCAGCGCTCAATCCAAATTGCTACTCCAAGAAAGCTACTGAAAAATGTATGTTCAGCAATCATACTGCTTGGAAAAGTATGGAACATACCTAGGAACATTTACACGCTGGCAATAAAGTGCCCAGTACTTAGTTAATCAGCCTCAACTGTGTTTCCACTGAAAGAGCAGGCTGTAATATTAGTCACAGAGGAAAGGCAGTGGGGGAAAGCTACATAATCCAACTTTTTTTTGACCTGTGTAAAAGCTAAAGATGAACATGAGAAAAACACACCAGAAAATGTTCACATCTGAGTCAGCGTTCACCCCGGTCCCGGCAGCTGGAAAGAGCTCGTTCATAGGGGCTCATTATTTAGCTTCAAAATTGTCTTTTAACACATAATAATCTGCACCAAAAGATCTGGTTTGGAAAAATACTTGTTTTGTGAGGAAAAGGGTTCCTTATTTAACGTTCAACATATACAAGTGAAAGTTGGAAAGTTTCAAAAAAAGAAAAATGGTGCAGATATCTAAATCTGAATTGCATGGCAAGAGTTCCTTCAGCTGGAAAAAATCCTCATATTAATTTATAATAATGAAATGAGACATGTGAAAGAAGGAAGGGTGACTGCACTGAGCAGCTAAAGTGCGCTTTATCAATGGAAGATGAATTCAGCTTGGAAATTTGGCAGGCAGAGCAATCAGATAGCGACAGCATACTTGAGTAGGCAAACCTGGAAAGACTTTTAAGACAAGATTAGATCAGTTGGTAGAATTTCTAAGACAGAATATTCTGTTTGACACAGCATTGAACTAGGAAATACAGAAACCTTTGCTGGAACAGCCATCTTGGACTTTGCACAACCTTATTTTAAGCTGAACTGTCACTACCTAATAGTTGTTTTTGTTTGTTTTGGTTTTTTTTACAGGCTTGATTATCAGATAGCAGTGCTCTCAGCACCTCCCTGGACGTAGCCTGCCAAGAGATATTAACAAAGCAGGACACCGGCAGGAACCGAAACACTTCCTCCCCCACCCCCAAGTATCTATAATATTTTCCCCACTAATGTGGAGCTCAATGCAAATTATTAACTTTTTGTAATAAGTTCCCACCGCAGTAAGATAAAATGCTAATATCACTTCTTCCATAGTCCTGTGGCATACCATTTTCCCTGAATATAATCATAAGAACATAATCGCAGTAAAAAAATTGCACTTGCACTCCTAAGATAAAGCACTTGCATTTTTGGCATGGATAAAGCCTGAAAAAAAGTGAATACCGTAGTGAAGAGTTATATGGAATGCAAAAGAAATATTGGTTTATTTTCCAGTGCCGTATATTTTGAGGAAGCAGTGGTGAGCACAGCTTTAAATATGTTTACTGATAAATTCTCGAGAAAAAGTTGCTCCCTGGGAACTGATCACGACTGATCGTGTCCTGGGACAGATGAAGGCTGGCAATGGGGACTGTTAAAGAGCCCCACCACTCTGCATGTGTAATCACCACTCCCAGGTGAAGCAGTCAGCTAGACCCCATCAATGGGATGGGTGCAAACGGGGTGTTTCATTCGGGGTTCACCAGCTAACGCACCCCCACATTTCTACTCCTACTTGGTTTGGGAAGCAGCTTCCACATAACTGACCTGTGCCAAAAACACTTCAGAGATCTCCACTGGCAGCACAAGTGACACCTGCTATGTTAAAGATAAACAAGTGAACCCAAATTTCTCCTTTTTCAAATTGCGTCAATGTGTTTTCCCCACTGCTGGGCACAAACTCTTCAAAAACCAGTGGAGTATTTCACCTTTCAAGCTGCCTAAAAAGCTAAAGTGGTCATTTAATCACAAGCCATGACTTCTCCTCCTCCCCAACTTAAACCTAATTACTAGAAGAATAGTATTTAGGAGACTTAGGTGCACAACAGACCAGTCACTCTGCTAGAAAGGGCATGAGACTTCCCAGGGAGACAAAGCACACCCAAGTCTTGACATTCACCTTGACTAACACCTTCCTGGACTTCGGTGGGTAAAGGATGATGAAGCCAATCAAAGCAGAAGTGAGATGTAACTTACAAAACATGGGTACCTTGGAGCATTATTAATTACTGCTAAATAGGCAAAATAAAAACTCAGCAGCAAGATGGTAGGATTAGGAGTCAAGAATTCCCTTCTGGTCAAGCTCACTTGACCAAAAAAGACGGGTAAGGACAGTTCAGAAAACGCACAAGTTGCTTCCACCTAACCTGTAAGGGCCAGTTATCAGACAGTAAACTCTTTGCAGCCAATATTGTTCCTTCGGTTCAATTTATTCAATATTCATGAGCTAGCCCAACCGAGACCCAGACTACGACTTGTACTCAGGACTGGCACGATTCCAGCTTAAGTACGTCTCCCCTGAAGAAACATGATTTTAAGAAGAGACCAGCAGGACAGAATCTGTGAGAGATACACAACGCCACAAAACATTGGACTTCAACATTAAAAAGCATATTTTGCTAGTATTTCTTTCCATAAGAAACAAAAGGAAGAAAAGGTTTTGGAAACTGGCAGCTGGACGCAGCATTATTTACATCATTTCTTCAAGGCAGTGATGGCCCAGGCAGCTCTATCACAGTTGAGAAGAACCTGGTATGTTTTCTAACAGTTCATGCCATTTACAAGGGCAGGGGGGGAATAACACCCCAAATACAGTTAAACTGTTTGCAGAGGTTTGAAGGAAAAGAGTTTTTCTGTACAATGGATTATCTTTTTCCTCACTTTGTTAGAAAGCACACTGGTTTAGAAAGTCTCTATCATGAGCCAGAGTTCAGGAACAAGATTATTTACACCTAAAGGACTCTCAGTCTGGTATTGCCTTGCAATACCAAACCACAATATCCATGCTTGCTTGTTCTGACAATGCTGCTGTTCCTTTTTTCTCCCAGAGGAGAGACTAAAATCATGTATTCCCTCTTGTTCCATTCTGAAGGAGTTTCAGTTAAAGCCAAAACCCGAGCCTGTAGTATTTTCGGAGCTATTTTTGTGCTGTAATACCAGTGCAGCAGCTGGAGTGTCCTGGATACATACAATGAATGCGCTTGTTTCAGTTGCGTTAAGGCAGCAATGGGACACTGCATCAAGTAACATCAACGTCAGGCTATGCAATACGTGACTGACTTAAAGCATGTGACTTTAATCAAGCAATGTGATTTCAATACTCATGTGGTTTTCTGTTGCAATTCAAGCTGTTTTGGCACCAGAACTAGTTTTAGATTTGGATAAAGATACAACGGAGATCTACAGATGCGAAAAAAACCCAACACACAAATGAGTGAGAGAACTTATCTCAAATGAGCATTTAAACCTGTCTTAGCATAATATCCAATATTGATAAGCACTTTTCAGAACATATTTTTGTTCGATAACTGCTTGTATTTATAGCAACCCCTGTTCTTTTAATGTACTTCTGTAGACACACAGCAAAAAAAAAAAAATTACAGAAAAATCAGTCTGTTATGTATTTTACTGAGCCAAGTCATCAACATGCAACTCACAAGCGAGTTCCAACTCCTTAGAAATACAGTTTAAATAGATATTTGACAGCTTTCCCCTTCTTCACCCCTCAAAGTGCTAACCCTCAGTTGGGACCTGTGATTTACCACCCGTTCAGCAGGTTTGCTCATTACATGCACTGGATGTACACAACGCACAGGCAAAGGAAAAGATTTGCTCGTCCTCAGCAAGCAGAGCATTCGCATCATGTCCTAAACAGGCAACCAGACCAAATCCAGGAACAGCGAAGGATGCTGCTACTTAGAGGTGTGAAGGACTGGAGTGCTAAGCTTCATCTGAACGTATGTTTAACTACTGCTGCCACCAAATATAGCCTCCGTGTGAATACATTCAGCAAGAGTTAGTGAAATTGTTAGTCCAACCTTCAGATAACATTTATGGCTTCCAAACTATTTAACACGTATTCTACACTTTGCTTCCCATTAACACTTCCAAATTGCTTATACCCATGTCTTCTCACCCTTGCTTCAGTCCACGTGTCAACAAGCTTGGAGCGCCGAGAGCCTGCAATTAGTTGAAATAGGACTCGTACCTATAACAAAAAGGTATCTAAAACATGCTTCCATGTTCAGACACACTGAGCGTCCCTTCTCCGCTTCCAGCATGACCCTGCAGGTCCTTCTTGTCCCCTATGAAGGAGGCATGCAATGCAATGATATCTGCAAGAGAGGTTCAGAAGTTTCTGACAGGTAAGAGCCCAACTGAAAGCTAAGCATCCTGCATTAAAGACATTATTTTAAGGTACATAGCTTTTACTTGCAGCAGGGATAAAGCAAATGCATCTGAAAACATTCTGAAGGCATTAAAAAGTCCAGCATATATGACAGAGGCAACGTTTTGCTATACCACTGCCAAGAAATACCCTGTGAAGTACATATGAAACACATGAATTAGCAATTTTTACTTACATCATTTACCTTTTCACCAGCCAGCCATTATCCTGTGATTGCTGATGCTCTACAGCAGGCTCAGGCACTCAAGCAGCAGTGTGCTGCCAAAAAAAAACTGGCAGGAGAAAATGGCATTCACCAGCTGCAGGTACTATCCACTATTTCGTAGGTACTCTTTTACAAAAATACTGTATTTACCTATACAGACAAGGAATCACAGGAGATGATAGTTCTGTGGCAGAAAAATAAAGCAACAAAGCAAATGCCATGAAAGAGCCTGAATCCAGAGTGCCCTTGATCACAGTGTGAGAGCAGAAATTGAGCTCCAGGACTGAGTTTTAAAAATACCAAAGGTAACAAGTTTGCAACCCCAAACTACCCTACTCTGCTCCTGATGCCAGCTCAGGCTCCGAGAGTGTTCTCAAAGAGCACACATCTCTACTGGGAAAAGCTGAAAAATGCCTTCCTACATAATACATTGTATGAACAAAGAGAATTATTTATAGTTGCTACATTTATTATAAATTATTATAAACTGTGAGTTGTTATGAACTATTAAACGTTTATAATTTCATTTTATGGAAAATATTTTATTTATGCAAGTGTCAGTAACGGTAGATTGAATCTATATACATGTTACAGGGGTAAACTTTCCCTATTAAACATGGGTAAAGATAACATGCAATCTACAGCACTGTATGATACATTTTCACATTTTAACCTCATCTTTTCACCCTGGGCAGCACCTGTTCTTGCTAAAAACCATTGAAGCACTCCTTACTACCATTTGTGAAGTGCCTTTTCTTTCATGTTTGAGAACATGGGAAAACCACATGACAGATCACGCAGAAACTCCCCAACTCCCCTCCCTTCTACCTAATCTTCAGCACAAGGATGTCTTTTTATATATATATAAATTTTATACATATATAAAAATCCTTCAGCACATCTGAGTTTCTACAGAAGTGAAGAACCATTTCTCCAGAACTGTGCCCATCTCCTCCCACAAATGGCTTTCAAGCAGTGCTTTGAATTTTTTTCCTTTTAAATCGTTCGTGGAGGGGGGGCGGGGGGAGATGGGAAGAGAGAAGGACATTGAGAAAAGGATGAAGGGAAGAGGTGTTTAAGTGTTCTAATACAGAAGCACAGCAGCAAGGATCCCCATCCCCACCAGTATTTCTACTTTATGAAGTACAATTTTCAAATGCTTTACATTAGGCCCTAATAGGTCAACCGAATGTAGAATAGCCTCTGCGAACGGAGAGCGTGTATTCATTGCTTGTGCACTTATTACCTGAAGAACCTGCAATGCCCCTGCACCTCCCTCAGTAAGGTGAAGTCTCAGGATGACAGGCTACTTACGTCATTTTAAATGTTTAAGGTAGCCTAAGAAACACTAGCCCCACTCAGCATTTAAGGCATAGTTTTTAAATTTATTACAAAGGTGGGGCACAGAGCAAAACCCCTTTTATGCAGTTTGCACTGCCCCATCTTTTGTCCATCTCTCATATGCACAAAACTAATCCAAACGTGCCAGGAAAGAAAGCTACTACCTGGCTGATAGCTGTGAGATCGGCCTAGGGTCAGCAGAAGGCAGCAAATGCAAAATTCAGGTTCCAGCTGAACCTTAAACAAACCACATTAGACATCCCGCATTTTTACTGCGCACTGGTCAAGAGTGTAAAATCTCGAGTTACATATTACGCTACAGCATCCATCGGCTGTACAAGCAGTGCAATGAGCGCTCACACTGCTTTGGGATGCAGCACGCTTCTGGTAGTCAGTATGAAGTGCTGAATTACATTCTGCAATTTTCACACCAGAAACACAATCACTACATCAGGGAAAAGCTTCCCCACCCCCCCTTTAAAGAAACTAAACAAAACACACACAACCCAAAACCTGCACTACTTTTGCTTCCAAAATGTTTCTCTTTCTTCAAGTCTTAGATGTGAGCCAGACAACACACAGGCAGCAAATTAAGCTGTAACTGAAAACCTCAGAGTGCAAGTGAAGTGTTTCAGTCAACAGCCAGAAACCAGGTTACTGACTTCGGGTTTGTTTGGTTTTGGGTTTTTTTCTTCCTTGTATTCCACCTGCTTCACAGAACAGGCCACTTCATCACCTTTCACTTCTCATTTCAGGTAATTGAGCCTCATCACCCTTGCCATGCTCCCATGCCAAGCGATGCCTGGCCCCAGTCTCCCCCCAGCAGGACCAGCAGCCATGGCACAGGCACTTCCCCAGCGAGTGGATCTGATGTGTCCCATGCTCCTGCGGATTCGCCAGCCCTGCCAAGTCACAATACAAACACAAAGGCTTAGCATCGCTGTGAGCAAACAGAGCCCGTAGGTTCTCAGTAAACAAAGTGAGCAGATGCCTCTGAAAGCCCACCGTACACGTGCAACGCTTGCATCGCCCTGGCATCCACCCAAGGTCAGCACCTTTCCGCATGTTGAAATTCAGCATCCCAAACTGGCAAGACATCCCTGAGGACTACTTCATCCGCCTGCTTACTCTATTTTTACTACAATTATGATGACTACAGCTGTCTAAATGAAGCAGCTTTTAAAACTGGAGTTAGGAAGATTTAGAAAGGCTCAATTTCATAATGTGACCTTTGCAAAAGAAAGAAGAGTCCTGCAAACCTTCCAGCTGGAAGAAAAATAAAACTCATAAACCTCCACAAACTTCACCTAAAGTACCTGTAAATAGGAAAGATGAAGGTGAACCAAATGGCTCCTGCCTTTAAGCTGCCAGTTAAGCACTGTGCACCCAAGAGATGCCACATGCAGGCTTCCCTGCTTCATCCTGGCTGCTGGGCAGCAGAACTCCCCCCCAAAAATATTCTTCCCTTCCTAAGACAGGGATGCCACCAGCTCTGGGAAGGGAAAGCTACAGTTTGCAGGAAACACCCCACGGGAAGGAAAATCAAGCCAGCTCCGTATTTTCTTTCAGAGCAGTATTCGGGAAAGTCATGCTGCATTGCTGTGGACACATTAGGACCTGGCTTCTCTGCAGGAGAGGATGGACATATTGCACCAGCCGTGCTCAAAAAGTCATTTTGAGTCTGGTGAGAAAGAATTGGGAGGATCATAAAGCACCTATTGGCCAGTACAGGATACGTCCCTGTAGTATGCATAAGCAAGTAAAAAAAAAAAATAATTAAGGACCAAGAGGAAAAAACAACCCTGAAGTATTTGAATCAAAGGAATCTGAATTTTAAGGGAGTGAACCAGAGGCAGTAAATTGAAAACAACCGCCTAAAAAAATGTAACTGACTTTTATACAGTGTTTGTCTACAAGACAGGGTAAAAGTGCTTTTTATGTCAAACGCTCTAAGGATCACAGTCCTTTTTTGCTTATAAAACAGCAAAGGAGCAGTTGTATTCCTTTCTCAAACATGGCCATCTGGTCAGAAGTTTTCCACATATTTATTTTCTTTTTTTTTTCCCCTCTTTTTCAGGAGCTGGGTAACCAGACCAGCTGTGGCCAACTTGATCTTTTACATACCTGCAAGACAACTTGCAGGAATCGACAAGACTTAACTGTAAGGCAAATCTTTATTTCTGGCTTCAACTGTATTATAATTTGTGACTCATAAATTATATTCAACATTCACATGAAAAATAACAGCTATCATATTACCTGCTGCATCAAGAGTGGATCACCGTTTTCTAGAGTTTATTCAAACAGGCAACTAATAATATTTTCCATTTATCAAAATTCTCCAAAACACAATGGATGTTCAATTTATTATATTTAATATTCAGCGAAGGAGGATGTTGTTGCTTTCAACACTGAAATCCCAAACAGGGAAATTAAAACAAATCACTTCATCTAGAAACCAAACAAACAATTACATGGAGGAACAACGCCAAAAAGGAAACCGAACAGCTGTGTTCGTCAGCCCTTATTAACAGTAAAAGTAACACCTTATTTCATTTTCTAAGAGTTACTTGTTATCACCTGAAAAACAAAACAAAGTCTATTAGTTTACAAATGAAAAGTGTCATACCATCAAAGTGGTATTCCAGTAGAAAAATACTTGGGACTGAATTATCAGGCATTCTCAGCACAAGATCCACAGATCCTAATAATCTCAAGGAGGCAGTGGGTGCCCAGCCCTCAAGAAACAGTCATTAAAGGCTACTTTTATTACAAAGCCCGGATAAAACCCACACATACTCTTGTGGAAATCATGAGAGATATATAGCAACTTGTCAGAGCCATGCTAAGCTTTTCTTATCATTCAATTTAAAAAAAAAAAACCAAAAGGCACAGTAAGACCTAACAGCTAATTCCAGCTCTGACTTAATACTACCTTTGCAAAAACATATCCAGCACCGTATTTCAGGGTTGCATTACGAAACAGCAGGCATTACCTGAGCTCTAAAGCTACCTCCTTTAGATGGCAACAAAAGAAATACCAGAAAAGTGCTGTGGGCAGGCACGCACCATCACAGCTTGCACCAACAGCTAAAACACACTGCAAAATGCAATCTGGAAGTGGAAGATTCTTTGTATGCTGCAATACAAGGGGTAGGCACCAGATGCTATTAACTGCTCAGTCATGAGATGCTCGTTTAACCCCCCTCCCATGCAAGCCATGCATAGCCCTACTGTATTAGTCCAATTGTGAGCAACAAATCTGACTACTTAATATGCAAATTCCCTTGGTCAGTCTTCCATAGAAGCACCATGAAAGCAGTTATTGTAACTTCAAATTAGACATGTGATATGCAGCACTGCACAGCACTCTAAAGAAAATATTTAAGAAACCGTTGTCCAGTTAGCAAAAGCAGAGATTGAGCACAATATTTGGCTTTCTAGAAGTTAACAAGGCTCTAGCACTGCATCAAATACTGCAGGAGGAATTTATATTTTTAATAGCCTCCTATTCTAGCATGTCAGTCAAATGTGCAGCCCTATTTCCACCTGTCCCTATTATCACTGCTGGGTGATAGGGGCAGCAGTGAAGAAGACAAATTTCAAACAGAATCAGTGTCTTTTATAACAAAGAAGGGCGATAAGAACTCCACCAGGCAGGCGAACATCATGTCAAGGAGAACGCAGCAGCAATCAGACAGCTGCAGCCAAAAGGCTTTATCTGTAATGACTTGTCATGCCCATACTTCTAGACATCGGATTTCCTGCCCTTTCGTTATTTTGTCTTTCGTTATTATTGTTAATAATTGTCTTCACTGAATTTTACCAAATGAGACAAAGTAATAAACAACTTCTAATAGGGTAAAAGTCTGCCAGCAGAAACCGAATGAGTTCACGTTTCTCTTTTTCCTTCCCACTGCTCCCCTCCAAAGAAAGAAAGGAAATTTAAGAGCCCTCCGGAAAGGTCTTGCCTATGGGGATGGCAAGTTGGCAACGCAAGTTCTCCTGTTTTTGCTAAACTGAACATACCTGATAAGCTATTAAACCTTATGTACAGGCACAAAACCAGAGTTTTCCAGCAGTAAAGACCAAACCCAATGCTCTTCTGAACACCCAACTGAAGAAGTCACATAGCCTGTAAGTGGCCAGAGGACAGCTATGTCTCCCCCTGCCTCACCATCCTGTAGAAACCCAGCCACCTTTGACAAGGCACAGCAAGCAGAAACGTGGTGCTCGGCTCCTGAAAGCTTGGGATATTGGATGGGAGACAGCTAAACAAAAGGGGTAAAGGGGTGGGGAACCCCTGTGTCTATAAACCACATAATGATCATCTTTTATTCTTCCTTGTATCTCCCTTCGTAAGTCACCAATAAATCCGTCTCACCGTCCAGAACACCCACCCACCACAATACAGCTCTGCTGGCCTACAACACACCAAGTGTCAAGACAGGAACTTTTTTGTAAATACAACAAGCAGTATTCTATTGAAATAAAAACTTGCTAAAAAGAGCAGTGATAATGAAACAGCTGGTACCAATCTGCAAAGACCGTTTCATTTCCAGCAGGATGGGCAGAGCAGCATCTGCTTAATTCTGGTTAAGGAACAGACTCCTCCTGCTTCAGTCAATGTGAACAGAAACGTGCAATAAGCTGGTACACACTAAGAGAGCTGGTATTTTTTAACTCAGTTTTAACACACAGAGACACACCTGAGTATATGCAACAGCTCTCCAGCTACATGCAAACATCCTGACCTTGAAAAATACTCATAGTAAAGACAAAGGAAGCGCACGTGGTCAGGGCACACTGTCAGCTTTGCTGAGCAGCGGAGAAGTAACGGGAAGTGCCAGTGATTGACAAAAGGACTGAGGAGGATACAGGGATGTGGCAAATCTGCACCTCAGCTCCAGTGATAGAACTGAGCAAGATTCTGCCAGCTCCCCACAGCACCGTAATAGATTGAGACCGGTATGAATTAAGACTTGAGATCCAGCTCCCACTCTTATGCAGCATCAAGCACTGCCATTAGTCTCTAATCAATCTCTTGACCACTGATTCTCCAAGAAACTTTTCTATTCTGGGAAAAAGACAAAGCCTCCCCAAAGCGAGTCCATCGCTGGCAGAGCTCTGGTTAGAACTGTTTCTGTTCCAAAATACCTTCCTGAGATTTATAAATGACCTGGCCCTGCTCACTGACAGCAATCTGACAGCAAATACACCAGACTAGGTCACAGCCCAGGAGCTGCAGCAAATGAGCCTGATATAGCAAACAGGAGTAAGTCACCTTTCTGCACAGGTCTCGTCTCCAAATGATGGCGTTCACTTGTGCCTCAGCTGGTTTGCTTGCCGATGCCTCAAGACATACGCTCCCTCGAGAGAGAAAGTCTGATTTCATACTTGGCATGGGCATGTTTGCAGAATTTGTAAAGCCAAGAATTAGTGCAGGCTGGACTTTGACATCTTGGGAGTCGGATTTACAAAAGATATTCTGAGGTTCTTTCAGCTTAACCTACACCCCCTTTTTTTCTTGTTGAGAGGCAGGAACACATACATAACGTTACAAAACGGGCTACTGCACACTGTAGCTGATTGTTTAAGACAGCCCTGAGAAGCCCATAATTCAACTGAAATTTCATCACTTCTTACTTCAGCAAGACAACCTTAAGGAACATTATCCTTAGAGCATGAATCAACACGAGCCAGCCAGCTGACATGCATTTCGCATCTCTTACATCTTGAAAAACCCAGCTGCTGTTCTAAGGCACCAAGCACAATAGGTTATTTAACCCCAAAGCAGCAGTGTGTCGTCGTGCCACGTAAACACCAAGCAGGAACACGCTCCCAGTAAGGCCATCTGGGACAGCGCTCTGTGGACAACTTGGATGGAAACTGTCCACCCCACGCGCTGCTACAGGGCATGTGATAAGACTGTTTTACAATATCAGCCAAATTCTGATTAATTCTTTTTTCTCCTATCTCATTCATTCGACGTTACAGGGAAGAAAAGAGCGAGGAAATGAAACAGGCTATTTCTGTGACATGATCTCACCTTGTAACACCTAGCTACTGCAGCAGGTCTCAGAACAAATGTGAGTGTAGCTTCTAATGGTATTTTTTTGGTCAAGCCTTTTTGGGTAAGCAATGCTTCCTGCCATTTTTCTCTGACTTCTAGTATGCTCTGGTCCTTTCTGCACTGACACTCTTACATTTTTTACTGGTTCTGCTTAGTACAGATGCGTTTTAGATAAAAAAAAAAAAAGGAGGAAGAAGTGTGTTAACAGAGAAAAGGAGAAGAGTTAGGAAGACTAATAGACAAAGCTACAAAAATCCTTTTAATGACAATGATGTCGTTAAATCCTACACAGTTCTTAGCAGCTGGACTTTCTGGTATTTCTATGAACTACGTATCTGACGTTAATCAGCAGGTGGCTGCTTCAGATATAGTTGTAGAGCACTGCATTTTTTTACAGTATGGAATGACAGCAAGGTCATTGATACAACAGAACACCCATCAGCTGGGGCATCCAAAATACAGACAGACTGATAAATAATATTCCATAGGCACAGGGGAAAACGCAGAGCTGGGTCAGCAATTTTCAACCTGAAATCTGTGGACCCTGCGTGCGTGAGGACTACTTATAAGTCAAGCGTCCCGTTGGTAGGCTGACTTTAAATGATTATAAAGCATATACAGCTCAGCTGGAGAACATCAGGGGCCCACAAACCTGAGAACGTTAAAAAAGCAATCATTCTGACATTTAGGTAGAGAAAAACAGAGGGATTAAAGGCTGCTTATGCCGCAGCAGCACTTCCACATAAGCCACGCCGGCTAAGTAGGTGTGCACTTGCACACGAGCGAGAGAACACGCTGCTCCAACACCTGAAGTCGCTGGAAATGGATTATTTAGCGTGGGTGACTTAGGCTGCCGGAAAGCATCCATCTTTCTTGGAGGGAATAAAAAGGAAAATAAAACCCAAACCCGCAGCGGTGCCAGGCTCTAAGTTGCCTGAAGAATTATTCTCCGCACACCACAAGGAGCTGAGCCCAAGAAAAACAAAGTTGGGGAGCCGCAGGCAGGCCCTCTCCCCAGGCTGCCCTCACTGCACCCGCCGCCTGCCCCCGGGCCGCGCCGGGCCGACCGCGGGGCCCCCGCACACACCGGGGCCGGGGGTTCTGCCCGCGGGGCTGTGCCCACCCGGGCGCCCCGCCGAGCTCCCGCACGGCCCCGCAGCCCCGGGAAAGTTGCGGCCCGAGCGGCCGCACCGGGCCGGGCGCTGGGCGGGGGGAAGCGGGGCGCGGCGCACCGAGCCCGGCGAGGGCAGCGCGGCCCCCCCGTCCCCGCCCGGCGCCGGGCCCGGCCCCGCCGCAGGCCCCGGTCCGCAGCGCCCGCCCCGGGGTCCCCCCGCCGCGCCGGGGGCGGCCGGCCAGCCCGCCCCCCCGCCCCCCCCAGCAGCCCCCGGGCTCAGCGCTCACCTCCGGTGCCGTCCGAGTTCTCGTTGAGGCTGCCCGAGGAGTCGTGGTGGGAGCCCACACACCCGCCCATGGGGCCCGCCCGGCCCGCAGACCCGCCGCCGAGCCGCCCCCCCACCCCCCTCCCCCTGTAGCCGAGCTCCGCCGCCGGCCGGGCAGGCGCGATGGCTCCGGAGCCGCCTCCTCGGTCTGCAACACCGCCCCCGAGGCGCGGCCTCCTCCCGCCGCACGGCTCCGCCTCCGGCCCGCCGGGGACCGCCCCCGGCCCCGGCCCCAGCCCCGGCCCCGGCCCCGGCCCCGGCCCGCACCGGGCGGAGGGGTCCCGCCGCCCTGCCTGGCCCTGCGCCGCGGCGGCTGGCGGGTCGGGCCGGGCCCAGCTGCAGCCCGCCCAGCCCGGGGTCGTCCGCCGGGCGGCGGCGGGGGCAGCAGCCCCGCGGGGCAGGGCGAAGCCCCGGGAGCAGGCGGCGGGCGGCCTTGGGGCGGGGGGCCACGGGGCCGGAGCAGGCGGGGGGCGGTGGGCCGGGCCGGGCGCGCGGGGCCGGCCTTCCCGGCTGCGGGCAGCGCTGCGGTGCGGCCTCCGGGCTCGCCGGGGCAGGGCCCGCCTGGCTGGGCCGGCCGGGCCGTGGTGCCGGGATGGGTTTATTTTCTGTCACGGTGCAGCCGGGGCTGCCCGCGGCCGCCCTGTTGTTCCGCCTACACGTGGAAAGATCGTGCAGGCAGCTCGGGGATAGACCTGCGTCCCGCTGAGCATCCAGCCGGCTCTGCGTTAGCGGGCTGTCCATGGAAAGCGACAGAAAAACTCAGCAAAATCAGCGGTGCTGGGTCAACCGGCACCTGGCTTCAGTCCTCGGGGAAGGAAAGTTTGAGTTGGGTGCTGCATGCCTGGCGGGGTCACCTTGCTGCAGCAGCAATCCCACCCTGGGTGCGAGGAGTTACGGTTTGTCCGCTATCGGATGCTCCGTAGCGCTTTGAAACAGCCAGCAACAAGGCAGGACGCTGAAAAATAGAAGCAGACAGTGCAAAAAATACAGCATGGTAACAGGCTGTGCTCTGGGTTTCCCGCATGCTCTGCTATGCACAGCAGCTTACTGCTCTGATACACAAACCGGCAGAAAACAAAACTCAAGCTGAGCGTATTTTACCTCCTTAAAGATGACATTGCAAATGTATTTTTTAGAATTGAAATAGCACAGTTGTTTGTAGAGCTCATAGTCACCACAGTGAAAGGAACAGATGGACAAATCCGTATTTCTACCATTAATTTTCCTACATAATCTTCATACCGAAAGATCAGCCAGCCTTTGGGAAGGCACTTGTGTCGATAATTATAATCCCAAACGTATGAGATAAGCCAAGTGCCAAATGCCGAGCACTTCATCATCTGAGAACCAAAAGACGTAGAGCTGGTCTGCTTCACGGGTCCGAATAGGAAGGTCAGGACTGGTTAAAAAAACCTAAGGAAAAGATTATCTGAGTCTGAACACATGTACACTAATTACAAGGAAGGCAAAAATTCCTTGTCTGTGCAGGCATTTAAACCAGATAAAGGAAACACACAGAGCTCAGTTGTTCTACTTTTCTTTTCAGGTTGTACCCGAAAGTTTGCCTGAACATACACAGGTATAATCAAAGGTATGTCGGGTATTATTTTTTTTTTTGATTGAATGTAATTTCTTCAAAATTGTAGCAATATGAAAGAAAGTTGAGGATGTTTGCAAATTTTCATGACAGTAGGTGTTGACGTGGGTATATCATCATCAGAATATGAGGATTCTGCAGAGAAAGCATGGATTGTGGTGAAGCACTCGGGATGTGTACTGGGGGGCCTTCTACCTCTGGATATCATCCTTCCCAGTGGGATTCCAAAAATGCCCGTCAGTGAGGCTGAGTGGGCTTAAATGCAACGTGACTCTGTTCCGCAACAGGGCGGCTGCAGGACTCCAGCTAGCTGGCGTGGGAATGTGTGTCCGCACCCAGACAGCAGTCTGCTTGCAGAGCTGTGCAGTAACACATCACCACTCGTTATTCTGCATATTTGCTACTAAACTCTTTCGTCAGATACCTTGTTGTCACGCACGTGCTGTATGTAATATATATATGAGTGTATTTCTGTGTATATGAACACTCAAGATGCGCCAAAGTCAATATTTTACAGCCTGAACCCATGTATCAGGAGGCACTTGCAACACACTAATGAAGTACAGAAGACAAACCATGACTTTTTCTAAATGCATGGTATATTTCAAAGATTATATTCCTCCTGAAAATAAGTTTCGTGAGAGGCAAGACTGAGCTTGACAGTCAGAATTGCTGCACTCTAATTTCGGCTCTGCCCTAGGTTCCCACTGTGGCCTTAGACAAGTCGCACAACCTCAGTTGCTCTATTTCTATCAGTAGATTAATGTTTGTCTACATATCTCTTGGGGGTATGGCTCAGATTAATTAATTCTTACTCTCTGTTTCTTGTTAACTGCCTGCAATGTGTGGGATGTGAAACACTTTGTAGATCAGAAGTGTCATTTCACAAATTAAATAGTGTAATGAATTGACTATTCCACACAGGTATGACTGCCCTGTATGGTTGGAAATGATTCTCTGTGGGTCAGAAACCCTACGGTGTTAACGGCTAAAGGATATTCCTTCGGCACAAGATGCTACTGGACTGCATGTTATACCAGGAGGGCCAGAGCAGTGCGGTTTGTAGCCAAGGAATGCAGCATGCAGAAAAGGCCTAAATTGATCTATGTATGTATTGTCAGGGTTATTTCCTATATATTCCTATATATTAAAATATTTTGTATACTTCACCAGTTTTTCTCTCCAGCTGAGATCTCACTGTTTTCTCGCAGTCAATGGTGGTGGGTTTTGCCATCACATGACGATACAGTATGATAAATCTCTGTTCTCTGATGATTCAGCTTTGCGTGGGAACAAGTATGAGGTGCTAACAAATTGCACCAGTGCTGAAACTTCTGTGTCAGGCATCAACAGTTTGACTTTTACCAGTGCTACCTAGGACTGTAGCATCAAAGTCTTATCACTGTAAGTGAAAGTCTACCCAGGTCTCTTTCATCCTCCTTTGACAGATGGGAAGGGGAGACACAAGAGATGAGGTTATTTGCCGAAGGTCCCACAGGAAGCAGAAGCAGGAAAGAACCGTGGAGTCCAACCATCGTGTGATGCCAAGCCCGTCTTCCTCCTCGGAGAGTCTTAAGAAATATAGCAAGTTGCTATTTTCAGGTTTACTTCCACATGGTTGCTCTTCCTGAAAGCTAATGAGGCTGTAGCCTCAATTTCACAGGCGACATGACAGAGGTTTCCCTGCCCCCATGTGATGCACAGCACTTACATTTAGATGCTTTTTTGAGGAACGCTGGTTCCTACTCCAAAATTCCCACCAGCGACTCTTAGGCTGCTTCCAAGCTAGTACAATCTGTCCCGTAGAAAGCCATACCAAACCGACTGGTGTCAATCTCCACCACCTAGAGACCACAAAGCTGTGTCAAAATGATGTTAAACCGGACAGAGTTTGTTTGCCTGGAATGACCAAGGGAAAGAAAAGTACTGCACGGGTGAGTCCCTGTGCTGAGGAGCCCCATCAGACATCGGGACACCCAGAGCTGGCCGAGGACAAACAGAGTGAATGTCTGCCTAGTCCTGCCTGTGCCTGTGGTAGTGCATGTCCTTCAGCACAGCTCCAGGAGCACAAACACATCACTCCGAATGCCCTGGCACACACCTCTGCTGCAGGAAATCCTGGGATGGGAAGTTTGAGCTTCTGAGGGAACTTCCATAGACTCGAGAGTGTATAGCTGTGGAGAGCAGGTTACCTTTCTCTCCTGACCTCTGCAAAGCCCTACACCTACTCCTGTGGACTGCTTTGGCAGGCTCTTTATATCTTCTGTGTTAATAACAGAAGGAAATTCCCCCAAATACTGCTTGCTGGCAGTTCCACTTTGCAGGAGTCCCAGGTGCCCAGAAAGCAGCAGTGGCACTACCCTCCACCGACAGACAGGCTGTTGAGGAAAGGCTCATTTTTCATTGAACATTTCAGCACTGATGTTATTTTATAGGGACTGTGGAAACATTTTGCTTTTTAGTCTGAAAACCTTGAAAATGGATAAATGAATCAGTCCAGAGTTTAATCAGATTATTTCTCCCTTCATTCACATGTTTAAAACCAGAACTTTGTGAGATTGTGTTTCTCAAAACAATTTGTGCGGAAAAAGAGTTGCTCTAACTTTAGGCTACAGGTGTATGAGCAATTCCACTACAAGTTCCATTTCTTGTTCGCACTGCAAATCAAGGATTTCCAAATTCATTCTTTTAACTGGGTAGAGGGACCATACATCGTAAAGCATTAGCTGTTGGCCAGCAGGTACCCTCCTGACAGGCACACATGAAGGCAGCTGGCAAGTGAGTTGTCCACTTTCATTTTCTGTTCCATGACAGCTTTATTGCTGCTCTTTTTTTTAAACATGCTTCTCGTTTTTAATGAATTCTGAATTCTGCAAGCTGTTCTGAAAGCAGGATTTTTTTAATCCACCATCCCAACCAGCTCCTGTCAACTTGAATTCTCCAAATAAAAGATATTTATTGCTTTGTCACATCAGGAAGATGTTTCTAATGGTCAAAATAGACCTTTTTTTTTTTTTTTTTTAACTTAGCTTGCCTACTAAACAAACAAAAGTGAAACACTGCTTCCCTCCTGTGGTGACCTTCCTGACTACACATGGAAACACTACAGGCAAAATAAATTGTGCATTTTAAGTGATTTTAAAAAAAATATTATTATTACAATGACATTTGAAGAGCTTTCTTGCTAATCTGCATCCAAGCAGTCATTCACGTCCTGCTGTTATTGTTATGGCGCTGGATTTAAGTGTCTTTCCAAAGCTGGACGGTGCTGTTGAAGCATACCAAGTGCCAGCTTTGCTAATCAGCTGCAATAGAAGCTGTGAGAACCTTATCTCATTATGACCTGCTGTTTGTGGACAAGTTCTCCTCTTTCAGCTGCATTTGAATTGATTCTCTGCCTGGGTGGGTGCAGGAGCGTACGTATCGGCCCTGCTAAATAATGAAGAGGATTAGTGGCAGCGGGACAAAGAGCTGCCGTGGCTGAGGGCCCCCAGCCTACCTGCAAACTGCTCTGATGCAGCAGGAGCTGTTCTCCAGGCTCTGGGTCACTGCGCCAGCACAGAAGGGCAGGCCACACGATGCGTTGTGCTATTACCGTTCCTGCATTTGCTGCTATTATCAATATTGCATTAGTATCTGGAGGGCTCACTCAGGATCCCGTATCTCCACCTGAAAGGACACTGAAGTTTCAAAGGGAAGACATGGGGATGTAGGATGTAGTTTACTTTAGAAAAATAAAACATAGCAGGGGGCATGACAAAAATATCTGTGGTCATGAGTAAGTGAGAAGAAACAGGGCAAGAGATCTGGATTTCCTTTTTTTTTTCCTTTTTGTTGCACACAAATGAAGACACATACTTGCAACGGTAACAGGGTAAGTCAGGGCTAATCAGGGAAAAATTTTTTTCATGGAGCATGTAATTGAGTAGAGAGTGGAAGAAATGCCGAACACCCAGGACCAATTGCTTCTCTCTTGGTTTTGTGCTAATGAGCACCAAAAATTTCTTTGGGGAAGAAGTTTGGGAGTTCCCTTGTTCTTGGGTTTTTGCTCTGCTTCCCAAATGCAAAGCATTTGAAATCAAAGAGCTATTTTCTAGACAGAATATACAGACAACCTTCTAACACAGGACTGAAAATTGGGTTCATTTGAGGAGAAATCATACAGGTTTTGGCGGGAGGAGAAGGAGGGGTGGAAAAGGAAAGATGCTACCTCCTGTCAAATTGCCTTTGATAAAATCAAGGCTGAGCCAGATGGTAATGGTACAGGCTAACGTTCCCATATGGCAGGATCAGTCATGCAAGAAATATGCTACTTTAAGGAATGTGTGAAACTGATAGATGTTAATATTCCAAATATTTGAGATTTGTATCTTGAGCATTCTTATGGGCTGTGAGCTGGAAGAAGATGCACATGCTCAGGAAGTGTTTGCTTGGACTGCAGTTGTACTGCGGTGGGATATTCATTCCTCCTCCGCTCTCCTCACCGGTAGGAAACATCTGGCCAAGCTGTTGCTTTTTCTCCCTGCTCTGTGCTGGGAGCATGTCACAGCAGTGTGTGTGTCTGGGCAGGTGCTTTCCCAGAAGGGAAATGGAAACAGAGGACAGGACAAGGTCTCACTGCACACATGGGGCAGGTCAGGGACACTGGCACTGCCAGTCGCTCCCCAGCCCAGAGGTTTGCAGGACATCCAGAGGAGAGGCACCACAACCACGGGGGTCGGGACCTCCTGCTCCATCCCTGCGGCAGCAGAGGGGAGGCAGAGGTGAAGGGTGAGGGGTGAATGAGCATAAGCCCCAGACCTGTTCATTTCTACCAGTCTTACAGAGAAAACCAGAAGTCACGACAGTGACAACAGTAGCTATCAGTCACCAGATGCTACCAAGAAGAGGAGTGATACTTCTCTGCTCCCAGATTCTTGCCAGCTCACAGTTCCCAACGGTGACATACAGTATTCAGAGGTGAAATATTTTGTTCTCTTTTATAGGACTGAGTTTTGCATGGAAAGGAAAAAAAAAAACCAAAAACCAACCAAAACCAGATCCCCAGCATGGCAGGGTACGTTCACACTGAATTGTTGGATGACTTTGCCTGGATGTATGTCAAAAGCTTGTCTCATCGGTATCGTCTCTGAGGAGAAGTTTATTTCATATATATTGTACCTCTATTGAGTTGGTGGAATTGTATCAGGGATGATAAACTTGGCTGAAAATCTGTTTTGAACTTTTGATGCTGATATTAAAAAAACCAGTAATGACAACAAGAGACCTTGGTTCATGACGAGTTGTTTGTCTCCTATGCTGCCTCGGGATTTAGAATAGGATCCTATTGTTATATTTCCAATAAACAAAGAGGCAGTTTCTCCATCTTATTAGATAGTCTTTGTATGAATCGAGGAAAATAACACATCTGTGTGCGAAGGAGCATGGTGTAAGCAACCCTCCTTGGCCTGTCCTGGTGGAGACGTGGCCTCCAGTGCATATGAGGAACCCAGTGAGAGACACAGAGCCAAGTTTAATAATCCACGAATTCTGATAAGTAGGTGTTGCTTTAATTTCCACTTCATCATTCTGCACTCTTCCACAAACCACTTCCAGTGATTTAAACTGAAGGGACAGAGGGATTAGAGCGACTCTGGCAGAGTTGGGAACCTCAAAGGATGCCAGTTCAGGAAAAGTGGTACTAAGGAATGATCACCAATATTTCTACTAGGAAACCTCCTCTGTTGTGCTATAGTTAACACCACAGCCTGGATTCATGTCACCTCACATCACACCTGCAATCTGCTGACCAAAGCCACTCATGATAGGAAAAATCTGAAGAGATGGGAAAACGGTTTAAATCTTGATATTAGTAAATGGGAGCATCACATTGCTGGGTATGGAAAATGAAAACCTCTTAAACCTTGAGCCACAAGACCCTTGCTGCTGGATCTAAAAAGGAACACCATTTTGGGAATGGAAACTGATAAGTGACCATTTCTGAGGTTTCCTCTGTCTTTTGGCTTAGCCAGCATGCAATGCTTGGTACAAGGGCTGAGCTGGATGAGCACAGTGAAGTCTGTCCTTCGGGGGTAGATGGTCCAGGGCTCAGAGGGCTCATGGGCACATGACAGCACACTGCATACAGTACTGCTGTCCTGAAAGAGAAACTCTGCCTTAAATGAGAAGGGGATCATTTCTACTGTGCAACATTAGCTTTTTTCTCCACTTAAGCTCCGCCCAAGAAAGTTACCGTTTAATGAATAAACCTTGGAAGAAAATTTCTTTGCTGAAAATAAAAAAGTGTGAGCTTGCACCAGCTCTGTCAACATCAACAGTATCAGCACACAGCAGTAAATTCTAGGTTAACCATTGTAATCAGAAAAGAAATACTCTGCACACAGGCAAAAGTGATAAAGTAATTGGTATCATCATCCTTTCAGTGATGCTTTGTTAGTTATTTCTCATTTTGTATTTGTACATTCGATTTTTCTTGCCTAAGCACCGTATTTCGCATTTGTCCTCATGGAGTTTTCGCTTACAGCTTTCACCCCATTATCTAGATTAATTTGAATTCAGATCCTGTCCTCCACATTGTTTACAATAGCTCCCAGCTTATAAAACTGTATTATCTTTGCTATCATACAAAGCAGTTATTAATGGGCATGATGAACAAACCAGGCTCCAATGTCCCCACTCGAAATGGCCTGTTGGGAAATGGGTTTTTCTCCTGCTTATGCACCCAGATTATGATGATTTTGTTTATGTTCCTATTTTCTTCACATGTCCCTAATTTGTTCATGAGACTGTCATGTAATACTGAGTACACAGTCTTTTTACAGTCAGGATGTATCACATCTGCTTCTCCCTTGTCCGCCGGGCCTGTTATTCTGTCAGAGGAGGAAATTAGATTGATTTGATGTGATTTGTTCTTGAGAAATCCATGCTGGCTTTTTCTTGTCATTTTATTATCTTCTAGGTGTTTGTATTGATTATTTAATAATTTGTTCCAGTATCTTTCCAAGAAATAGAGTTAGGCAGGCTGACGGATAACTCATGGGGCCTTTTTTTCTCTTTTTCCAAGCTAGGACACTGTTCATTTCTCCTGTCCCTGGGGACCTGCCACCATCGCTTCGCAGAGATATTTACTAATGCTTTAGACATTTCCTTGGCTGGTTCACAAGTGCTCTGGGATGAATTCCATTAACTCTGCTGACTTAAGGACATCCACACATTTCCACAGGTGCTCTTCTCTTATTCCAGCCTGCACGTGCAGCTCCTTTCTAGCCCATGCACCAGATGATGCTTTGTGTGAGGGAAGATTTCATGATGGAGCAAAGCAGCATCCCTCTGAAATGGAGCCCAGACACCGACAGGCATTGCCCAGGCAGGGAGCTGGAAAGTCCTGGCCTCCACGGCACAGACACAGTCTGGCTGATCGTAACAAACCTCTGAGCTGCTTTACCCACACCTGCTCATTTCAATGAGTGGTGCCTCTCACGCAGGTTTGCAGAAAAAGTAAGACCATGGTTTTGCAGCAATTATCTCTAAACCTCATGCTACTGAACAGGGGTTATTTCCTGATACTGTGTTTGCTCATCTGAGGTGCAGAACACTATAGTAAGGCTACCGAATCGTGAGATGGATTGTGACACTCTAAAATGTTGGTTATGCACGCAAACTGGTCTGTGAGGACACCTATGGCCCATAGAAGGATGCAGATGCATTCAAGGGTTTCTGGCAGCTTTGAACTTGCAACTCTTAACTTTGAAAAGGAATTGGAGCGTCAGAACACAGACCATCCACTGCACTGGGAACTTTGGTACTCTTACCTTGCTGATTCGGTCATGGTCCACATGATAGCTCATGTGCTTGGGCTGTTGTTTTGACATGTTATGACCTGAAAGAAGGACCAGGTGTTTTCTTTTGGATTTATTTAGGTGCACTTTTGCCTGGGTCTGAACCCAGCAAACTCACACTGGTGCAGCTTTACAAAGAGCCGAGGCCCCGCTGGTGCCAAAGGCACAGGCATGGTCATGATGGGACACACAGGACACTCCACATCTCCAGCTGGGTAGTGCAGCTGGTTACAGCGGACCACAGAGGCATCAGGGCATCTGACTTGAACATGAGAGTGTTAATTATCATTGGCCAGGCAGGTGGGGAGAGCACAGTGCAAGCCTGAAATTTCCAAGTAATTTATTTCATTTATTAATTATTAACTCTCAGACTGTTAGGAATACATTTACAAGGTCTGGGAATAAGAGTGGGCAAGATGAGATCATGCTCATACCTTTCACAACAATTCAGCTTTTTATTAAATTTCTGTCCAGAAGGAGACTTTATGGTGATGAAATTATTTGAGGAACTATTAAAAAGAACCATAAAAATCCGAATTTCATTCAGTGCAGCAGAAAGAGGAGGTTTTATGAGATTTGTTAAAAAGCATTTATCACCTGGAAACATATCATAGTTAGCAAAATCCAGTTTGCTTTTAATTTAACTGCTCAAAAGTGACTGGATGACTTTTCATTAATACTTAAATCACCCAAAGCAATTACAGAGTATTACATACATCTCATTAAGCTTCAGACCACTAGGGTGAGCCAGACTATAGCCAATGCCAACTGTTGTGTAGCATGAAATGGAAATGACATGTCAGATCATGAGATTCAGAACAAGCAAGTCAAAATTTGTGATTAGAGCTCATGCCCATCATCTCAGGACTAAGGTACGTCACCTTTCCCCTTGCCCTATGGGCCAAGGGGCAGCATACCTCCCTTGAAAGTCTGGCTCCACCTGCGATGAACGGTCGAAACGGCTCCTGCAAGTGCTTTGGAAATTCTGCTCTCTTCAGGCACAAGACACATTGGCTGCCCAACATCACCCCTATCTTGTCCTGGGGCTTTCAAGGTGCTAAATTTCATTCTGTGTCTAGAGAGTTCCTTAATCTCCTATGTAACTGTGCCAGAAAAAATATCTTTTAAAAGGTTTTAGCACAGCTCTTAACTAAGCAAATGATTGTTGCCTAACTTGTGCAAGGGCAAAAACTCTATCCACCAAAGCGTCCCCTTTGCCACCTCAGTCTGGGGTGGAGACAAAGTGCTGTGCTAGAGGGATTAACGTGAAGAGCAGCTGAGGAACATTTCAGTTTAGATTTGGAGTCAACTGCCCCGAGTAAGGCCAATGTTTTAGTGGCTGGTGTAAGGAGCCTGGTTTGCCTGCGATCTGAGCCACCCAGCTCCAATTTGGGACTCATGTTATGGCCTTGAGTTGACACTGAGCCAGAACATATATAGCCTGCCTTTGGCCAGTACGAGCACACGGCTGGCAGTCCACTAATAAAGAACCAGCCTTGTCCACTGGCAGGATAAAATGTGCTAAATCAAGTTTGGGAAATAAATGGAGAAATTCAGTGGTACTAAAAAAGTCAAGGCATGAATACTTAGTAGTAAAGTCTATAAGTAATGTTGATGGTCTAAGGGTATGAGTGAGACAAAGTTGGCAGGGAAAAATAATAACTTTTATTAGATTGATATCATGGGGAAAGAAAGACAGATGAACTGTTGGATGCACAGGGGAAGTCTGGAAGAGAAAGAGCAAACTTAATGCTGCGAACAGGTTGAGATCACTGGCTATAAGTTTCACTTCAATCAGCAGGACAAGCGGAGAGAAAGGGTGGGTGGTGGCACCTCTGCCTCTGTGTTCCCAGCTGCTCTGCAGGGCCATGGCTCCTTCCTGGACCTTGCAAAGCTGCTAGAAGGAGCCTTGTGGGCTCTGTGTGTGTGTAAATGAGACATTCTCCTCCTTGGCCACCTCCTGTCCCTGTGCTGTGTGATGTGATACATATGTGTGTGCTGTAGGCATGCGCTCCCGGGGGAGTGTCCCCTGTTTTGTGACCCAGCACGGGTATGCGACTTACTGTGGCAATCAGTATTGGGGGCTTTGTCTCCTGCTGACATTAGGGCTGCATCTGACAGCTGCTTTTGAAAGACGGCTACCTCTCCTTAGACATCTGCCTGCCTGATTTAATGGGAAAAGGTGACAGCAACAAATACAAAGCAATAAAAATACATGAAGTAAACCAGCACCCCTTCCTCCTCATCTTTCTATGCTGAGTGTCTGGGTGATTTGTAATAACCTTCAGTGGAAAAAAATCTATGAGTGCTTGCAGTAGAGAATATTGCAAAGGACAGCGGGACTCTCTTATTTAAGGAAAAACTTCCTGAAGTAGTTTGACAAAAGCCTGCCAAATAGTTGTGTATAGCATCACTGGATAAACAAACAGGGCTCTGCAGGCTAGCACAGTCAGCTGGGCATCATTTAGGTTAAATGGTCACATAATTCTCCCTCTTCATGTTCTTCCAACACCAGAAAACAAAGCTGCAGTTTGCTATTATTTATCCCCTGCATTCATTGATGTCAGTCACTGAATAGCCCTTCGGGGGGTCTTACTGCCCCAAACAAACTACAGAAAATGTGGTCTATTATCTGAGAGCAGGTTGAGCCCACGGATACTGTGGGACAGTACTCCAGCTCTTGAAGATCTCCCTGGCAGCAGCATGTCCTTATTAACAAGTTTTTTTTGTATAGATCCTGGGGTGACTGAACTAGTTCAGTGATTGCCCTTCTTTCCTGAAGCTTGACTCAAAAACCTCAGCTTTGCTGCAGGCAAACAGAGCTTGGAGAGCCCTTTCTGTGCAGGCGCTGCCTCCCATTCCAGTAAGACATGATAATGGAAGCCTGTGGTTTAGGCAGGTACTGGTGGACTGTGTGCTGCAGCGCATTTTCTCTGTTTGACTCATCTCCTGCGCTGTAAATATCAAATTCATAGCTGAATAGTAGAGCTCTTAGGTTTGCAAAATGAGAGATTTCAAGCAATTTTAGGAGTTGGGATTCCAAACCCTTTTCTGCTATTTTGTGACAGTGGGGATTGAAAGGACTGAGATCGTCTATCACATTGGGATAAATCTTTAGGCGATCCTGCCTCATAGCCGCATTTTTCACCTGTGTTGCAATGTGTCCAGAGCACACTGCAACCCAGGATTGAGATTAGCAAACTCTTTCTAAAGAAATTTGCTTGTCCAAGAGGCTCTGTAGCTACATTAACATAGCCAGAGTTAGCTCATACATCCCATGCCATCCTGCTCATGTGTCTACACACAGTAAACGAGCTGTGGAGGGGAGATGTGCCCTAAGAGCAAAACAAGTTCTTTAGGTCAGCTTTGCATTTAAGCTGGCAGTGGGGCTGTGGAAAGCAGTGACTGCCTCCCCACAGCCTGGCCATCCACTACAGCCACCGTGCCACCCACTCTGCTCTGCATCTGTATGGGCCCAGGTAACCCAGCAGGAAGGAAAGGTAAACAGCCAGCTGGACTGAATCGCTGTACACCTCTGCTTAGAAAGACCTCTTTCCGTGGGTACACGGATATTTGTGCGTGCAGAGTACAGGAGGCATCACTGGGGGGTGCCTGCAAGTGAATGAACCCAGGACAAAAAGTGCTGGGACGCTGATGGCAGTGCCAATTTAAATGTGTATCCAAGTATGGCCTTTGCTTATGTTGCTTCTTATTCCCTTGCTTCTCACGGTAGAGGTTGTTTGACATACTTTGACCGTGTGTACATCATCTTTGCACAAGAGGAACAGTCATCTTATCTGTATCTTTCCAGTCTACCTGCATGGAGTGGCACAGATCCCGCTCGTGAGGCTGATGCCCCCCGAGATGTTTGCTCCGCCAGTTGTACCCACTCCCTTGCTGCGTTTGTGAGCAATGCCCACTTTCAGCAGCCCTTTCTCCTAGAGTTCTCTGGCACTTGTTTCTTAACAGCTTAATTGTGTTGCTTCTTTTCAAAGGAAAACACTGGGGGAAATGGACACCTTTTCATCCATACCCAGCACCCCACAGATCCACCAACTACCGAATGAAATAAAGTAAAAATGTCCACTGGTTTTCTTGTGTGGCCATCTCCAGGTCCAGCTTCTGGTGGTCCTGAAAGCTGCAAATAGATAAACCTCAGCAGAGGGCAGCTAGTACAACTTCAGTCTTGTTACAGGTTTTGGTGTTACTGACAAGCCCCACAGTTCAGTTGAAACACCTCAAGTGTTTTAAACCTTCCTGTCAGCGTAACAGCACACAGTTTTCTTGCTAACTTGATTTATGCAGAAAACTCATCCCAGGAAAAAAACAGCAATAACAGCAGGCCCAATGAAAGTTTTTCAGTTGTAAAACAATATTTACTCATAAGAGCTGGCTGACAACTCCAGGAAAGCATGATCATAAACAACTTTTCTTCAGCAGAACCATTTCATTCTGGTTTATGGCCCTGGCTTTGAACAGCTCCATCATTGTCAAGAAGCAACACTTGGTGCAAGATGACAGACATGGGCCATGTTAAATACCAGCACACGCCTGAAACAGTGAGCTTTTGGGGAGGCTGTTTTCAAGAGCAAGCCATCTGATTTGCTTCCTGAGGGAGGGAGGCACACAGCAGAAGAGCAGACACCCATAAAATAAATCACCAGTGTTTGTCTTTCTTGGACAAGAGGCCACAGGGCCATTCTGCAGGTCCTGGATGATGAACCATGAATGATGAGAGATACAACTAGCCCTCTGTAGTGCACTTCTCTCAGATTGCTGTTTCACAGCAGTAAAATTCATTTAAAAGGTCTTTCCTTCCCTCCATGCTCCCCACCTCCATTCCTTGGTCCTGTTTGCAGGTGGATGCTCCCCATCCCAGATGCTGCCAGTGCTCTCAGAACAGTCTCCATGCTGCACCTGCAGTGTTGAGGTGGCAGCAAAGTGGACCAAGGGGAGAGGTGGACAAATACCTCCACAGCTGCCTTCACTGCTGAGGGGAGTGTTTATGTCATGACATCCTTGATCTCCTTAGGTCTCTTCTCCCTATTTTTCTACGTAAGTTTGTGTTTCCTTTCTTGAACACTTTCCAGTTCCCACCCCACAAACTCCTCTTGCATTTCTTATCTCCTTCGGTTCACTATAAACATCAGCACAGAAATAATTTTGACAAAAACTGTTTCATTGGACTTTGATGTGAATTCTTCAGGGAGTTCGATCAAACAGGCAATTTATAATTTAGAGCCACTCTTCAAGACTGACCTGAGACTGAAGGAAGGACTGAGGCTGTCCTGCTCTCTGACAGAATCGCGTCCATCCACCTCCCAGTTTCTCAATCACATTGTGCGGAGACGGTTAAACTCCCGGTCTGATAAACAGACTGTCAAAGAATGTTTTTTCCACTTTGCCAGGCAGCAGAGAAAAGGCTCTCCTGATGCTCCTGGTGCCACGCAGCACTGTGCTGCACCACTCTGTCAATGCACTTAGTGGGCTTTTGGGAACAAAGCATAAATATTTCAGAAGGGTGCTTTAATAAGTGTTTGTTTGCTCAAAAGCTGTTGATTCCTTCTTTGGTAGTTGCTATGGTAAAACACGTTGATTTAAACAGGAATAATGCATGAGGACTGGAGAGATTCACTCATGTCTGTATATATATGTTAGCTCTTGAAACCCATCTCACCAGTGAAAGGGCCGGCTCTGTGAAGGTGGTGATGCAGCTCTGGATGTGGCTTCAGCCAGGCAGTGCTTCGGTGGTTCACCTCCAGGAAAATACTGCTTAAGCCTGCAAATTGCCTTCATCCCACTTTGAAAGTGAGGTTTGCTGAGTGTCCTGAAGAGTGGTGTGACCTCTCTCATGCCCCTGCCGTCTCCACTGCTTCTCCTCGGCTGCTGGAGAAGGACCTCTCAGTCACAGCAGCATGGCTGGGCATGAATATGGCCTTGGGGATGCTCCTTGTGGATAATGAAGACAACCCCAGTGTTCACCACTGTTAAATTCATCCACATACTCCTTTTTGGCCTAAAGAATAGGGCTGAAGTGGAAGGGGATTTTTTAGGGACAGTCTGGACAAAGGATTCTGCTACATTTGCCACAATATGAGCAATAAGCCTTGAGTTTCCACTGCGTCCCTGCTGCAGAGTAGCAAAACAAGCACAAAGCACTGGCAAAGCGAGACATGCTGCAAGTTTGCCAAGGCCAACAGCATCCTTCCAACCACATGCAGTGAATAAACAAGTGCAACTGAGTCAACAAGGCCAACGCAAAGAATGGGAACCATGGCTTGCTGCAGCCCTCTGACCCATCACCCTGCTGTGAGGATGGGAAGGTGGATTTTGATCAGAGCATGGTTCTTCTTCCCCAGGTGAAGAGGGTGAGAAAGCCGTGAGCCAACTGCTGGCGTTCCCAGGCGGCTCTTTGTGCAGCTCCCGGCCAGAGGCCCCCGAAGAGCCCTGCTCTGGCGAGCCCCATTCCCCACTGGCAAAGGGCTCTGCAGATTTAATTTATTTCGCAATACTTTGCAAGTGGTGCCCAAGGTCAGAGCTGCCAGGCTGGAAGGAGGTTGGGCTCTTGTCTGATGGGGTGCTCCGTGTCCTTCCTCATGCAGGACCCAAGTTCCACACGGATTTAGGTTTTCCAAGTTCAAATGACTAATTAAATGCCCACCTCCCCTCCTTGCAGCCTGTGTGGTGAGGCCGGGCTGAGCTGCGTAGGGGTGGGATTTAAAGCCTGGTGTTACTGTGCACTCACGCTGTGCTCAAGACCATGAAGTGACCTGGGAGGACACACAGTTGTCCCTGTCCCCAAGACTTTGAATATCACAGTTTTAAACCTTTGAAGTAAATCCGTTCCTCCAACCCTTCTGGCTCAAGAGGCTCTTCCTTAAAAGCCCCTGCTTGTACCGAGTCTCTGCTAGCACCTTCTTATTTACTGTTCTCCCCATTCACACTGTGGTGGTCAAGACACTGATACGTGCTGGGTCTCAGCTGTCATGCCCAGGAAAGAAGGAGGCACAGAATATCATAAACCACCCTTCTGCCCACCTGAATGTAAATGGCCACTGTATATCCAAAGCGCCCCAGGAGTCCGAGAGACAGGCAGCGTTTTTCTGCATGCTTTTCCCGTGATGTAGATGGTGTGCTATTTCAGCTCAGAATTAATACTACAATTAGACTGATTGGGATTTTAATGGCATCGCTGGACTGTGAACTTTTAAAACACGCTGTGTGTACTAAGATACCAGAGTAACAAAGCCAGCTATTATTGTTGTTATTATTACATTGCCAGGAAGCCCTTGCAAGACCGGGACTCCTCCGGGAGGGCACGGTGCTGACGGAAGGCAAACTTGGTGCAGCTGCCAGCCCAAGCGCAGGCAGCCAGGGCATAGCACAACCAAGGCAGAAGCAGCAGCTAATGGCAGGGACTGAATATATTTCCCTCCGGTCTGGCCCACGGCTCTTTATATAATGGGCTTTTATTGTTGCAGAAGGATCAGGAAGCTTTCTAGCAGCCTCAGAGCCAGAACAGCAGCATGGCAGTGCTTAGGGCAGAGAAGCTTCGCAGGGCACTTTGGAAAGCTCCTGTACTGACAGACCACGTCTATCAGAATTCTCTGAGGCATGTGACGGTGCTGCCTGTCCCAGCCCTTGTGTCAGAGAAGAACTAAGCCATCAAAACTCCCCACTGCCTCCTCTTCTGTGGGAGAGTGTCCAGAGCGCAGGACTTTGAATTTCATCCTGACAGCGTGTTACGTTTTCATCTAAAGAAGATCCAAAGTGCCTAGGCTGCAGCGATGAAGGGTGTCCTCTCTCGGTCTATTAAGAGCACCTTTAGGAAAGGAGCTGAGTCAAAGCTGGAGAACTACTGCCCAAACGTACAATACAAATGGAGAAAACACACTACAGCAAAGAAAGAAAAATGGAAAGGCTAACTTAGATAAGGCGCCGATAGGAAGCTAGATGGGCTGTGCCACTTTAGCTGTGCTTGTTTAAAGCTGTCTTTCTGTATTTATTTAATAGATTCCAGCATCTCTC
Source organism: Falco naumanni (assembly GCF_017639655.2). NCBI lineage: Eukaryota > Metazoa > Chordata > Aves > Falconiformes > Falconidae > Falco > Falco naumanni. The sequence goes on from NC_054061.1 coordinate 11,981,549, forward strand.
ACTTGGAATCTGCTTCAGAAGTGCTGGCCGATTTCTGTTCAGCAGAAGTGTACAACCTCGCGTCTTCATCAGCAATAACAGCGCTTAGCAAAGAAGTGTTAAGAAGTGTGACCTGGACAGGGGAGGAAGTGTCCTTTCTGATGCTTTAGGGGTGTTGACATGGGAACGGCAGCTTACCATACAGCATGTTCTTTCTTTTAAACCAGCAGGGAGTTTTAATTATTCAGACTGAGAAACAGGCTAAAAGGACTACTCAAAACGCCTTGTGCTGAGGCCAGTCTGTTCCCCTTGGTGATCAGATGTTTGGTGTCTCTCTTCCCCATTTGTATTCCTGCCCCATGCCAGAGAAGAATGGGGGCTGGCACATGCAGACTCAGCAGGGTAGATGCTTGCTCAGATCTTCTGCTGAACTTCTGTGTATGCTATGGAAACCCAGGCTGGTGCTCCTCCCCACTCCTCCCTGATGCTCTGCAATGTCTGTACTCATGGGATCCATCCAGTCAGCTGCTGGTTAGCTTAGAGGCGATAAAAGATCTTAAAACGTATTGGGTCCAAAAACTTTACCACCAGCAATCAGGGTCCTGTATTGTCTTGGGGATCCTGTGAAACCACAGAACCAGGCGGTGCTTACTGCAAGCATGTACTGAAATAGCACACCCGCACCCACAGCCTGCCTCGCAAACACCGTCATACTTCTTGAAAATGATCATTTTTGACATTTCATTGTCAACATTTCATCTTCAGAGCCAGATCTCTCTTCGCTATATGCTAAAGCCCTATTAACAATAATGTGACACCTAAGAGATTCTAATAAAACCCCCAAAAGTTTAGATCAATAGTTAATTAGCTGGGGACTTCTGGCAGATGGTACAGTTGGATGGAGTTGTCAGAGCATAGAAATCTCCTGTGTTAAGTCTTTTCAACTCTGCATTACTGAAATTTTGAGAGGGATATTGGCATTGTGAGCTCGCTGTACACACAGGAAACACATCTGTAGATGGATACAAGGGACTGCTAGGTGGTCTCACAGGGAGTTGAGATAATGCATTTGTTACATCTCCGCATCTCCTTAATTTCAGGTTTGCAAAATGGCATCTGTGTGCTTTAAAGCAAATTATAAAATTCACACGGGTCTGCCTTACAACTGCTAAGATTTCATCAAATTACTTTGTCAGGAGTTAAACCAACCAAACTCAGTGAATGCCACATAGAAAGATGCAATGATCTTTTTACTGAAACCCTTTTCATAATACATACAATATAAAGCATGCTATATTTACAGCGATTTCTTTCTGTCTTTATGTGGGTTGCAAATTAACTCAGAAATAAACACTGCAAAAATCAATAAATGCTTCATCCTTTGGCCTTTGGGCTTATTTATTCACTAATAACTTCTACTGCATAGCCAAAGAAAAACAATTCTCTCTTCATAATTTTCTGGTTGAACAACTCTGAAGGAGCAGAAGAGGACATACTCCACTATTGTTTTCCTCTGCTGCAGTAGCCAAAATTGCCCCTGATCTGTTCGAGAGATAGCTGGGCATGCAACAGGCAAGTGAACGTAACGCAGTAAGATGTCCTCAGGGCTTTCAACTTGTACAGGCTATTATCAGCTGAGACAATGGAGAATTTTCTGAAATGCTTCTTCAGAAATAGCTTTTTTTTCCCCCAGAAAATGCCAGTTTACTCAAATCGGAACTTTTTGTGGGAAAGGTTCTGAAGGGGATACTGGAAGCATTGCTAAACCTCAGGTTTTGAGCTCAGAGCACTGCGAGAGAGGATCCTATAAAGGATCTGCCAGTTACATCCATCCCAGGTAGGCACTCATGGATTTTAACCTTCCCTGGTGAGTGAGTGCCCTGCTGCCCACCAGCCTCCTCCTTCCCCGCAGTGCCCTGACAGTGAGCCAAAAGGACTGCTAGCAAACCTGGAAGTGTTTCCCAGAACGGACTCCCACCTCTGTTTTTGAGAACAGCCATCTGGCTTTAACCTGAAAACAGCACAGCAAATGGGGTCACCAAGGAGCCTCCCGGGCAAAGCAGGGACAGGAGGGGGCTTTTGGGAAGACCCTAGGGCTGGCTTTGAGGGCAGGAGCTTTGCTGAGGACTGGGTGCGCCTCTGCCGTTAGAGGCATTTCAGCAGTGCGGATAGGAGCTCCATTTACCGGGAAATCTATTTCTGAGGTTTCCTCCCTGCACCGGGAGGTCAGGCTCAGGTGGAATATCATTCAGTATTCTATACGCTGAGATGGCATGGGAGAGTCCCTGCTTCCTTCAATAGAGTTTGGAACAGGTTTGGGAAAATAAATAAAGCACCAAAAAGCCCCAGCCAAGCAACCTGCCCAGGAGCAGGGGCTGGCTGCTGACTTTGCAGAGACTATTTTTACACCTGAAAAGTTTCCAGGCTCCCAAGGGCTTAACAGAGCAGGTCCAGGGGAGACGCTCACTGGGGAAGGGCTTTATTGACCAAAAGAGGTTTCTTCCTGTTTATTAGCGGGAGACATTCTGTTTAAAAGCAGGATGGAGTGACTTTGTCTCTCTGCTGCATGAGGAAGCCCTGGATGCAAAGCACTTCCCTTGCCTTGTTTACCGGCAAGTAAAAACAATTGCAAAAAAACCTCCAACACCCCACCCACCCCCCAATTCCCCAAAGAGCAGATTCCTGTCCTTGGGGCCATACATTGGGTTTGCCTGAGGGATGGGAAAATGTGTGTACAGGGCACCCATCACGGGTGGGCCCCATCACAGTCCTGTCTGAGGGCTTCTCTGCACTGGAGATGGTGACCCTCGATACTTGTGCACACTAGCCATGACGAGCTCATCTCCTGAGGCAGCCCAACTTGTGTGCCCCACAGAGTAAATTCCATTTATCGCTCATAGGAGCCCACTCCAGTCCGGTCACAAAATATCCGTGTGGTCTGAATTGTCACACAGTCATTTGGGTCATTGGAAGGCTATTTCAAGTGATATGAGGACCATGACAGACACTTGGACAGTTTTCATTCCAGCAGGCAAATTGCCACTGGTCCTCAAAAACCAGGTAACAAGCCACCTACCACTGGCTGTCCAGCAACAAATATCCAAGCAATTCCAGCCGGACCCAGCATGAGACCACGCTGCACAGACAGCGGGGCTGGTGCTGCAGGCTGTGGGGTGTTTGCCAAGTAGTTCTGGAGTGAAGTCAGTGTTGGGAAACCACCCCAGCCCACTGGGGCTAGGTCTGTCTAATGATGTGGGCTGACGCAAAATGCATGAGATAATCAATAGGAAATGGGGTATGAGATGACACGGAGCCCTGTAGCTCGCACTTAGGAAAATTATGCTGGGAGCCCTATATCTGCAGCTGATCCCTGTGTGCACACTTATTGATACGGCAAAGAGCTCATCCTGGAAAGGGAGTTTGTGATTCAGTTTGTAAATCACAGTCTAAGCAAATATGAAAAGGCTGCCAAGTGGGAATGTTTACAAACTTTGTAGCTTCCATTGTAAGCTCTGAAATATCAAGAAGAGAGAAACCCTCCTAATCCCAGTGACTAGGCAAGCTGTTCCCGCTCTGGGGCACTGCTTCTGTTTCTCATTGACTCTTTCAAGGAAAAAAAATGTGTTTGGCACCATAGTGTTAAAAAGCACATGCTTTAAACACAGCTTTAAAGACAGAAAATGGAAGAAGATTTTCAGGGCTTAATGAACATGAGGGCTGGCCTGGCCGCAATGGTACCCTATGGGCCCCTCTTCACTGTCTCCCCTCTTTGAGAGATATTTGGGCCAAAAGCTCCTCTGGTGTATACAGAAACAGTAACAAAGAATCTGAGAATAAAGGAAGCGGCTTTCTGCATTTTTGCATGTGCAGTTGTATGGCTGGATTTGTCTTGAGTGTGTGTCTGGGAGCAGCACCATGACCACTGGGTACATGCAGCACATACCTTCTCCCTGGGATAGTTCAAACCGCCCACGTACAAGCCACAACCCTATGCAGCTAAGACAGTTTTAACTTCCTTATCTAAAGGCCAATGATATAGGCATACTTTTATATTTGTGTGTGCCTCTGGGCACTCACTTGGGTATACATTTATATGTTGGCACAGCCTGGAGAAGCACCAAGAGGTTTTGGTCTAGCAGCCCAGAAATTGTCTTTATGAAAGCTTGTAGGAAGAGGTGGGATTTACCGGGAAGGGGAAAATCACTGTTCTGGCCTGATTACAGGTGCCAGCAAAGCCCTGCCATGCTGCCAGAGGGGTCACTGCGCTAACTGGCAGCGAAGGGGACTGCTGGGCTGCCCATGGGAAGGTGGGTTTGAAATGTTGATGTCATCTGTTGCTTTTTGCCTCAGAAGATAAAACACCACCGAATTTGTCATGGATCACAAGTACCTCAGATGACTTTTATGGCAGCCCAAAGCTGATTGATGAGAATTCTGTTCACACCACAGGGCAACGTATCACCCCCTCCCCTCCCTTCAGAGAAGGGCCAATGTTACTCAGTGGCGGCAGGCTGGGATACAGGAGCAGCCTGGTGTACACACAAAGGGACATGCTGAGGTGAAAGACCAGGGCACAAGAGAGATAAACAGGGGGAGAGGTATGAACGTCTCTGCTGCCCTTGTGCGCAGTGAGGATGAGCTGACAGGACAGTGCAGACCCAGCCACATGGAGAGAGCAATCAGTGTGCGGTGGAGACTCCTCCACACAGTCATTTCCCACTCTTTTTCTTCCCACTGAGCAGGTGGCCATCATTCCCCCTTCCCAGCTGGGTGGGGACTGCAACCTTACAGACCGCAGTGGTGATTTGAAGCATTTAAAAATGATGCACTTTGTCTTTTCTCCGAAGGCAGAAACATCTGAGGGTCAATCAGCTCATTCTGTTCCTTCCGCAGCAGCCATGGACAAGTTTCAGAAGCGCTCCCAAGCTCATTGAGGCCATGTCTCTGCAAATCGCTCTATCTCTGCAGTTGTTCAGGGCCTGGTATGAGTGACCCAAAATAAGCAGAAAAATAACATCTTCAGTGGAGGGCTATGGCCTTGTACTGCTTATGCCGCCATGCATCACGCATCTGTTCACCCGGCGGGGGGTTGGCCGAAAAAGGTGTTTCTCTCACCAGCTGCAAAATAGTAACTTCCCCTCCACCCCCAAGTCCAAAGCCAGGAAAAGTAAAGAAGGAGATATGTTTTTCTGGCTCCAAAATGCTCCATGTTTCTGTTCACTCTAGTTCTTCCAGTGGAGAAGAACGTGGTGTGCGTGTCTGGCAGTCGCATCCTTCTTGCCTCTCTGACGTGCTATGTTCCCTGTCTTCCAGCCAAAGCTGGGGTGGATGCAGTCAGGAGGTGATTGTGGGGATGTGCAGCCACATGGGTGCCCTCCTGGTACCCGCTGGCTGCCAGGTACTGCTGATGGGGAGCCCACAGCCTCCTCTGCTGAGCTTTTGAACCCACAACTGACCACCACACAGTGAAATCAAGCAGGCTGGAGTCATCACTGCTCCCCCAGAGCACCAGGCTCTGACGGACACACAGGGTGGTGCTGTATAAATGCACATGCTCATCCTGGTAGCACTGTACCACTGCATCCTTCAGGTACCAGCGTGGGGAAAGTTTGGGTTTGCTTTGGATGACTTCCACAGGTGTCACAGGGCAGAGTGGGCTATCTACTGCACCATCCACAGGCACTGCAGCACAGAGGTCCTTCTGGGGGAGTGGGGAGGGGACTGCAGAGCACGCCACGTATGCATTAGCTCTTCAGGTTTTGGACAGTGCAAATGAGGAGGGAATAACTCAGCTCAGCTCTCCATCCAGCTTTTGGAGAGCTGCAGAATGACCACAGCCCAGGCAGTCTGCTGGAGTCGAGCAGAGGGACAGTAACTCCTTCAAGACAGGGAAGCCAACCCAAAGATGCAGAGAGGTGCTCTGTGTGTGTGCAGCGATGTGCAGCACCCTGATGCTGCAGGGCAATGGTCCATCTTCTGTATAGCGCAAACATGCTGGCTGACATGTTTAGCGTCCTTTCAGGGAGCTCACAAAGGATGGTGGAGGTAGGGCTGGCCAAACCCCACCCAGGGATGGTCTGCAGCAAAGCATGGCCAGGATTGAAGCCTGGGAGCCCAGAGCCCCTCGGGACCATGGTGAGCACATTTCGTGTGGGCACGTTAGTGCCTGTGTGCCCACACGGGCATGTGCTGACCAAATACCTTAGTATAAGGCTGAAGGCTCATTTGCTCACTCTCTCTCAGGTTTTGGTGGGGTGCAGGGAATTAAATCTGAGAAGGAATGATGCCTTCCCTCCCCACTCTCCGGGGAGACCTTATCGCTCTCTACAGCTATCTGAAAAGAGGTTGTAGGCGGGGGGGGTCGGTCTTTTCTCCCAGGGAAAAAGTGATAGGATGAGAGGAAACAGCCTCAAGTTGCACCACGGGAGGTTTAGATTGGACGTTAGGAAAAATTTCATCACTGAAAGGGTGGTAAAACATTGGAACAGGCTGCCCAGGGCAGTGGATGAGTCACCATCCCTGGAGGTATCTAGAAGACGTGTACATGTGGCAGTTGGGGACGTGGCTTAGTGGTGGACTTGGCAATTCTGGGTTAATGGTTGGACTTGATGATCTTAAAGGTCTTTTCCAACCTAAATGATCTTCTGATTCTCCCCCAGACAACCATTGCATCTGGGAAATAGCTGTTATCTAGCTATTTCCCGGTTTTCCTCAGCAAACTCACAGTTTTCATTTATGAAAATTTAGGTGGGTAAAGCAACAGAGAAAAAGTAATATCCAAAAAGGGCTCCATAAAATTATTGGCCTGGTGTTGTGTTATCAGACCTAAGTGCTTGCACTGCTTTCCTCTTGCATTGCTGGGCTGCAGTGGGAAGCTAAATAAATGGGAATTGGTTCTAGCCTTAAACGCTTCCTGCATTTTTCCGTGCATTCACTTCCTTGGCTCATCTGGACCAATAAACTGCTAATCCAGACTGCCTTTTATGCTGCAAGGCGTTATTACTGCTTACAGAGCTGACAGTAAGTATAATTATGCTACAATAACTGAGTGCCAGAAGTCTGCAGAGCACAGGGAGGGACAAGCCTCACTTTGTGCAATTTGCCACCTAAATAAGAAACAGACTTTGCAGGCACAGCTGGAAAATCTTGTGACATTCTTTGCCGCTATGTGAAGCCCTCCCAGCCTTGTGTGGAGGATGCTGCTGGCATGCACCGAGGAACAAGGAATGGGTGCAGCCAAAACTCTTGGTGGGGCTGGCCCTACAGAGCGGTGAGGGGTTGTGCATTGCTCTGCACCGCTCCGATGGCCAGGACAGCGAGGAAAAGCCCCGTCTTAGCTATGGTGTCTGCACCAGGCTTGGGAGTTTTCCCATCCCCTCTAGAGGAAACCTTTCAAAGCATGAGAGAGCAGACCAGGAAAAAAAAAATCATTTTCCTTCCAGCAGTGAAGCAAAATTGCTAACACAGGACACCACCTGTTTTGGAGATGGGTTCTGTGAAAAGAACGCTACTTGTACATCAAGGCCTGTCTAAAACACACGTGAGGAAGGGGAAGATGTCAGGAAATGGTCAGACGTCTCCTGCACCATTACGTGGCGCTGAGCTGCTGGGAATGGAGCAGCGCAGCAGCCCTGGGAAGCTGCAGTGTAGCAAGGAGGCTAAGGAAGGGAAAAATTGGGGTGTGCCTAACAGGAAGACTGATACATAAGATGAAAGATTAACACAGGCAGTGATGGGGCAGAGCAGAGTAAACTCTAAATAAAGCAGAAATGAATCTCTGAGCGATGCTTGATCCAGGTAAGGTTGTCGGTCACTGCCAGACAAGGGCCAGCTCCAGGCTTTGAGAGTGTTTATAACAGATCAGGGACACTAATGCTCGAAGGAGAAAACCCCCACCTGGGAAGGAGCTACCCGAGTGCAGGGATGGAATGTTCCCTCCATTTGCCTCCCCAGCACCCTGAGTCCTTTCTTCCTGCTGCAGAGAAAGGACGAAACCTTGCTACTGTTCACTCCCCATTTTTCCGGAGCTGAGGAGTTCCCCAGCCCATCTACTGGACACGTCACAAAGGTCGTCAGCTGCCTACCCAGGAAGAAGGACAAGATGTTCTGGTTCTGGAAGCCTTCTTTCTGGGGCTGCAGGGCTCTATTACCACCAGGAATAACAGACAACCTATTTTCCCATTACGGACATGTCCATCATCCCTCCCATGAAACCCTGTGACTGCCTCTACTCTGGTGTGGAAACCCAACCTGCCACCCCAAACAAGGTGTTCTTTCACCATGGGGTGAGAAAGCTGGGTGGCCTCACACTGTACGTGACATGGGTGGCTGGCAGAGGGGTTGTCTTCTTGGGCAGAGACCTTCTTTGTAGAGACAGGCAGTGAGCTGTAAGAATTAATATATAGGCAAACAAAGTGGAAACAATCAGGACGGAACATGATATCTGGAGTGCGTCACAAGCAAATATGCTTTCCAATTAAATGACTAGAAAGAAATGGAGGGGACTACATGGATGGGGGCGGGGAAGGGAGGGCTGCCTTCTTCATTGCTTTTTTCCTTGTGCGTCATCTTTTATACCTTGTGGAAAATGTTTGCAAGTACGTCAAAATGGTAACCTTTCACTCTTGTTCCAAAGAGTGAGATGCTGATTCTGGGAGCAAGGAGATTGCAATCTGGCTGGTTTTATCTTGCAGGCCATGGCTTCAGCCTAGTCCTGCTCCTTGGTCTTACCTCCTGCCAGAGAGAATATGGTATTAAACCTGTGGCGTTGGAGGGCTAGCTGGTGCTTTGGACTGAGAGTTAAATTTACACTTGGTTGCAGGGTTATTTTGCAGACTGGAAACCTCTTCTTATATGTTTGTGTTTGATGTTGTTTTGGAAAGTCCTGTTACTAAGAAGAGCCAGGGTAAGAGTTCGGTAGCAGTTCATGCCAACAGTTACTGGTGTCAGGGAAGATTGCTTCTTTAATGAGCTGACAGTGGAGGGGTCAAGTATTCTTCTGAGATATAGCCAGTGTAAAACATTCAGCATTTTCAAGAGAAAAAGAGCATCTCTGTCCTGCAGGATTCACTCTGTACTACACACTCCACCTTCTGCTCTCCAGATTTGCCATTTGGCTGAGTAACATAACTCAGCCCCTCACTCCTGCTGTGTTTGTACCCCTCCTTCACTCCAGCTCACACTGCCATGTTTAAATTCTTCCATGTCAGCATCATATTTGGGGTGTTTAAAAGAAGTTTCATGCTACAAACAGAAAGACTTAAACCTGAAGGCTCCCATGGGAGCCAAGAGCTGAACTCTGCGCCTGTAGCATCGTCCCTGTGGGAATGGCTGCTTCATTTACCCATTTGTCCATCCATCTTTCCAGTGATGTGAACAAGAAAATCCTCTGCAAGGGATAAGCCCATTTGTCACCTGGCAGGCTTTGTTTGTAATGCTTGCTTCCAAGATGGAAGATTATGGAGCTGAAAGTATCCCTAAAAGAAATATCCCTAAAAGAAAGTATCCCTAAAATACATCCCCGAATCAGTACAGAAATGCCAGTGAGTTAAAATGAATCCAATATAAGAGAGGGGGAAAACAGCCCTATTTGCTGCTTGCCTCTGCACAAGGCAGGAGATCTCTGCATGCAGCATCCCTGTGCCCTCAGCACCATGTCTCAGCTCTGCTGTCCTGGTCCTTGCTTGCCCACACCACTCTGCCAAAGAGCTTCTTTCTTGGCCTCCCCGCACCATCCAAGTTTCCTCTGAGAGGAATGTGCTAAACATACGTGGTTATGGTTTGGTTAAGTGGAAAGATTATTCTTGGTATGATGTAACAAAACACAAATGAAAAGTTGGTTCTTGGGGCTGTACCCTCTCTGCTCTGCCTCCTGCCAAAAATGGTCTTAATTAGCACTGAGGAAAGCACTGATTATTATTTTTTTTGATTGATGCTTGAATAGAAAAATCTAATAAAAATGTTAGCCCCCACTGAATCAAAACATTTTTATTTCCTTCTGAAATGAAAAAAGGAAGAAAAATATTATTTTGGCTCAACCCAAAACCTTGCATTTTGTTTCATTTTTGAGTAATTTAACACTTTCAAGACTCTGACTTTGCTTTACATTTTTCAAAGAACAGGTCAACTGTAAAAAAAAGGGCTATTTCAAAATTAAAATCTGACCACTTTGGTTTTAGCCCCTAAACAGACCACCTGATTTTAAAAAAGTTGAAACAATGTGTTTTGACTTTATGAAAATTCTTTTCTTCTTCCACCTCAACCTTTATGTCAGGAAGGATTCAAGGAACTCAGCCTTTTTTGGAGGAAAGGGTTATAAATCTGCTGTTCCCTGAGAAACAATCCCCGCAAGTTTCTTAATCTTTAGCTAGTCCTAGCTGAGTCACTCTCAAATGTTACTGTAATCACATGCTTTTCACTCAATAATTGTTTACAGCCAACTTCTACCCATTTCCATCTGTGCTTTATCAGTAGCCACTACTTAAACAGTACTTTCTATCAGTATCTGTCATGAGTTCCCAGGATACTAATGTGTTTGGGCCATGCAGATGCTGAGAAGCTCACGAACTGTTGGGAGAAAAATCAACCATTCAAAAGCTCCTTCCAAGGGGAGAAAACAGGCCCCGAAAAAAAGATTCAAAGGTCAGAGGAGGGGAAGTGTCGCCAAAGAAGTGGGAGCAGTCCACCCCGCTGTTCATCCTCCACACCACCAGAGAACCTGCTTCCCAGACTTGAGGACCCTCCGCTGCCCATGGTCCCTCCAGGGCGCAGGGGTGACTGGGCAGATGGGGAGGAAGAACTAAGGTAAGCCCAGCCCTCACGGCCATATCCAGGTTAGGGTCAGCCTTACAAGCACCCTGGTTCCAGGACACGGTGAGGAGCATGGGGACCTGCTTCTATCTGGAATCCTGCGCTAGCTTGGCCCAAAGATGAAGGCAATCCCCCAACCTCCGCTTGCTGCCTGATGTTGAACAAATCCCTTCCCTTCCTTCTGGAACGGGAGAGTCTGAGCCCAGCTCCCTGCAGTGCCAAGGATGAGAAGCAGAACGGCCCGGGGAAAGCACCACGGTTCAGTTCAAGCTCTCCCCAGGGCAGCCGGCTGCCTCCGAATCTGCTAACTCGATAACTGCGGTGCCCTGCAAATCCTCTTCAGGCAATGAATCCCTTTTTACTCAAGAGGTTTATTCAGTTACTCTCCACTGTTTTCAGTGGGGAAGGCATTTTTATTGCGGCAATTCAATAAATTAGCAGGGATTGGTGTCAGTAACCTCCTTGCAACGTCAGAAATGCAAAGCTTCGTGTGGCACCAATCGCATTATGGGCCTAATCTCATCTGCTGCTCCACAGATAGTGTGTGATAAGGGTCAGATTTCCTTGGCTGCCTTTGCGAGTGTGCTAAGCTTATCCTCTCCTCATCCCCTGCAGCAGACAGGATTTCACCTCCTAACCCCTCCTGTAATTATTCACTCTCTGTTAGCACAGCATGGCAGGTCTGGCTCTTGAATCCCACTTAATATGATATTATTTATCTAGTCAATATTCTCCTCTCAATGGGTTTCCACTGATGGCTTTTCTCTCTGCTGCTTTTCCCCCCTCTCTCTTTGTAGTTCTTGCCGTTGCACAGTTTGACCTTTTAAAAGTATTTCAAAGGCCATAAGGATCCCCCTGAAGAAACGGGACTTACAAGGAAAAAGGACAAGAGAGGAACCCTCTGCCAGGTTGTGTTGATTCTAGTGACATGAATGGCTCCCTGCACAGCCCAGGCTGAGTTACTACCAGTTGCCTCCCTCTCTTCACATTCCCCACCAGTAATAAATATTTGCTTTCTCTTCTTGAGGCTTCATCATGTCAGGTTTCATTTTCAGAAAGCTTCTTTTATTAAAAAAAAACCCCAAAGCTCTCTGTTCAGTAAGACGACTTCCAATTTCTGCCCTCAGCTATGTTTAGTTTATAGGGAATTTATGGGATGAATGCACTTTTGTTAGCACAGGGGTGGTTACAGATGGCATTGGCTGGCAAAAATGGTAACTCTCCTGTCAGAGTGGTTTGCAGGGCGGGGAGGGGAGGTGTGCTTTGGCAGACCCCTATTAATCGTGGTAAGAAATGCTTTAAAAACACTCTTCCACAAAGGGAGCTCAGCAGGTGATCCCAATTACCTGGCGAACTACACAGGTTGTTTCGTAATAGATCATTCCTCTCCGGCCTTGCTGTGGCCAGCTGTGGCCAGCTGTGAAGCACTGCTTGCTTCTGAGAGGTGCAGATCAACACCATCACCATCACACATCTGCAAACCAAATGTATCAATGGGCACTGCCTCTATGCAGAGGACAAGATCACATTTTTCCTGCTCACATCCTCTCCTTTCATCTCTATGCATGTTAGTTTTCCCCACAGCTCTCCTGACAGAATTATTTTCATCACCTGAACTGGTGGGGGAGAAAGTCAGGATGCTCAGTTTGGCCATCAGTATGCAGGATGCGTATGGGGAAGGCAACCGGCAGGAGAACGAGCATGTCTGAAGGTCACTGCTGGTGCTTCAGATGCCAAAGATCCTGCTTAGATTGAGGTGATCTGAACACAATAGTGAAGCAGAGGGGCAACTCCCAAAGCTCCTTCTCTCAAGGCTGAGCTCTGGCACCTGTGTTGGTGAGCATTTCTCCTTTTCAGCTGAATGCTTATGTTAAAATAAAGATGTGGCAGCTGTTCTAGCTCTCACAGCCCTGATCTGAAGGCATCAGGTAACAAAATGATGATGCCTGGGACATTTTACTATTTCTGAAGGCAGGGTTCCTCTTTTCCCTGCTGAATCCAAGAGCCAGACCCTTCCTCTCCAAAGACAGGAGCCTGGAGACAGAGCTGAGCTGCCCTCTGGGAGATGCCCCCGACCCTCCATTGATGGTGGAGGGAACTTGATGCCAGAATTCCAGACGACTAACGCTAGCTGAGAGGAATCTCTCCCTTCACATCTTCACCTCTACAGCACTTCACACTCCAGGACAGACCTGACATAGAGCTATTGCTGACTCCAATGCCCGTTGTCTTCTTCTTGCCTGGAGGTATCTAGCAGGTTTGCCTGTGGCTGCCTTTCCACCCATGTGCCAGAGGCAGCCGGCGCTCACTGCAAACCGAGCTTAAGCGTACACTGAGCCTAGATATTGGTTAATCAGCTGAAATTACGTTCTCTCATCTTGGGAGCCATGCCCTTTCCTGTGAATTGGGAAAAGTACCAGAAATGAAACCCTCCATCCTTCGTCTTTGTTGTTGCTCTCCTTGGCACAGAGGAGCTGACCAAGATGGCAGAACAAAGGAACAGAGGACAAATCCATTTTGACAGAGCCTTCTCAAATCCCCTCTGAAATCACTGCTGGAGCTCTTCTAAGTCCATAAACAAGAATTAAAAATGGATCTCGAAATGGTCTACAAGTATTAACAACTATTTAAGTTACTATTAAATAACTAATTAAACAACTCAGTGCTCCGTGCTGTTATTCCACTGTTACTGATGGGAAAATTGATAGAGAGCAGTTAGGAAACCTGGCCAAGCCTGCATATTAGCGTCAAATTAATAATAGGGCCAAGCTTAAAATTAAAGAGTCTTGAGATG